>NC_133030.1:51434166-51765833 GCF_048771995.1 Taeniopygia guttata | reverse complement strand
GGTGTCACTATTCATAAAATAATTGAGTTTACACAAAAAGTGATTTCTGTAATAGCCCCCTTTTTACAAGTATGTACATTTTATTTAAAATTACTGACTCAAAAAGCAAGGTAGGAAAAAATCACCTCCAACAACTTCCTGTAATTGCGAATTATTGTGAGGGAAACAGAAGGAAAAGATTTTGAAATTATGAGCCATTATGCTTGAGAGAGAGAGGGAGTAAGTGAGAGAGAGGGAGAGGGAGAGAGAGAGGCAGTGGGAAAAAAAGACATCTCGGCTTCATGAAACACAGCTGACAAGCTCGACTAAATTACCCCCGGACCATTACAAAAATCACTTAATTGCCAACCATTTTGTTAGGTCAATTGACTCTAATTGAAAAAATAACAAAAAGCTTATTATGCTGCAAATGCGGCCGTGGAAAATGAGTCTTCTGTTAGGAGGAAACAATAATTCTAAATTTCAGCTGCTGCTAACACTACAAAGTTCAGTGTTTTCTTCTGATAGAATCTACTGTGCAGGGGAAAGTGAATATGCTCCAATTGATTGATATTTCTTTTAATGCTGCCCCCTCTTCCTTCTTTATACTCACAGCCCCTTAAGTCGACCCACCCACCCCGCTCAGTTTTGTTTCCCTTCCTTGTTGCCTCATGGCTCTCTTTTCTGTTGCAGGGTTGATGTCAGTTTTGTTCCTAAGGCATTTGTGGTTTGGGGGTGTGTGAGACTGCTGTGACTCTTCTTTTCAGCTTGTTCACAATAACCTCAAAACCCAGGTGAGGGGTTAGGAGAAGCACCTTGCTAAAACCTTCCGGTCCCCTTCGCTTCCCTCTTTCCTTGCACACTGCAATTTTCTTTAAAGCCTGATAAGAAAAAATTATTTACGTATTTTCACCCAAAAAATACCTTAGAAAGAGTCTCCCCAATGTAAATTAAAAAGCACAAACCCTGACTGGTAAATAGGATTGTAATTATTTATAATGATCAAATTTTCAGGAGAGTGTGCATGATTTTGTTCATTTCTAAAGAATATAAACTGGCTGGAGCTCCACTATTGTCCCAAATACAGATTTGAATATGGGAGGTTCATAATGGGATTGATTCTGCTCTGTGAAAAGTAATTATTTATCCATAAAACCAGGAGGCTGCAGAAATGAACTCAGATGGCAAGCCTTTTGTTCAGCTCCTTTGCAGTGAAGAGGTAGGGAATGGAAGAAACTTCTCAGTAGCCACAGTGCATGATTAAATATTTCCATAATCATGTCTATATGTTTGCTTCTTGCACTGTGTTCAAAATTTTTTTTTCTGATTTTATCGTTTCAGGGAAACTGCCCGACTGCATTGCACTTTTACAAGGCCCAAAACTCTTGAGCCAACTACAGTGAAATGGTGAACAAAAACCAATGTAATACAGCAGGATGTTCCTTCACTGTATTTTAGAAAAAGAAAAATAAATAAAAACAACAAAAACTTTGTGCATGTATATGTGCATGTTTTTGCTTTGCCTTTTATAGCTACGGTAGATCTTCCAGTGCTTTTACAAAGCAGTGAGTTAAATACTGGTGGCGTGGTGCTTGTGTAGGCAAACGGCACAGCCATTAGTGCTCAGCATACGTTTTTATTGTTTCTTTATATAGAACTCAATATCACTTACACAGAGGGGGATACAACAAATATATCAGACCATGAAGCACACATATGTGCTGTTTCTTTCTGAGCATCCGCAGCTGTATATAATCAACGGAACATTCCTTTGGAGTGCACCACAGGTCACCAGGAACCTTGACACACAGCTGAATTTATGAGTGATCACATTGTTTTAAATATGCATCACTTAGATTTCTACAGGTGTTTAAAGATTTGCCTCAACATTCCCTTTTTTCCTTTTTTTTTTTGTTCCTTTTGTGAAAGGCGTGCACATGGAAAACAGAGGTTGTATAATTAAGGCTTCTATTTGGATGCTAAAATTGATATAACTCACCATAACTGACAACAGGGAATATTATATCATCTCGAAGAAAAAAACCCACTCAAAATGCTAAAAAAAAATTAAAATTTGCCTGAGTGAAATATTGCTTCTAATTGGGGACCAGAAAACCTCAAAATTCACCAAGCCTTGCTGAATGTGGGGGAAATTGGGAAAAAAAAAAGAATCTATTTTTATACTTAAAATACATGTCAGAAATTTTCTCTAAAAATATAAATCCAAAATAAAAATAAACTACATATTAGAGAAACCCTGTTTGAAACATGTGACTTAAAACAAAACAAGCATTATTAATTATCTGCTTCCTTTATAGTAGAAAAGATATAAAATTAAATAGATAAAATCTTAAGAGAAACCAATGTGCATGTATTGAGAAAAGACAATGAAGCTTCACAGACCGAATAGAACCAATTCCTTTCAAATAAGCGGGAAAGCCCTACAGAGAGAAATAAAAGTGAGGAATGGTGAATTCTGTAACACTTGCCAGACCAATGAGCTTCATCAATTAATCACAGCAAAATAATCACCACCTACATTAAAGAATAATACATGAAAAGGACAGGGCATAGCTTTAACTTATTCAGAAAGGGCTGACTCCCTAATCCCTCTGAGTCTTGACATGTTAACTGGGTAGCGACTAATTAGATGTCAAAAATTCATAAGCACTCTTTAATATTGCATATATCTGCGGCAGACATTTCAATATGAGAGTTGTATACACAGAAGTCACTATAGCATTAAAACACAGCAGGGTGGGAGAAATAAAAGGAAAACAATAAAAACAATGGCCCTTAAAAACCCAAGAGAATGCCTCCTTTGGAAGTGTGTACTTTCTTATTCAGAAAAGGTATCACCTTAATAAGAATTATAGGCAAAGAGGTTTCACTGTTCCATGCTGTGTGGACGAAAAGAGGGAGAAAAGACTGACTTATCAAAGGCACTGGCAGGTAAATAGTAATTTACTATGCATGCACAATGAACATTACACAGTGCCTTGACACGGGGCGATAATGAAAGACATGCTATTGTGGCATCCATCGAGGGAATTTTTTTTCTTCATTCTTCCTTCCCTTGTCTCTCTTGAGTAAAGAAGCAGTGATGTTTCCTGGCAGCTGCCTCCTGTTTCAAGCCATTTCACATAATATAGAAAGAAGCTGAAGTTTAGTGTATTAAGTAAGTGAGTTAGTTTGCTGGTTTGGCAATATATACATTGCTTGTGTGTGAACTTATATTTCAGATGCAGAGCTCTGTATTTTTACAGAACAAGCCTTTTCCTGTCTGAAGAATTATATGAACCTGTTATATACAACAAGGCAGCAAGATTAAAAACAATGCATCATATAATACACTGGTTTATGACTTGCATCCTTTAATTGTAGCTCTCAGGAATAAGAAGAGAGCAATGTGCTCTTGTTTATAATGCAGAATTGCCATTCTCTCTTTTGACAAACAATGTGTACTGTACAGGGCTAGTAGTCTGTGGAGATTCCTGTTTTTTTTTTCTCTTTTTCCGACCAGCAAAGTTAAATTCCACTTCTTCAATGCTTCTAACTAGCTTACAGGCAGCAAGCCTTTGAATTTAGCCTGCATGCAGTATGGGAGGCTGTGACTGTAATCCTCCCATAGCTGCTGCTGTTTAAATGTGACATGGCTGCAACTGGAACGTTTTAATTATTTTAAAAGTGTAAAATCATGTAATATGATGATGTAAGGTAAGCAGCCTCATGCAGAGAAAAAATTATAACATTTGTATATCTCACAGGAGTAGCATCTAAAGAGACAAAGTGGCTCTCCTTGTATGTTGCAGTGTGTGTAATAATGATATTTGCATGTATCAGCTGATCAGTACTTTCATAAGCCGACATCTCACATTGTGATGGCAACTTTTGGACTAATGTAGTACAAGAATAAGTATTAGATGCACTTTAATGACTGCTGACCATGTTAGACTGAATGGTCACTTGTTCAGTTATATCTGGCCTTTCCTTTGCAAGTATCTACATTAACTTTGTTTCCAAAAGAACTTCTGTGATCAACACTGAAACTGTAATTAACTGCTTGCATTTGCCATTATTACACTATTCACACCTTTTTCTTGCAATTGTAAATGTGTTACCTAGCACTTATGTTTGTCCATGTCTTAAGTGTCCAAGGGTGTTTTGTGAGCACACATTTTGTGGTTTTAGACTAGAATCAAAATATTAAAGGGTAACAATTAATTAGTGATTTCAATCAGAAGGTGATGATCTGCAGTGCTGGTAGTAGTTTTTACTCCTTTTCATCTCTTCTGTTGTGTTCATGCCAGTTATTTAAAAATGCTGATGTTAATGTGATGCTACTCCCTTTTCTGGCCCACTTGGCCAGCAAGATGGCCCCAAAGCACTCCATGCGTTCTCTGCCTGCCTTTGCTAGAGCCCAAGCACAGACTGGCTCACATGGATGAGATCTAGCTGATTGTGTCGATTTTTGCAAAGGAATCCAAAGATGCTGGGCTAGTCCCCCTGTAGCCATATAGGTTTGTTTGTTCTGTGTTACCCAGGGTTGGTTTGGATGCTCGGGAGCAGGAGGGTTTTCTGTACTTGAAGCAGTCTGCTTGTGCAAAGCTCTTACCTCCAAATCCCTGTGAGCTTGTGCATACCATGGGTGCTTTCTCAGGGTTTCCTTATTAATTGGGGCTTCCTGGTTTTGATTTGATCAAAATAAGTATCCTACCCACATCATAAACATTTTTTATAAAATTAAACATAAATTATTCTTAATACCAAGTATTTATGTAATCAAACCTGTTTCATTTAGGGTTTAGGAAAATTTTGGCTGGGGGTGGGGAGGAAAGGAGAAGGAAGAAAGGGAAGTTCCTTCCTTTCAAAGACAGGAGTACTCTGAGAAGTGCTGTTGAATGCCTGTAGCTTATTGTTATTGGCAAAATTCACATGGCTTTCAGTGAAAGAAAAATTACATTAATTCAGTGCACCTAAGCAAACAGATTAACAAATGTCTCCTTTAAATGCTGAAAATAAACTGGTGTAAGTATCCTTCATTCATTTACACCCCTCAGATATCTCTAAGGGCCACTCATACAAAAGAAATCCTCACTTTGAAAAATTCAGGTTTTTCCAGGAGGCAGATTTATTTTTGTAAGAATCCTGGTTTTCTAGTAAGACTGCTTTACTGGACGAGTCTAAATCCAAAACAAATGTATAAAAAGAGACCTGGTCCTACCTAGTGCCTGACTCCAAGTAAAATTCTGCAAATCCAGTATAATGCATAAGTCTGATGCTAATGTGACTTAAAATAAGCTTTCAGAGCCATGGTGGGGGAGAAAACAATATCCATGTAACTGATCAATAGCTGAGCATCCCTTTAGTCATCCCACACTGTTGTGAACAGGCAACTTGTGAACTGACAGATTTGGAACTCTGTCTACAAAATGGTCTAAGTCTGAAAAATTAGGTCATGACAAGTAAAGATCTTATCCAACAACTGCATGCAGAGGATAGTGTGATTGTGGTTTATTATAAGGGATAAAAAAGATATAACTGGGGAAAAAAGTATGAATAGGTGCAGTTTCTGTTCTCCCTAAACCATAAAAGGCCATTAAATTTTGTGGATAGTTACAGGAGGTGGATGTGTTCCCAAAGATGAAGGAATACGCAAGACAAAAGTATAAGCACAGTCAAGGCTGGAAGAGTATCTGCTGACATTTTTACCTCTTTTATGGTTTTACACTGGTTACAAACATCCAGAAAGATGGAAAGAGTAAAACAGAAACCAAAAGAGGATAAAGCCCCTTTTACTACATGTTCCTTGAACCAGTGAAATCAGCTAGTGGGAATGACCACTGCAAAAAGTTGTGCCTGTGAATTCCTAAAGAAACAGAAACATCAGTCTAGGCCAGTTTTTGCTCTTTCTCTTGTTCTGTACAAACACTGTCCTGGGCCAAGATAGAGCTGACTGATGCCACAACACTTCAGAAGCCCAAATTGTTGACGAAGCTGAGAGGAACAAATGGGAATCAGCAGAACGCATCACCAAAAGGACAAATAACAGATGGACAAACATAATTCCAAAGCAAATGCCAAATACTGGAAGGAACAACAGAGTTGGGTAACATACTGGAAGAGAGGCAAAATAGTTAGATTCAGAGGACCAGCACAAATGCCAAAAGGCCTTTAACAGAAGAGAGAAGGTGAAACTAGACAGGCAAAAGAGAAGCTGCCTTAAAAATTCAGAGTATTTGTAGCACAAAATATTTCTATCTGTTAGGCTCTTGGTGTCTCATCTTAAATATTTCCATAGCACTCTATGACTTCCACTGAGCACTGTGCTCCACACACTGGAACTGAATATGGACATGCTGAGAGTATGAAACTGAGATGGCCAAACCCCCAGTTTCAATCACGTAGCTCTTCTGAATTCCCACAGTGGCCACAGCAATGTGTTCATTGTATGGATCAGCTGTGAACTAATGGATGTTACCCCAGGAGCAGCCCACAGACTGAATGAGCACAGGTTAAATCAAGTCTGCCTTTGAGATTCATTCTGTCATTAAAATTCTGTTCATATAAATTTGTTAAAGTTGTTAATTGTAAGGTGCTCTCACTCAAAAAAATGAGTTCAGGACCGTGTTTAACTCTGCTCCAAATTACTCATACAGCTCTAAGAGTTAATCACAGAACAAATGTTCTTGTAATGAATTATTTGGTGCACCTTGCTGTCACAAGACAAAGAGTTGTTTGTGTAGAAGCATTATAATATAGGCTCTAGTGCTATTGAAACAATATTAACCAAGGTAGAGGGTTTGAGAGTTTGGCCCCTTTTCTACCCACTGTTGAGGTCAATTCTATTATTTATGTGGCGGAAGCACAACAAATTGATACTGTTATATCTCTTTAACCAAAGCTTATGGTGTTAAATTTATGATTACACTTGGTAGAGAGTGTGAAAACCCCAAAATCTCCTGTTTTTCCTTTTCTTGTTGCCAATGGTTTCTGAATGTCATTAAGGACAAGAAGTACATATGACAATAACTACATGAAGATTTTATTTTTGCTTAAAAATGTGGTAGATTTCTTGCTGACCCTGTCAACAACTATGATTACTAATTTGCTAGCTCAGTGACTCATCATCAGTTCAGTTTACATGTAGCTAACAAAGGTCAGCCCTGAGAAAAAAAAATATTTGATTTCAATACCTAATTCAAGGAGGTGTGATATTTCTATGGGGTTTTAGCCTGCTTAATGTAAAACCTTCTAATTGCAGAACCTGAATAGTTCTAGGTTCACTGGTTCACATTAAATTAGATTTGAGAATTCCTGAAAGCATCTGACCTGTGTTGGCTGTGTACAGTACAAACGTAATGTCGGACAAGGGGTTCTGCAGTTAGAGGTCACATATTTTCATTGGGTTCTGCTGGCTGGGGTCAGGAGATTCTCTTTCTGAGTAACTCAGCACAGTTTCAGGCCTCAGCTGTGCTGCTGGGGGTCACTGTTCTTGGTCAGGTTGCCATGGGGAAGAGATAAGGGAAAAGTGGACTTTTGTGCTTCCTTCCATTTGACTGCACAGCTTGCTGCTTAGCACAGGGCACTTTGACAGGAAGTGGCTGTGAGGAAGCCCACACATGTTCCAGTTCATCTATCACAACAAGAGTTATTCTGGAGTGAAAGGATACAACCTAAGGGATGCAGAAATTCAAAAGATCAAAATCAGAGCATGTGCATGCTCCCAGAGAAAAAACTCACATGTAAAACACTGTAAAGCATGAAAAATGTGGTATTGGGCTGTTTAGGGATAGTGTTCAGTTCTGTTTAGGTTATGATTTTTATTCCCCCTCAGCATTCAGTATAACAATAGAAGCAGTTAGTATGCAAAAGCCAGGACTAGCAGGGATAGTTTTGATGCTGGTGCCTCCCTAATTTGACACCTGAACAAAGGCTTACAGCCCAGGAAAGGATCCAAAGCCCCCTGTCAGACCAGGCTGCTGCTGCTGATCTCATTCTACCAGTAGGAAGCTCCATGGACAGTGTAGGTCAGTGAGAAACAATAAACTATATACATACATATTCTAATAGAAAGAAATAATTTATTAAAAAAAAAAAAAGATAATAAAGAAGAGTTAAAAAAAAAATAGGTGCTCTGGCACCTATTCTTCACTGGATCCCACTCCTTTGGCATCATATTTTGCACTTTGAGAGGTGAGGACTGAAAACAGTAAATGACATGATATTTAATATCTAAAAGAAGATGAATATGCTCCTAGCTGTGACTAAAACACCCTACATATGATAAGCATTAAGAATTTTCAAAGGTGGAGAAGTATTAACCACCAGTAACTACTCAGCTAAATAGATTCAGCTGTGCCTAAATGTTTTTGTGCCATTATTGTGCCAAATATTTATTTTTGCTTGTCAGGAGGCTGTATTTGCTGGAGAAAATTGAAACTTTTTCATCTTGATTTTAGGATCTCTCTTGTCCTTCTCTTGTGGCATATGAATATTTTATTTTGACATTCTTCAGGTGAATCTGGAAATCACATTTTAGCCAAGTATAGGATCTGGTTTTCTACCTTGGAGTGTAAAGTAGGAACTTTTCAGGTTACTGAAAGGCAAAAATAAGTTGTGCCTCTCTGTATTATTACAGATGTTATTACAGTTACCATGATTGCCATTACAAATGTACCACATTCCACCTGTATTTCCTTGTTCTCAGAACTGGAAATCTGCTGTCACTTAGAAGTTTGAACTGGAAAATGAACAAACTGCAGTGCTTCTGAATCCCATGCTCTGCCTGCAGCCCCCTCAGCATCCACCCAGCCAGAAATGGACCCAACAGGGAGCAGCTCAGAGCATCCTTCATTCAGGGGGGCTGTAGGAAAATCAAACTGTGCCAAGGCTGGTAGCTCAGAGAGCAGCACTGAGGAAAGAGAGTTAAGGATACTCCCCATTCAGTGAATGTATGTGCAGAACCTCCCCCAGGGCCTGAAATTTTGGTTCTAAAAGCAACATAGAAAATTTGGCTTTCATTTCTAGCCTTAAATGTGCTCTCTTCTGAGGAAAACATCCCAATCCACATTGCAGACCTTACAATTCACCATTCTGGTCCTTTTCTGCACATAGGTGTGATGCTGTTGGAAGATACTGAGGACTTAGAGATATTAGAGGCAATTACATGTTTATTTAAAAATATTTAAATTTATATTTTTATAGTATTTTGCTAATTTTAACTGAGATGGACAACATTTCTACACAAATAATGTCAAATGATGCTTGCTTCATGTTCTGAGACAAAAACCACTGGCCTCTCTGCAAGCATGTTTGAGTAATCCTGGATGAAAGCACAGGACTGGTTCTGTAACAGGGTCCAAAGCCACCAAGGCTTTTTTGACTTGGTTTCCTGAGGCTTAGGAAACCTACAGGAGAATGCCATTTATGTCTCTTTTTCTCCCCATTTCTTGTCACTTTGAACTTAATTTCAGTAAGTTAAATCAATGTGGTAAAGTGATCAGACATGTTAATACTTGAAAAACTTTGTGAGATAAATGCCCCAACAAGTGATTTCACTGGAGTTAGGGCAGTGCCATGAGCTCAGCAGTGTTGTTCTCTTGGGAAGCCAGTTCACACATGCTGGCTGGCCAAAAGGCACATGCAGACCTCGGGCATTTATACAGGTAATGACAGAATCTGGGAAGGCAATAATGCTAATGTGTACTTAGGACAAAAGATTAGGGCATGCCATAAAGAACTGAAAATATGTTAATGTAGCCACAAAGGGAAAAGGGAGACAACAGTTACTTCAGTGAGGCCATAGAAGTACTAAGGATGTTTTTGTAGGAAGTCACATGCTGAAAGTCCATTGCTCACAACTTTTTCATTTTGACAAGTAATGCATGAATCTACTGACTGTCTCACTTGAGACCTCTTGGCTTGTGTTGGCTTGTTTGTTTTTCCTTTTCTTGTTTGTTTTGTTGTGATTTGTTGTTTGTTTGTTTCATGGGTTTTGGTGGGCTTTGGTTTTTGGGGTCTTTTTTTTGTTGGTACCCTTATCTTTTTTAATTCTAACACAGGATTTAAGTGTTAACGTCAAATCCTGCATGGATACACTGACGTCTTTTTGCTTTATAGAACTTAACAGACGGAGAAAAGAACCCTACTGCACAGGAGATTTGAATAGGTGGATAAGTACCAGTGAAAGTCTTTGCATAAGGAAAAGAATTCTATTTTATAACTCAACATGAGAAGCATAGATTACTTTGCACATACTTATTAAGATTAGTCCATAAGAATTCATTACTGGCATCTTACTGGAGAAATTAGTTATTTCTTTCTCAGTCAAAGATAACACATAAAACTTTGTTTGTACAGCAGATAATTAAGATGGAGGTTATTTCCTAACACTAATGAAAGTTCTCCCTTAGAACCATTGCAAATTTCTATGGACCTCTAACCTGCCATTTTCTTCTGTTTAGTTCATTGTATTTTGCAACAAAGAAAACTGTACCCGACTGTGCACAGAAAAAGAAAAACCCTTTTTCAGACAAAAGAAGCAAAACTCTTTTGTTACAAAAAATAGCACAACTTCAGAAAAGATATTTCCTAATAGAGATCACTTGGCTGTTTGACTGGCTTCAGCATGCAGAGGGTTAAGCTCAGCTGAGAATGCCAGACATACCTGTATTCATTCCATTTTGAATAAAGTGACAAATTCCTATTCTTGGTCACTGGAGCAAAAAATTAGCCCTGTGCTTCAGTGAAAGGTCAACATGGGAAGAAATAAACAGGAGGTGAGAGGTCATGACCTGTGTCTAGAACAGCAAAAAATGGCTGAACAAAAAAAAAGTTAATTCTACTGTACATTGTACTTCCCATATAGTCAGGTCCCATTTGAAATGCAAAGCACTCCTAGAGTGTTGTTCTGGAAAAGTCAAGATTGAAATGTGTGCATATTTATTTATTTGTACTGCTATTTTTGTACAGGCCCCATTGGTTTGTCTATTTTAAATAACTCTTGTATATACACATATATTCTTATGACCTGGAATCTGATGGATCCAGGAGATTTTAACTGACCAGGCCCAGAGAATACTTTGACTGTCCACACCTTTTTGTCATATCTCCAGTGATTACTACAAACCTAGAAGTGCTCAGGGAGGAAAATCAGTCCCTAGTGGGAACAAGAGCCTGAGAGCCTGAATCAGATACTGAAGGTGTTGGAAAGAGAAAACACAAACAGTGTTTAGCTCTACTGCTCACTTTTGTGCCCAGCCTCTGTCACTGTCAGACTAATCCCATTTGATGGCGAATATCAGTTCTATCTAGTCCAGGTGTAGAAGAGCCATCTTCTGTACCCCGAGTAGATGGACATGTACTAGTAGTTGTGGACATGTAAGTAGCAGCAGCAAAGAGCAGACAAGAGTAAGTAAATAAAATAATATTTATTCAGTCAAAAGTGATGTTCAGTGACAACACCTCATGCACTGGTAGCTGTGGAGAAGAGAACAAAACTTCTTCAGAATATAGCATTTCTGGGAGAGCTTGCTGCACTCAGCAGCCTGGAGATACCTCTCAGATCACTTTTGAAGTGTCCTGCAGGAACAGATCTGGGGAAAATATCAATGTCCACTCCTTTGGAATTTTGACTGCAGAACAAAAGAAAAAAAAAGTCATGACAGAAAAAAGCCTTCTCTGAATGTGCATATGGTTGACAGAAGGGCCAACTAAGAAAGAACACCTCTGCCAGAAATGGTTTTCTCTTTAAATACCAATACAAAATCAAGGTGTTGAACCAAAGAACACTTTCATGGACAATGCAATATTGATTTATAGGTTATTTGACTTTGCAAAGAGAAAGCATTCAAGGTGGCAGAAGAGTCATTGTTCAATATGCAGTGCTTGGCAAAATGATATTTTTTTCCCATTTCTTCTTCTCTTATAACCTGTCTGGGAGGGTTTTTATGAAATATATCTTCATCATAAAATGACAATTCACAGCAACCAAAACTCTAAGCAGTAAAAGATTGATTTTTGGCTAATTTCCTGTCTCCCAAAAAACTAGGAACAAATGGAACCAAAATAATTGAAACAACCTGTTTCAACATTTTGAAATTAAAAATCCCCTTTTTCATTTAAAGGTATTTTTTATTTAATAAGGTAAGTATACTTACATGACAGAAAGGAAAAATTATGAAGATAACAATTTTTAAGGTTCTGAAGTGAATATCAATTTACTCAGCTGCCTTCCAAGAGTTTGGAATTTTATTTTCAAAAAAAAATTCATCAGAGTATCAAAAAATGTCTACATAAGCGCAAAATGCATCCTGCTGAGATCTAGTTGTGAAGTTTCCTAAATGCTGCTGAGTATGACAATCACATAGAATTAAGTTGTAGCAAACACCTTGAGAAAACCACATATTTCATTGTATGGGCTTACATTAAGATTACAACTAGACTTCCAAAAATATGGAATCAGGATTTTTCTTTTCTTCTTTTTTGCATTGGGCCTTTTAGTTTTATTTTTCACATTTTTGCCTAGAGTCTTACCAATACTTTGCTAATTTGATCATATTCTTTTATTCTGAAATGGATATTTGCCTTCTGTTTGCTTTATTTTCCTTTCTAGGTCTAGCTTGTGTTTTTGGCTTAATATGTCTCATATTAGCAGCAGAGTTTTATAGTGTTTTGCCAGTTGGCATTTCATATTTCAGCAGGTTGAAGAGCAGTATGAGGTCTTGTGTGAAAAATACCCACCCAAATTAACCAGTTACCATCCTTTAGCAATTTTTTGTATGTATTTGCTACTGCACATCAGGAAACAGTGGTTCTGAGACCCCGGTGATGATTGTCCAGTGGTTCCCAAAATATATAAGGCAAGTTAATTCCTATTGCAGTTCAGAGAAGACGGTAGATATACCAGTGAGACATATGTCAAAAAGAGAAAAAAGGATAGTAGAAATTGGCATTAGTTCTTAACATTTATTCTGTTTGCATGCTGTTGTGAGGTATATTGTTCTTTTGAAACCAAGCTAGAACATTTATTCTGATGCTAGGAGAAACAAAAACAGTCATCCCTTTTCTTCCCATTTCTGCATGGCAAGTAAATATAAATGCAAGTGAAATATAAAAAAAAAGCTGTATGATGAGAAAGCTACATGATCCAATAGCATTCTTAAGTGAAATTCAAATGAATTAATTACTTTGGGAGAGGAGAATATGCACAGTATATTTTGCATATCTTCTGTATATTGGTGTCTATCAGGTCTGTTCTGCTATGGCTGCAGAGTGCATGTGATATCAATGCTCAGACCATAGTGAAAAGACTGATGCTAATTTTTTACAAGACTGAATAGAAAGAGAATAGAGGGCCAAGAAACCAGAATAATTGCATAGGTTTGCTCTGACATCCCTAGTTCAGAAATCTTGTTGTCAATTTGTACATGGAACTGAGTAATTATTTTCGTTTTCAAACTGTCCCAAACTCTGAGGCATTGGCTTAGATAAACAAACGCTTTTCTCTTTACCAGTCAGCACTTGAATCCATAGCAGACCTTAATACGGTTGTCCAAGATTTGACTCTTGGAAAGTCTGCTGCAGCTTGAAACTATATGCAAAGCCCAAGGTTGGTTGTTTGAATGACGTTTCAAGCCAAGAACTTATAATGCTTCTTCGAGCCTTGCTATCGCTCGGGTTCAGTTCTCAGCATTTCAGACACATTCCTGCTGTATGGCACTTTATGCCTAGAAGGAAGGTAAAAGTGTTTTATCATACCAAGGACAGAGGACCTGCTTGTGTCAGGAACCAAACCATTACTAGTGTGTTGGCTATCAGATAAGGAAGCCACCACAGATTTTGTGCCTTGAGCAGTCCTGTCAGCCAGGACAGGCTGCACTGGGGCTGCAGCTCCTCCAGCACAGCCCTTCCTGTCATCTCTGTTCCATACCCAGAGTGATGGACATCTAAACCCTCTGCTTTGCTGCAGCAAGATGTTAATTCCTCTTAAGCCTATCCCTACATGAAGGGCTTCTCTTTGCTAAAAGGGTATCAAAATAAGATATCATATAAGATCGAATCCTGAAATCATGAGTCAGTTGTTCTTCTGTCTGCATTCAATGGTCTGACAGTTGTTCACCACCAATATCCTGAATAAGGTCATGTTATGTAAATAAAAAGGCATTCTTTGCTTCACTCATATTGATGTGTAACTGCTATCACTGAGCCTTGAAGGGAGGTGGGTATAAGGGAATGAATAAGCTTAGCTCTGGGGTAATTTTTCAGTGGTGTGTGGTATCCAAAAAGCAGTACCTTTTGGATAACGCTCCTTTGCTCTGTGTTCGCATGGCCAAATGTTTATTATTTTGAAGACATCACCATGTTTGCTGAACCTAACATACATACAAGTTTTTTAGTGGAATGCAAATTTTAAAATTAAAAAAATAAAAAGAAAAAAATAAGTTAAATGTAAAATTTGTTCTGCAAGAATATTTTTATAATTAATTTTATGCACTATTTACATGAGTAGTAAAATATACTGATTGTATCAAACTGGAAATGTTGATACACAAGTAGTTGCTTTTAACAAAGGCAAAGGTATTAATTATCAATTAACAGAAATTGCTTCTAATAAGACTGGGGGAGAGACAGCGAAAAACTGATCAGAAAAAGCTGACATTTACAATGTTCTGTAAATTACCAGGTTTTGGGTTGGATGTTTTTTGGTGTTTTTGGGGGTTTTTTTTTGCATCTGCCTTGGATGATATGAAAAAAGGTGTCAGAGACATAATTACTAAATACATCTAAGATACAAACCCTTTTGTTGTTCTTTTAATCATTTGAGGAAAGAATATTAATTCTTTGGAAGATTTTTGTCCTTTTCTACAAATAACAAGTAAAATTAACTAACAGCTCAATTATTTTGTTAATGAGGTAGCTCCCCTCCCCACTGGCATGAATTCAGTTTAATTTTTTTTCTTCAAATGTCTTCTATTCTACTATCAATCAAATATCTTTTTAGTGCATAATCAGGGAATCCTAATGGAAGGAAAAACAAGTTGGAGCTGATGACAACTACAGTGGCTTTCTTATAACCACTGCCTGTCACACATGCAGCCATACTAGTGATTACAGGTTGACTAAGGAAATGGAAAAGTACTTTGAAAACACGGCAGTGATAGAAGAGCCAAAGTTGAGGACTTTTATGAATGTTTAATTTTTTACTCTATATAAGTTAGCCACACCACATATAAATCCATTGTCGTATCCCAGATGTGTCTTTAATGCACTGATTTTCATAGCTTTTAAGAAAAAGCATGCTGAAATGATACCTTTAGTTACATTTTTCATCCACATTAAGCACTTGTAATGAGCACCTCCATGTTCAGAAATGGTCTTTCCACTGATTTGAGGGAGCAAAAGCAGAATTATATTATTTAAGTGGAATGAGTTTAAAAGGAATAATAAGCCAATATTTGGTGTGAATAGTTCACAAGCAATTGATAGTCTAAAATATATTTGATTAAACTAGTCCTAGAGTACCTTGAAATAAGAATTGTGACACAAATATAACAACTCTACCCACAGCCACCAAAAACAACAAAAACCCACCCAGAAAAAAAAAAAAAAAGTAAAAATAAATTTAAAAGCTATACTCACTTAGAAGCTAATTCACAGTAAATATTTTTATTGTCTGTTACCAATGTCAAACATTGCCTAGAATGGAAAATTTCTTCGCAATGAAGTTGACAAGAACATTCTGCACTAGCTAATTTCCTGAGAAATGCATAAATTTATAATTTCCTGAACCAGGTGCTGGAATGATCCTGTCTACAAGTGATGTGTATATGGCTTGTGACAGCCTGGTCAATATCTGGGAAGAAAAATTACAAAGCACTGGCAACAAAAAAGTTTAAAAAAATGGTGGTCAGTGCTGTCGTCCAGACATTAAGAAACATCTTGCAATAAGGCAAATTACAACGGATGGAGTCAGATTCCTGTAATTTATTTGTTTCTTGAACTGCCTAGCATTGCTGAGATCTAGTAATTTAGGTTAAAAATCCTAAAAGAACCACAGGACCTGAGGCTGAATATTTTTGTCACTGCTGCTAACTGTACTGAACTTTATAATAGCATAGCAGAACACTACAACTTATTTAGTAAAAGAAAATAGTTGCAAATTAACAATATTCTACTCTGGACATTTATTGAAACTAAAAATGAATATAATAGCATAGTCTTTGGTATCTAAAATATACTAAAGATTTGAGCTCCCTCCAAATTTCCAGCTGATATTTTCAATCGTGTCCTAATACCTTTGTAAAATTTTCCATGTCATCTACTACTCGGCAAGGAAATCAATAGGAAAAAAAATAGAAAAGACATTTTTATTTGGAGCCACATGTTTTATTTGGTCTTTCACAAATTGGCAGGTTAAAAAATGGGTGAAGACCAATGGCACAAGGTTCGAAAAGACTAAGTGCTGGGTCCTAGTATTTTAGCCACCATAACCCCATGCAATGCAACAGACAATTTTAATGAATTTACAACCAGAGCTGAAATATTTTGTCTCATTTCTAACAGAATCCTTTTCCTGATACTGATTCTCATGGACTTATGTGATATGGTATCAAATTAAAAGTATCAACTCAATCTGAAGTTCTCAAGTTGCTTCCAGAAGTTATCTTTCCAGAATGTTTTACCTTAACATCTCCCTCCTCTGGAAGTAGATTCAAACCTCAGTGGCTGGCCATTAATTTCTCATCCACAGGAAAACAAAAGACAGAAAATTTGCCTTTATGCAGGAAAGAAACAAATGGAACTAAAAACTGAAACAAAAAACCTATGCTGTATGGTTCATAACCAGTATCTACAAATCCATTTATCCAAATTCACATTAGACATTTTGTCCTGAAACTGTCTAAATACATCCTATATCTAAAGACAAGATAATGTGTTTGTCCCTGCCGAAAAAGATATTTATGTACATCATATCTTTGTTCTAGGGAAATGCTCTTTACCCTAACTTTATCTCAGAAGAAAAAGTTTGAGAAAATATTTTGCTTCTTGTGATTTGATCGTATGTTAGTTCATAAACTGAGCAAAACATAGGAAGGATATAGATATTTCATTTATTCATTTTGTGAATAAAGAAGTATGCAAGAATGAAAGCTATTTTTATTGGAGGTGTTTTGATATAATAAAAATTAAAGAAAAATTATTGTCTCTCATTCAATTTTTCTTTTAAAATCTATTATTGTTTATAAAATTGAATTAATATGCTGGAAATAATAATGGATTATTTATGGAATGCACACAGATCCAGTTCTTCTTGGTAAAATGTCTACAAACAAGTAAAAACCAAGTTTGAGAATAACAATATCCTATTTTACAGCTGAAATAAAGCAGGCTTCTTGCATATGTAGATTCACTAGCACCATTAATGCAACTCAGTGGTAATTCCAGGCATGCAAAAAATATGTTAAAAAGAGCAAGAATAACTTTTTCTTTTTACACTATTCGGTCGCCAAAAATAAACCATCTCTACTGGCAAAATGAATCAACCAGCCTCTGGCCACAAACTTCAAGGGACATATCAGCAGGTAAAATCCACCCTAACAAACATAAAGCTGCCTCTCTTTTACCCACAGTGAAAACAGATACAATATGGTGTGAAAGTGACTGGTCCTCTTGCAGTGGGACCTGTCTTCTGATGATCCAATTACCTAAACTTTAAAACTCCTTTAAAGAAATCCTTAAGAGTAAAGCATAGACTTTTATACTGCTTCCCTGAATACATGTAAAGTTATTGAAAACACAAACAATAATATTATACATTCATTTAGAAGAAAAAATTATCTGGAAAAAGTTTCAAGCTCACCTCCACCATGTACTTTAATACAATTTACCTCTGTGAATTTTAAAATGGAGAAAACTTGAAGAAATTGATGGTCCTAAGACATGATGACAAGGTATCAAAAAAAACCCCTGCATTTTTAGCAGTTGGAAATTAACGCTTTTCTTTAAAATAGAGTCAAATATGTACTTTTTTTAACCACATGACATATGGAAACTTTAGGTCTCAGAATACCTTTCATAAGTCTGTGGTCTATAACATTGATGAAATATTAGAGTCAAATGCAAAATCTCTAAAAAAAATACAACATAGTTTTGTATTTGTGATGAGATTAAGCCCATAATTTTGTCTGATATAATGTTCTGCAGATTTGTCTTGTTTTCATGAATTTTCACACTGCCTATCATGACCTCTGAATAACATTTTGAATAACATGTTACTTCGGTTTATTTTGCACTTTGTCTTTCATCTGTGCAGGATGTGTAACTGTACAAAAAATAAATAGTATTGTCAGGGATAAATAACAATAGAGTCATATTCATTAGTCATTGTTCTTCTTCATAGTTACAATTTAGAATTAGGATATTGAAGGATAGATTCAGGGAAAAAAATATTTTCAGGTAGAGAGCACACAAATTGATTTTCTATTGGAAAGTTATGCAGCTCTCCTGTACTCAGAAAGTTTACTCCACATGATAGTTTGGCCCATTCCATACAGAACATCTTAATAGTTTTAAGAGTGGCCTCTAATAGAGTGTAAAAATATAGTAATTCTTTCTGCTCCTGAAGTAAAATCAGTGGTGTTGGTAGACTGTTTTGGGTTGGTTTTTTTGTTTGTTCTTTTAAGTTTTATTTCCATTTTAAAAACTTATGAAAGATTAAATACTCCTTCATGTAAACTAGAGCTAAGAGAAGGCTAGCTGAAGATATGCAGGACCAAGATGTTAATACTATGGAGCTATGGAGTTTTGAGAATAGTCATTCTTCTTTTGATTGAAGATGAGGTGCCAGAGGTGCTGTGTTATGGTGATCTCTCCTAGTTGTAATGAAAGCATGAGGTAAAAATTTATATACATGGCTAGGAGAAGCAACCAAAATACATGAATGGAGCGGTGTTTGACCTAAAAGGTATAACAGATAGTCTCTGATTTCCCTAAAAGAGGCTAGATTTTGATAACTTAGTAAAACGTTGTCTAGGTAAAATTATGTGCAAAACCTGTGTGCCCACAATTGTGTGATTAATGCATTCATAGATACAGTAAAAAACACATGGGACTAGAAGGATGGCAAAAATTAGGCATCTGTGATCCTACACCATGTTTCCATAGTGGAATGAGTTCAAAACTCTGAGATCATCTGAATGCTTCATGTAAAGACATTTTATATTGTTTCAGAAACAGCCTTGTTTTTGTTTGTTTTTTTTTGAGCGGTAGTGGAAATACACTTTTATAATACGCAATATCAAACCTGGGATGGGAAACACACTGGAGGCATCAGATCCAGAAATACCGAAGATGGATGACAGCCAAATGAAATGGAATTCCTTCCCCTCACTCCTCCTAGTCTTTGCTCTCCCTCTCACCCCCTGTGATGCAAAATTAATCCAGGGATGATTGAGATTTTTCTGTTGTTGTCATCAATTAATTCAAGCACCAGTAACTAAGAAATCGAAGAAGTGAATTCCATTTGGACCAAAATGACTAAAATACTGAGCTTATAAACTTTATCAGCTTATCAGGAACCGATAAAGGACAAAATTGACCAATAAAACAGCACTATATCATGGAATGCGTTGGATCTATGATTAAGTTCAGAGTGAATTGCTTTTGTGTCTCCATGTCCTGCACATGAGTAAGTTGGAGATGCCAATAAGGGCTTTCTTCTGTCCACTGCTGGAACTAGAGCTATTAATGTACAGTTTGCAGCATAAATGTTCTCAATGTCACCATCCAATACTGACATAGGCCCTAGTATACCAAAATAATTTTACTATTATTTCTGGTGCCATCAATAGGACTATCAATAAATATTTATAGCAGAGCAAGAGTGCTACATTTCATGTCCAGTAATTCTCCAGTGAAACTCCAAGAGATTTTGACACATTATAGCCCAACTTGCAGAACTTAATCCCCGAGAACGGCCTCAACTCATCACATGCACTTCTTGTTATAGGCGGAATTCCTCCAGATGTGGTTGCTTTCTAGGGGTTTCTAGAAAAAGCAGAATTCAAGTTTACAATTCATTGTGGGTAAGGCCTTTCTGAGTGTCATATAAAAAGTAGTGATAAAAATTCCAAAGGAGCTCAGCTGAATGTTGGACTCAGCATGCAGTCGATAAGGCTGAGTTATTCAGTACTGACACAGCATGGCAAAGCTATGAAGACATTGCTTATTTCAGCTTCTATTGCCAAGGTTGGGTGCTTGACAACTCAATCAACAAAGGATGAAAATGGAAGAAAGAATCTGAATCACTGTCTTGTGATGAGAAAGATATTCAGAATGATTTCTTTGTTCCTTCCTTTCAATAGGCGATTGTAGGGGAAGGATTAAGGGAAGCCTAAAACCCCAATGTGGTGCCCTTGCAAGATACAGATCAATATGCAGTGGCATCATCAATGGTAGCAATGACCATGCAAGAGTCCAAGGAGAAATTTGGTCACTTCAGACACTTTACTTACTTTTCTTCTGTGTAATCTTTCTTCAGTTATTCTCTTCCTGTATATTCCTTCCTTTACCTTAGTCTACTAAATACCCACCTACAGAGTGCATATTTTCCATGTGTCAAGTATGCAACCCTTCTCTTAGGCAGTGATTTTCTCACTCAGCACTTCCTCCTCAAATTCTTTCAGTGTCAGGCTCCCACCCACCACAGTGACTGAAGATAACTATCATCCTGCTATTCAAATCCATGCAAGTAGATACATACCCTTTTTCCCCTTGTTTTCTCACATTTTGGTCTTAACTGGTTGGGGCAGGAGAATAAAGACAAGCAAATAGCACAGGGCCCATTACCCTTGGAAGTGAGCTCAGCTGCCTCAGAACTTAACATGTTTATGCATCTTCTGCCCAGTGAAACATCTGATCAACACTTTTCAGAAGAAAATGACATCCATATATTTTTAATTATCTTTATTTCTGCTTGAAAAATTATGAACCATTGTTGGGCTCAGCCTTTCAAAGATAAATCTGCGTTTCTCAGATGGGGCAGACATTCATCATTCAACTGATACTCTTACAGGACAGTGAAGGCAGGGAGCCCTTATGCTGCTTGCAGCATAGAAGTTATGGGGATTACTGCCAGAGGAGGCAACTGTGCAAACTAGTATGGAAGAGATTTTAAACTGGCCTGGTAGAAATCTTGATCCATTGTGATGTGAAGTAGTTTCTGGTTCCCATTTACTGAAATGTGTGCAGACCTTTGTTGCATATTTTTTCTTTTATTCTTTCTAGATTACCTACCAGCATAAAAAAGACTCATAATATTTAAAAACCCAGATTTGAAATTCTGTCAGTTATCAACTGACAGCTCCCCAAAATCCCCTTTTGTCTATGTGTAACCAGTTTGATGTCTTGAAGTAGCTTCAGGCTCTTCTATATGATAAATCAGTATGGGGCACAAACTTGTCTTCACTTTTCCATTATAGGCCATTCTCTCATCTTGCTCCTAGTTATTTTAAATTCTATATGTGCTATTTACTTAAATGGAGATACCTGAAATTTATACTAATATGTACTTTGGCACAATACAAGCTGTTAATATTTGTGCTTCTTTGCTTCTCTGGCCAATGATCTGGCCAAACACATGATGATGTTATTGAAAGTTGGAAAACTATTTTGTCACTCCAGGCTTTACATGAGAATAAGTACAACTATCAGAGCCACTACTTACACTTCAGTATTATTTTTATTTGTACCATTATGCAGCAGTTGCTACTCTTGTGGAACCATTTAAAAAGAGGCCACACATTTCAAATGATAACTGCAAAGCCCTAGGCGTAAAATGGCAGATTTAAGGGTGCTTTAATGTTTCCTTAGCATTACTTCAGTGTATCATACCTCAAGCATTATTTTCTAATCAAATGCAACACTGCAGAACATGAGAGTGTTTTCACTGTCTTTCTATCAGTAAATGCACAAACTGAGAAGAATGTTCAAGTCCTGTTTTCAAATAAAGATGCATCAGTGGGAAATAGGAGTGGATTCCCTGCTGTCCTATGAAGCCATGAAAAGCTGATGAAGCATTTTTCAATCATCTACAGAGCTGACATGCTCTGGATCCCAGTGTATTAAATAAATCTAATTATGACATTTTAATAAAATATGATAAAGGTGTTTATTTGAGGCCACAGTCTGGAAGCTATGCAGAACATGTTCCAACAATAAAGCTCCTGCACCTGGATGTTAACCTCTTCAATGCCCTATGGACATATGGCTTCAGTCCAGAAAAGCAGCACCTGTAGTTCTCTGAGAATGTCTGCCATACATCCAAATGTTGCAGAAAGTGAAATATGACATATTGAGTAAGTAGGAAAGCACACTGACTCCAAACATGCAGAGTTTACTGGTGCTGTAAGATCAGTGAGCCAGCAGAGATAGTACAAAAATTGTTCACTTACAGCTTGTTAGATGGGAGAACAGGACTTGGATTCAGTCTCTTCATGTCCTTTATTATTCGCTGTTCTCAAATACTTATGTGAGCAAAGCAATGTTCCTACAAACATCCACAAACAGCAGATTTGACCACTTGCCAAAGGAATATAATCAGAAAACAAAACCTGTTTTCTGATAAAATGGCATTCATTTTGGGAGAAAGCAATGGCTTGTAAAAACAGACCATCAATATGGGAACAGATATAACACCACGTGACTGGTCACAGAACTCAGCTGGTGAATCCTGACTACAGAATGCTCAACTAAATTCTTCTGCTTTGGATTGTCCAAGGCTTAATAGAGATGTCTGCAAACAAGGAGCAAGGACAAACTATGGTCTTCCTGGTGTTCCGTGGAAGAGGAATTCTCTGAACCATTTTTGGAGTCTTAGATTGTCTTACAGGAAAATTAAGTTGTCCCTGTGAGTCCGAATTAGTTTGACAGAGTTTATTTTAGCTACATAGATACCATACCACAAATGCATAATAATTCTGGGGTTTAAAAATATGGGGATACAAGCTGGGGGATTTACATGGCAACAGATTTTTCCTATCATACTCAGTGCTAGAGGGAACTGAAATTTGCAAATGAATATGCAATTAAAAATCCCACACAAAATGTAAAGAGAAATATTTTTATTGTGCTTTATCGATGTTAATATCACAAAGTAATTACACAAATGCTTAGTGAATTTCACTGCCCTGCTGCTTTACAGAAAGTAGTGTGACAATTTACCAACAACAATTAACACATTTAAATATATTTAATTCCATTTAAGAGTAAAATATGGGGTTATTTTTCAGTATTTTATGGATCAGTGTTTCATTCTGTTTCTATGGACATTGCTGTACCTTTAAGCACAAAATATATATATATTAATATTCTCTAAAAAATGCGAAGCCTTGTTTGCAATCAATGCATATTCCCCTTTTGTGTAAGAATAACAGATGTTGATAGAAATAGCCATTGGGTTTGTAAAGAACCCATTTCATGTGTCAGAATAGTTGTGCCTCTTCTAGATGAAATGTCAAAAGCAGGCAGATATCTCAATGTGAAATGACCTTAAGAAAAACCCGACCTCGCCAAAGATGACCTTTTTCCAGCAAGAAACATTAAAATTACAACCATATTGATGCTACAGCTTCAAAAACAATATGTATTTCTTTTTTAGTGTTTTCTGTCTTGGCATCCTGCGTATTTTAAATAAAGATGTACAGTAGTCCACTTTAAACTGTTTCTGCTGAGCTGATTTATGGTCATGGATTTGTTTTATAAATGTATTCATACACAGGCACATGCATAACAATATTTTCATAAATGTAGATATACATACAGATACACACATAAATACAGTTATATACATTCATAAAGCACCAAACAAGATTATCCTAATTTCTCAAGGGGGTCTAACATTTTTTGTGTCCATATTACATTAGTAAAATGTATTACTTACTGTAACTGAATTAAATCTTTTCACAGTATCTTTCTTTCCTGAATTTTTAACAAATCCCCATGGCCTCACTTTCTTCAAGGAAAATGTATGTCTTATCAAAATGTTAATCAAAGTGAAGTGTGTAAGGTTCTTACAAAGTAACATTGGAGAACTATTCACATATAATAGTGTATGTGTGTGCATGTGCCATGGCTGATTAGTGGCATGCAGTTTCTCCTTTAAACTAGGAACACAAAACAAAATATAGCAAAACAAGAAGGTAAAAACTCCATACAGACAAAAAAAAAAAAAAAAAAAAGAAAAAAAAAAGAAAAAAAAAGGAACAAATAAAAAAACAAATTTAAAAAATTTAAAAAAAAAAAAAATCCACCAGACCCAAAATGTCCTTTATTAAGTATTGGAGATGTAAAATTTCTCTTTTTGTGAGTGACGCGGAATCTCTGTCGCAGGTTTTGATCTAAAGTTCACAGTGATTTGAAATTAAAGGTTGAAGTTTCTATACACCCGAGATCTTCAGGAAGGCACCAGATGTTCTCAAAGTTCTCGTCTGTGTACACATTAATGATGTACACATGGGTTTTGGAGGTCAACAATGTTAAAAGTTTGTTCAAACTCTGCCCATATAAACCAAACCTTTCTTAAAGTCCCTCCTTAGATGATCTGTACCCCCAGTGCCTTGTTCCCCTATTCCATCTTTCCCTACCAACAATCTGTGCTCTTGTCCTTCCAGATACACTTCCCAGCTCTCTGGAAGTCAACCTTTTGACTGAAGGAATTGGGAGTACTCAACATAGCCTCAAAAACCTGTGCTGGGAAAGGCAAAACAAGATCTCAGGAGATGTTCTGGGAGATGGTTACAGAATATTTTTTTTCTCTTTTTTCTTCCCTTTCCTGTTATCTCCTGGCAGAGATATAGAAGAAAAGTTGGCTCAGCTCCTCACCATTCAGGTGATGTTTCTTGCCCTTATTTCTCATTTTTCTCCCATTTCCAGCCCATTTCAAACAAACCATTTCTTCTTATCTTTAAAAATCATTAAAACAAGTCACTAAAATTTAGACTCAGGTTTGTTTCTGAGAAGGCACTGCTACCCACAGATTTTATAGAATCATATAATTGTTTAGGTTTGGAAAGACCTTTAAGATCATCAAGTCCAACCATTAACCCATCAAGGTCACCACTAAATCATGTTCACAAGAACACCTACACTTCTTAAGTACCTCCAGGTATGGTGATTCTACCACTTCACTGGGCAGCTTGTTCCAGTCCTTGATCACCCTTCCAGTGAAGAAATTTTTTCCTAATATCCAATCTAAGCATCTCCTTGCATAGCTTCAGGCCATTTCTTCTTGTCCTACTGTTTGCTACTTAGGAGAAGAGCCTGACTCCCACCTGGCTACAGCCTTCTCTCAGGGAGTTGAAGAATGTGATAAGGTCACTCTCCTTTTCTCCAGGCTAAACATCCAGCTCTCCATCAGCTGCTCCTCACAGGATGTTTGTTCCCCAGCTCCACTGTCCTCCTCTGGACATGCTCCAGCCCATCGATGAGGGACCCAGAACTGAACGCAGCACTCAAGGTGTGGCCTCACCACTGCCAAGTACAGGGGCACAAACACTGCCCTGGTCTTGCTGGCCACTTTATTTCTGATAGAGCCCAGGATACCATTGGCCTTCTTGGCCACATGGGCACATGCTGGCTCATGTTCAGCCAGCTACCGACCAATGGCCCTAATGAGTTGCCATTATATCTCATTACTGCCTATGTTAATACACTGAGAAGCTATCAATAACTGTTAAACTTTAATTTCTCAGTTTAATGCATAGTGTTCAGTTTTTTAGCTTCCATTTCTCTGACTCCCATAACACAACACAGAAAGCATTCTTTATTGTCTTCTAGGGGAAGAAAAATGGATTTTTTTTTTTTAATTTATTGTTTCTCTGCATTCTTGGAGGTCTTTAAGGTACTCAGCTATTTAGTTCTTATACATAGACACATTCAGGTAACACACTTATTTTCATTTGGACTGTTTTTAGCAAATAATTAATTCAACATATCCAAGTAGGGTTTGTTCAGAGTGGGAAAATTTAGATCTCTCAGTGAATAATCGAGCCCAGAATATACTGGAGCAAAAAGACCTGCCATCTAGCCAGGACATAAAGGATGAGATGTGAGTAGCCAGGGAAGCAGGCCTGGAAAGGAAGATGGAGATGGGAAATAGGCAGGCAAGAAGTATCAGGATATGCTAGTATTTTTGCAAAATCATTTGGTTTTGTTTGTTGCCTAGTTTCATGCATCTGATTGGATAATAGCATCTTGTCTTAAAAAAAAAAAAAAAAAAAAAAAGAGTGGCTTTTCAAGGGAAACTCAAGAGGACAATGGGACATTTCTATTGCAAATTTTAATATGCCAGAACCACATGGTACAAGTATCTTCCTCTGTGTCCTCACTCACTAGATCCTCATTACCTTCAGCAGACCACTTCCTTATTACTCTTGTCATTGCTAACTTGCTTTTCACCAACTTGAGTGATGGCCTGACCTGGCTAGATTTTTCAGGAAGCTTTTCTGCTTTTAAAGGATGCCTTTTTAACCTCAAAAAAAGCCCTCTGCTTCTCTGCTTAACCATAGTTTTATTCTCACCATTTTACTTTGTTTTTGTTCTCAATGATACACAAACCATCTGTGCCTCTAACACAATGTTCTTGAATAGCCTCCAGGCTGTTTCTGTGGTTTTAAAGTTTTTTACTTTGCCCTTCAGCCTGCTGTTAACCATTTTCCTCATGGTTTTAAAATCTGCCCTTTTAAAGTTTTCACTAGTTTTTACTCCTGTGGGGGAACTGTGCATTGGGATTTTGTGGCAAGGTTTTGGTATCAGGGGGACTGAAGGGTGGCTTCTTTGAGGAGCTGCTAGAAGCTTTGCCTATATCTGATGAAGTCGATTCCAGATGTCTCCAAGACAGACTAGATTGTCCAAAACCAAGGCCATCAGCAACGTTGCTGGGATAAGGTGTTTAAGGAGAAAAAAAAACAAACCTCTGCAACTGCAGCCAAAGAGAGGAGTGAGAATCTGTCAGAAAAACAGTTCTGCACATGTCCAGAAAGGTGGAGAAGGAGGTGGAGGAGGTGCTCAGAACTGAGACACCCTGCAGCCCATGGGGAGGCAGCTGTACTCCTGCAGCCATGGGGGTGCATGGGATGCAGAGATCCACCTGCAGCCTGTGGAGCACCCCGCACGAGCAGGTGGGTGTCCGAGGGAGGCTGTGACCCCATGGAAAATCCATTCTGCAGCGATTTTCTAGAAGGATCTGTGGACTGTGGAGAGTGGTGCCCATGTTGGGACAGGTTTGCTGTCAGAACTTGAGGCCATGGAAATCCATGCTGAAGCAGCCTGCTCTTGAAGGACTACACCCCATGGAAAGGATCCCTACTCACCAACTAAAAGGTTGGTGATAAATTAATATAATTTCCCTTATATGAGTCTGTTTTGCCCATGGTGGTAATCACTGAGTGATCTCTCCCTCTATCTCAACCCATTATTCTTTTCTTACATTTTCTGTTGCTTACTTAGTTGAGGAGTGAGAGCAACTTAAGTGACACGCAGTCAGGGTCAACCCACCACAACTTGCTTTCTATTATGTTACAAAACCTGATTGTCCAAGGATTGCTGTTTACCAATGAAGTTCAATTCTGTAGAATTATAAAGCCCTTGAATTTGAGATGTTTAAAATAATTAAATCTCTTTTAAGGCTCAATGCAGTTTTATGAAGACTGCATCAAAATATCCATGGGCTGACGACTCAAAACCCCAGAGAAATGGCCACTTGGTAACAGTATCTTTGCCTTTCCATCAATCCTGATATTCCAAAAATGTGATTAGCCTAGAGGAGAAAGAACTATCTCGTGTTTACATCACTTAAACGAGAATTTTAATTGTCTGAGGTCACCTTTTTATACTGCCAGAGCTTCTTTGGGTGACTTGGACCCAGCAATAACTCTGTGGTTGTGTAACAGCACAGCATTTACCTGAGTGACTCCTGGATTGAATCCTAATTTTCTCTCTGAACTCGGCTGCTCATTTTCCTGTTTCTGCTAAAACCAGCCTCAGATTGCCCCAGTTCAATCTGCCTATAGGACCCAGCTGTCCATGTCAAAAAGCAACATCTAAGCCTTACTGTGAAGGACCATGGGAAGGACTGTAAGCACTCTGCTGTCTGTTCATCTCCAGCCCCATAACCTCATGGCAAGAATGAAAGCCACAGCTGGAGGCTGACAGATCAGGCACAAAATAAAGTGATATACAGGAAATCATATATATAAATAATATACTTTCCTACCCTTCTTCCTAAGGAGAGCAAGTTGGATTTAGCACAGAACTGACTTTGACAACTGCAGAAGTGAGGAAGTCACAGAAGCTGCTTTTTGCAGAACAGCACAAGAAGCAGCCCCTGCCATGGACTGGGGACAGTGGCAACACACTGGCTCTCCAGCAAGTGTGTATTCTCTCCAGCAAGAGAAGTCCTAAAAGTCCTTCTAAAACAGGGGTCTCTACATCTGATGGTATCAGGTAATCTGATGCCAATTTTTTTCATGGTAAAACTGCAGTAACTAACACTTCCCTTTCCTATTGCCTAAAAGATTTGAAATTTGTAGAAGCAAATATTGTAATTTTCCCCCTATTTTCTGTGGATAATTTTCAATCTTTTTTTAACTCTACCAGCCTAGCAGGGTCAAGGCATGATGAGGCTCCTAATTATTACTCTACTTAAGAAATCAATTGATTAGGGTTTAAGATTTAATAAGAAATGCTGCCCTCCAAACCTCACTCATTCAGGTGTCTTAAAAGGACAGTAGGAACATGTATGCATGTGTGAATAAGAGTTTTAATCATAAATAGGGATTCCCAGATATCAGATTTAGGATAGGTCCTGCTATGTCTCCTTTGCTATTCAGTAGCAAAATCACTGTGATCCAAGGTAGAAACAGGAGGAAGCTCTTGCTTCAGTGCAAAGTCACCATAGGGTACCTGGCAGACACAGGGAGGGGGTGTGTGTGCAGGTATGCACAGTTGAACAGTGATTCCAGAATATATAGAAAATTGACCACTATTTCATGATAAAGCATAAGTCATATGTATCCACAAAATGTAATAGCCCTGGGATAAGACAGCAAGCACTTTTATTTTAGAAACTATATTTATTTAAGCAGAAGACAGAGCTATAAGGGAAGACATGCAGTGACATGAGGGGGGCTAGCTTCATGGTATAGGAGTGCTGACAGAAGCAGTCTGCCTCTGCTTTAGTCCCTGGAGAAAGTGTATGTGGATGCACTTGATCTAATTTTCAGTTATAAATCAGTATCAATCAATCCACTGTAGTCAATCCCTTTGTCATTTTCACTTGCTTTTGGTAGTTACCAAGGAAATTGGCTCAGTCTTCTTCTGAAAGTTCTTTTCATGAACCTTCCTTCCTATAAAAGTGTGCTAGAGAGAACAAGATTAATTGGGCATGAAATACAGAGAGTAAAAATGAGGAGGGAAAGGAAGAAGGAGAAGACTAAAAACTAAGGAGAATGAATAAGGAAATAAAGCAGAAAAGACTATCAAAGGCAAATCCAAAAGAAAAGGTGTTTCCCAGGCAATTTTGGCCTTGTTCGGTCTGCAGCCACAACAAAGAACTCTGTAGAGCCTTTTGGCTTGATATGCAGAGACAAATCCCATCCACTCCTAAGCAGCTGTTGCAACGATGTCCAGAATTTACAGAGCATAGCAGCCAGGGATGAAGAGCAAGTTGGCCACAAAAGAAGATGGAAGAGAAAAAAGAGAAAGAGAATAAAGAGAATCTAAAGCTATTAACTAAGTAGGGAAAATATCAGTCAAAAATAAAATTTTAAAAAGAGTGAGAATGAAGCTTTTATAATCAATTCAGTATAATTATTTTTCTCAAACAGATATATAAATGTGCCTCTCATGTACAGCCGTTAGGCATGTGTGTGTGCATGCATGCACTTTTCTGTTATTCTCTCTGGTGGTGCTTTAGGTTGAGAGAAGATGGGGAAACCTATGGTTAAATAGCTGTTTTCTAGTGATTTTCAGCATTTCCCCTATCAGGTTTTATGCCCCCCATTCCAACTGGATCAAAGTATCAGATACCTAGCATGTGAAGAAGAGTACAGTGCACTTGAGATGTGGAGAAGCAAATGCTTATGAGTATGTGGAAGAAAACGAAGGGAAAAAGCAAAAGAAATTGATAGGTGTGGTGTCAAGAGCAGGTGAAAAGAGGATCTGTGCTCCTCTTTTAAAGAAACACAGCAATTCACATGATTGAACAACGAGTTTCAGATACTTTTCTATGCAACATTCTGAATAAAGCAATGTCTTAATTTTCAACATAAATCCCTTGAAATGGCAGAGTTTCTGCACTGCAATGTTCAAAAGAAACTATCACCTTGTCTTGTATCTGTCTCTCTTTCAGGACAGTTCTTACTGGAGGTCTGTGTAAGCAAACCATGATATAAATATGAAAATAATTGTATTCCTCATGACTGACCTGTTCTGCTCTATACATCCAAGTTAGGAATTATTGAATAGTTTTGGCTCCTGGCACAATGAGTCGTTGGTGTCAGAATAAGCCATTGATACTGAAAGAAGAAGCAACTATGTTGTCACACACTAGAGGAAAAATTGAGAAAACAACTGAAAAGGCAAAAGATGAATATTCTGAACATAGAAAATGCATACTAAGAGCAGCATTACATTATTTCTATCATGTCATGTCTTTCTCCTGCAGTTTTATATATTAATCCTTCCTTAGGTTGGGATTTTTAATCTGTTCTGCTCCATTGCACATTTATATCCACCCTAAGCTGTTGAGAGTATCTCAAGTTCTATTAATGTCTAGTGTAATTGTCCATTTTTTGAGACATAGCCAAACTTCTTCTCTAGTCTGTAGCAAAGGATCATTTCATCCAATTGATTTATATTTTTTCCACCCTGACTCTGTAGTCAGTTATATCAGACCCCTTTGGCCAAGTTCTCTCATTTTTAGTTTTAAGGTGCTGATGTTAATGCAAAGACATTTTTATATTCCTATTTTACAGCTAATGGTGAAGTTGTCATTATCCCTTTCAGGTAAGACTCTGAGGACCTCTATTCTTTACTCTGAGGCTCAGGTGCTTGTGATGTGACCTTGGGTAAATTATTTAACCTCCCTGGCTTTTAGACTGGTTTTTTATATCGCCAAGGTAACACAGAAGAGGCTCCAGTGAAATGTGTGCAATTTTAGCAAGAAGAAAGGAAATTGAATGTGGGAGACTTGTCCCCTGTGGTTCATTTTTCAAACTCAAAGTAGGTGCTATCATCACTTCCTTCTAGATTTGTTTTTAAAACATTGATGTCCTCCTATGAAAAGTACTCCACTTGTCTAAACTGCTGTATAGATTATTGTTTGTGGAAAGTAATTTCCCTGCCCCTTATGGTTTCCTAATACTAATGTCCTGGAAAGCTATCACACTTCAAAATGGTGTCCTGATGACACCTTACCACCAGTGCCTGAGAGTTTCCCTAAAGAAAGAACGAGAGGTGCGCACTCAGGACGTTGAACTCTTCGGTGGCTGCACACTCCTGCACCATTTGAGATTTGTGCTGGGGCAGATCAGATGTGTCCTCTGTCATGTCCACTGGTAGTCAGCCTTCAAACCCCACAAGAAACAAGATGATGGAGCGGAAATACCTTAATGATTTCATGAAAGTAGAGAATTAAGTGCTTCTGCTGATAGGACTTTGAAAAAAAAAAGCAAAAATGGTGGTTTCTTTCCTTAATCATGGGCATTTTTTTTCGTGGAAAAGTTTCCCTTCATTGCATTGGCCTGGTGCATTGACAGTCAACTGGCAGGTGGAGTTAGATTTCATTCGCTGAGGGAGAAGGTTTACTCTATATTTTCAGAGATAATGTGGAAATTAGCTGGTCTGGTGGACATAGTAAGCCACAAAGATAGTTGAGATGGGCATTTGAATTTCTGTTTTCTTTCCTGAAAAAGTAGCCAATTTTTCAATTATAGCAAAATAAATTAAAAAAAAAAAAAAAAAGAGGGGTAAGCTGGAAAAATTTGGAAGATTTGATTAAATTTATATTAGCTCAAATGAATTGGCTGAGAGACCCTGTAGCTCTGCAATCATATAGTGAATACTTGGAAGTTGGACTGTTTGGTCGTTGAGTTTTTTCTGTGTTTTTTCTTTTTTTTTTTTTCCTAAAGATGCCTAAATTATACCCAAGCAAAGCTGAGCTACATTTAAAAAAAAAATGTGAACAGCAACCTTTCAAATTTATTCAGACTAATGAGCTAGTCTAAATTTTGAGAATACTAATTCACAGAAGTCGGTTCTGTGGTGGGAGAAACACAACAAGGTTGTCACAGCCTGTGAACAAAGTGAATTGGTTATATGACTGACAGTAAAGATTTCTTTTAACATCAGTAAAAGAAGGCTGAAGTGACAGGTAAAAGGACAGATGCAGAATTCTGCAGCACTCTGAGAGTTTGTGTACTACCACTAAGGGACAAGTTGACTTGATACCAACTTAATAGGCTCAGCAGGGGCTGAGCAAAGGGATGAAGACTGTAAATGGGTGTAATAGGGCATCTCCACTGTATCAGCCTGAGCATGAAAACTATCTAGCTGGTTTTGGCGGAGGAAATTAATCACATTACCTTTAAAGTCAAACTTGTCTTTTAATCTAGGACCTGCTTGGTGTACAATATTTCACAGGAAACATGCACATAATTTTAGTCACTTTTACTCATCTCCAAAATGAATTTAACATCATCACAAGGCAGCTTAGATTCAACACCGTCTCTGACAAAATGAAATACTGGGGCAAAACTGTAAATGGGAATTTTAAGACCAAAGGGGTATAAGCAGGCATACAGCATTTAACATGCTGTATAATCTGCTAGCAAGAATGCTTGCATAAGAAAAGGTGAAGCTTTCACACTTTTCTTGTGCATTTTCTTGGCAGGTCCAGTCTAATGAGCCTCTGAGAAAGTGTTGGCTAGTGCATTCAGCACCAGATGAATTAAGATGGGAGATTCTTGCCATCAGAAATAATTCTACAGTGGGAAAAAATCCTGCTGTGCTGAGAGTTGACCTCTTGGACAAATATGCTGTAATAAAAAGTGTTATTTGCTACAAGCGCATTGAGAGTTTTAAATCATCAGACTAAAGTACCCCAGGCTCTGACAGTAAAATTTTCATTCAAAGAGGGGCTCAGCTTCACAACACAATAAATTATATATGACTAGGACATATAAAACATTTAAAGATATACAGAAACTCACTGTATTTGTGTTCAGTAGACAAGTTCATCTCTTGAAGTACTTTTTTATGTCAATCTTGCCTATTCAGATGAAGGTAGGGGGGAGTCTTTTTCTCAAAACAAGTAGAAGCAAAATGAACTGGCTGTTTTCCACCAAGTGTCTGAATTTAATTGGTGTATGGGTGTTTTTGTGTATGGTGAGCAACTCTATGCAGAGATTAGGGATGGTATGCACCTATATGGGCAGATTTCATTGCCCATTGTAGTAAAAAAAAAAAAGGATGTCTGGAAATCTTTAGCAAAATCTTGCAACAATAATAATAATACAAAACAATCACAATGGTGCACAGGGATGTTTTTGAATGGTATTTGCAGAAGAAAATTATTCCCTAGTAGCTGTCACATGAACCTGGTGACCTCCTGGTGAGGTTGATTTTAGGCATAACAGCCAAAGGGAGCAGACTGCTGGACTCACTCTACTGTCACACAACCACACACACCAAAACAAAAGCATATTTTCTGGTGCTTCCACACACACAAAAATAAATAAAAAATCTGGTTATCTGATGCAGCAGCTTTGAGGCAATATCTTTCTCTCCCCCCAGTTGCAGCAAGTACTGGAACCCTCTTGCTGGCGTGGTAAAAAATAATTGCTATTGGGAAACTTTCAATTTTCAGGGAAATTAGGAAAAAGGTGAGGAAATAAAAAGATTAAAATCAAGGAAGGCTCAGAAATGATTTAAATGTGTGAGAAGAAAAAATACTTTTTGGGGCCAGTTCTTCACACACTGGCAAAATTTTCCTGGAGAAAAACTAGTAATATTTGGACAATAGACTCTTTTAGAGCCTGGATGATCTCATGACTTGATTATAAATCAAGGGCGAGGTCCCTCTCCTCTGCAAGTTCATGCACAACATGTCTGCATAAAGAAAAGCAGGGGAAATTTCTAACCATCTCCCATCATGTGAGCCAGAGGCATCCAGGACCATCATGTGCTCTTCTGTATAGGACACATTTCCTATGGTGCTCCCAGCTGGAAATGTACATCTGACTCTCTCTAATGGAAGCAAGGAAAGAGAGTAAAATGGCTTTAGACCTATCCTGTAGCATCAATGTTCAGGATCCAAATTATTAGCACATATTAAATATGCATTGAAAGCAACAAAAAATAAAGTAAAAAGACAGGAAATATAGTCAGAAGGTAAGTTCTTTAATAGCAAGCAATGACATTTCCCCTCTGACTGTACCATGTCCCCACAATCACATGCAGCTTTATGCCATGGAGAAACCAGTCCACTGGACACTAATACATAATCATTGTCCAGACATCTTAAGCCTGGATTAATTTACGTTAGCCTGAAATGTAATTTATAGTTAGTCCTCTAAAAAGGGGCTGTGAGTATAAGTAGGGCTGTGTTTACACTAGTATTGTAACTGCAGCAGGAAAACTTTTACCTGCTTTCTGCTCTGTCTTTCTACATGGGCAAACCCTCATGTGCTCACAAACAACTGACTTTCAGTTCCCTTAGGTTCTGCTAAAAATTCTGGGTTTATGTTTAATTCACCGTATGTGTAAGTATCTTCTGTATATTATCTGTTACATTCCATTAGTATGTGACAAGTTCTTCACTGGTGGTCTTGTACATTTTGAGATATAAGCTCGGGTAAATTTACATCAATAGACCTTCAGCATTTTACAGTGAGATCAGCCTCCATTTCTCATAGGAACACTGATTTTTAGGAACAAATCCTGCCTAACCGCCTTCGTGCGCCCAAACATGTCTTTGACTGCTGCTTCTCCTCTTCTTCCCACTCTCTTACACATGTAGGACACTTGTCACCTCACTTTTCTTCTGAGGAGAGTAGCTTAAATCAAAACAGACAGACTCAAACTATATTGAATGACTTCGGAAATAACACCCTTTTTTTTAATGAGAAAAAAGTTTAACTGCAGTGTCTAAGTATGCAGACAGATTCATTCATGTGTGTATAACCTCTTGCCAAACCAGCATTCCAGGGCAGGTATTCAGTTAATCACAGTTTGCACAGGGACTTCAGCCAAACCCTCAGGTACCTTTGTTATGTTTTAGTCTTTTATTTGCTATAATTCAGTATCCTACACCTGTGTTCTCAAGAACATACCAAAATCAAACTGGGAGGCATGATAAGCAAACCAGCTATTTACTCTCTGATTTTTTTTTTCTTCCATTCTCTCACATGAGGTTTAACATTGTGCCCAATATATATACGACATAAAATTTCATAAATGGAGGGGGACATATAACACTGCCAAGAGACAGAGTTCAAAACCATTATTTATGATCTTAGAAATGATTTTTTTTTTCCTATTAGTCCTCTTAAAAAAAAAATATCAGCAGGGATTACTGCACCTGAAACACCTATGTTAGGATATGTTGTCAAAAACAATGTTGATGATTAACAGTATTTCAGTTAGGTTTTCAATCTGTTTTCCAGACAATACGAAAAATAGTATGTTCTGAAGGCAGAGTAGGAAACAGGACAGGAGACAAGGCTTTTTACAGATGGCATATTTCATACCAATATAAATTGTAAGGATGCAAAACTAATGAAAGATTTAGGAAAGCAATAAAGTATTCTAGAAAGATTATTTCACACACACATATGCATACACAGAGACAAAGAGAAGAATTAGGCTTGAAATCCACTCTGTTCACATTAAACCCAGATGTTTGGACTTCGTGCAAGTGGAGTGTGGAGTAGCTGCAGAGAGGAAATCCAATCTGAACCTGCAGCCAAGCTGAATGTGGGGCCTTTATGTAGCTCTGGTACAACTCCCTCCAGAACCAAGGGGCAGAGGTAGATTGTTCTTGCAACCTCTGACTGTCACCTGTCCTCCTCTGCTCCATCAGCACTCACCCTTCTCACTGGAACTGCCGGCACCGTGTGGGTTTCGACAAATCTCATTTAGGATACATTACTCTGAACTGAATTCTTTCACCAAAATTAATTTCCCACATATGCATGCATAGTCAAACTTCATTAAAGAGAATGAAAAGTTGCTCCATAATAATTATCAGAAAGCAGATTGTTTATAAAATGTAATGAAGTATTTATCCAGTTTTTGTTTTGCTTCTGAATTCTGAAGAAACATTAAAAACATGTCTTGCATCTCTTTTGAAAGGTTCAGTGTCTCCAGTATAACACATTCCAGACTGACAGAAAAGGATAAGGATATTTGTATACATAGATATAGGTGATATTGATATACAGCTGTAGACACACACACATATTGCATTGTTTACATAATTTATTTCTCAGCTGAATCTCTTAAGGGTCCTGATACAATGCAATAACTCCCTTATTCAGAATTCTGCACACAATTTCCAACAAGTACTTAAACATGTTTTAATTTTATTCCTGGAAATCTTAAAAGCATTTAGAAAGCTGTTACTCTCTCTTAGAATAAGAGCCCACAATATGAATATGAATACTGGATTAACTATTAAGGCTAATGTAACATGTTAATAATACAGCAGGTTCACGCTGCTGGTTGCTTTTAATAACACAGCAATACACTGAAATTCATGATACCTGGCAGAAATTGTGTCTGTAGCCTCATATAATCACATTTAGGAGCTGCTTTCAGACTGCATTCGCTCAGCTTAAATTTTAGACAAACAAAAACAAAAGCTTTATACTTACATAGTATCTTACATCTGAGGATCTTAAAGTACTTTAATTTCCCATAGTATTAACCTAATATGACAGTCTTCTCATATTCTCTTTTATTTGTATTTGGCTTCTTCCCTGCCTTTTGTCTTCTCTCATACCCACTGCCTATATACATTTATTCCTGCTTCTTTTATCTGTACCTGTATAGATTAATTCCTTTTGATATGTCCATACTGCATGCACTTGTGTATCTACAATGAGTTCCTGCCTTCAGATTTATATCAAATAAAGAAAAACAATTTCTAGAATTAAAAGAAATACACACAAAACCCAGCAACACTGTTCTATATCTTAAATGTGTGTCTTTGTAGTTTAAAACATCAAACCTCATTACAGAACAATGGCTGAGATTGTTGGTAATTATGGCTTAGAAGAAAGATTTTAACTTTCCTGACATTAAAAGCACATATTTTCTTCTTTTTTTCTATTTTTTAACTTTGCTTTTTTTCACAGCCTGAGCTGAAATTGTTGAAGGGGCCAAGGGTGGGGAAGTTCTGGGACCTGATTAGGGAGCAAAACTGACCGTGACACCAGTCCCATTCCTCCACAGAGAAGTGTCTGATCTTACAGGATTCCCTCAGCTGGAGCTGGGGATTTGACTTAGAAAAGACCCTCCATTATCATCAGGCATCTGAAAATGGTCAGAGAAGTTACACCCAACACAGAAGGTGCTCCTGAATGTCCAGGAAGTCAAATGCAACTCAAAAGGCGGGTTGGTCACCTTCAGTGTGTAAGTCCTAGACAGCTTGGCTTGAAAAGGATTGTTAGTCTCAGCTGGTTATTTAATGAGAATTCCTCTGTTTTTCATAAAGGAATCTGAAGAACAAGCTTGTGGATCAGGTGTGTTTAGCTAATTCAGTACATTTTTATACAGGGTCTCTCATTTAAAGAGAAAGGCTCTGCAATAAATAATAGTTGTGGAAAAAAAAATCTCCCAGAAATAAAAATTTCTTCCTTTCAGATTGGCTAACTCACAGATTCTATTTTTACAGCAAAACCTCTTTTATAGAGTAAGATTACATTTGGCTAGTCTTGTTATCTATGTACATAGCATAATCCTTTAAAAAAAAATTAGTTTATTGTACAAATATATCTCTTGTGGCATTAACTTCTGCTGTCTGATCAAGAATGATCTATTGTCAGTTTTCTGTTGTCTCTCCTCAAAAGCTTTGAATGTCTTTTTCTCATTTTCTTGTAAGAAATAATAGCTAAGACATAATAGATAACAATAAAAACATTTTATTTGCTTTTGGACGGTGGAAGTATAAAACACTATGTTAGGCAAGCAGTCACAGGTATTGTATTAATTATTAAGTAACACGTAGCTCTTAATTAAAGAACCAAAAATAGCCAACCAAGAACTAACAAAACCAAAACAGTAAATAGAAAGAAGTCAAGGAGTTTAGAAAATGCCCATGGAATATGATGCCATTTGGAATCTGTTACAAGAGCCTTACAATTTATTTTGAAATTAAAACTCCTTTTATGCTTATTAAGGGAGAGGGGGTAGCAAGGAGATCTCAGATCAGAATATGTGTATTTAAACAAAGTATTGGGTTTTGTTGTGGGGCAAATCCAAAACCAGGAGAGGCCTATTTTTCTCATTCTGGTTTTCATATTAAAAAAATGTTCCAAGAACAACTATTCTCATGAGGTTTTGGCTCAAGATGGCAGGAATTTTAGGAAAAAACAGATGATCTCACAAGACCTCCGACATCCAAAGCAGAAAAAAATATCACAAGTCAGTTTCTGCCACATGCCACTACTCAGGGCCAAAAATCTGCTGAGAACAGTCTAAAGAAATGTTGGGCTATTGAACTAAAATAAAAAAAAAAAAAATTGGAGTTTTTTTACTCTTAGGCTTAAAGTCTAAACACAAATCTGACCACAAGATGAGTATGGTCTACTCAGATTCTAACTCTCACATATGTCATTGATGACCAAGACTCACATCTATTGTTGATGACCTACTGGCAGAAAAAGAAGCATTCAAGGAAAGAATATAGCAAGAGAAGAATCCTATTACAAAGAGTGTAATATATTTCCATATGCCAATAATTTAGCATCAAATTACAAATGATGACACGAAGTACCCAGATCTTTATTGTGACAAGATGTGTGGGGAAGGAAGAGGGCAGAAGACAGTTTCATCATAGATATATAGTCTGGTAGAACTGATTTTGAACAGCAATTTTGTCCAGCTTAGGAACCTACTGTCTTCAGTTTTGTGGTCAGCAAAGGCTGATAGGGTTCACAAAGAGCATTCAATTTACACACACTCAATAATATCATGCACACAGTTGCATATGGATTCAGTCTGGACAGTGTGAATATTTACAAGTCTGTTTTTAAAAATAAGGTACTTGACATGAAATTGACATTGAATAAAATCAGTTGGGTGGTCTAAAAATTATATAATGCTATAAGAGTCTTTCAGCACCATGTTCTCTGGGCCAGAACCTTGATAGGTGCAAGATGGGACGTGTCCATTTATTTTAGTGTCTATTTTATGCCAGCTTTGAGCCTGATCTTACATATTTATTGTACACAATCATACTCTCTGATTTTCTGAAAATAGCACCATATGACTGAGAGATGTTGTCAGTTTTGGAAGAGGATTTTCTGTAACATTTTGAAAATTTACTAAAATGAGAAACTAGAACATGGAATACTTTTTGCCAGATTTTTAAGCTATGAGTCGAGAGAGGGGATCATAGAAGAAAATAGTATATCAACTCATGAGTGCAAGACAGAGATTTACAACATGATTCGCTGTAGCCTTGTAGAATGAAAGTGAGATTAATAAAATGTGTGCAGAGGAGTGTGCAAACTGTTGCATCCTCTGAATTCATTGAAGATGACGTGAAAAAGTTGTTTGGATGCTTTATTATGTGTGGATATCCTATAAAAGATGCTAGTCTGGAAGTAAAAGAGGACAGAGATAAAGATGAGCATGATGGGGTTGACAGTCCAATTAAACTTGAAAACCACTTTTTATGTTACACATTAAAAATCATGTTGGAAGCAATAAACAGAATGAATAAACATAGTATCATTGTATGTGTATTATGCATCTATAAAAGTAGAACATGAGATTCAACTACAGTATTTCAGTGGTGTTTAGTTATTATAGGAGATATAACTGTATTGCAGGAGAGGTTTGGGATAAGGTAACCTTAAGGTTGATACATGCCCTTAAATAAGTCAGCAGAGTCTCTAATTTTCTCAATTCAGCCTTATTGGGAAGACTTATTTCTCTTAAATATATTACGAAAGAAAAAGCGATTAGGATGAAGAAAGGTCAATAAAGAACAAATAGATCCTTCCAGTAATTGAAGGAAAAAACTCATTTGATCCCCTGGGTTTGAACCACTGAGTTTCAACCCTGTATTTTCTGGTCCCCTTTTTTCTCCTGTGACTTGGGCAGAGCTGAATCACTGTCTCTCAGGGGATGCTTGGTCCATGTATCTTTCCTGTAACACCCTGGTTATTGCCACTATTCCTCCAGGAGGGTTCAAAGGGGCAGTCTGAGAAAGACCTGGGCTGAAACTCTTATATGACTGAATTAAACAGGGAAACACCTAACAGAGCACAGCCAAAATAACATGCAAATTTATATCCTTTTGAATTGCTTCAGCTGGGAAGAAGTCAGCATGTGAGATATCTAGCTGGAAAACCTCGTGACTTTGCAGATTAATCCATGGACCAAACAAGATACTTACTTCCATGTTATTCACATGAAGAAACAGATTCCTCTGACCCTAACTCTGACTATAATTGCAACTTCTTGCTCCAGTGGCATAAAGCATAGTCAATAGTTTCTTTATATGGCAAGGGACAATTTTTCTGACAGCCTAAGGTGAGATACAAGAAGAGACAATTTGGATTATTTTCCAGCTGCAAATGTCTTGTGTGCAGCAAGATGGGAGTAACTTCATTCTCCCTGTGCTCTGCCAATGCTGCACTGAGATGCCAAACACCAGAAGTTTCAGAAGGGAGGCAGAAAATTATATATAACCAGGTGTCTCTGTGTTATTACATTTTTTGACCCACCTTGGATAGGTGGGGGATGCTTTAAACTGGGGTACCAAAAAAGGCAGTGCAAATGAGCTGATTTGCTCATACAGTTAATGGATTAATGAAGTCAAATTTTACACCTACTCCTCATATCTTATTCTCAGAAAATATTTTTCTCCCTCATGAAAAATATTACTAAACCAAGTTTTTTTCATTGTTTAAAATTTTCTATGAATTTCTTCTATCAGTATCCAAACTACCCTTTGTCTCAGCAGAAATGGGAAATTTTAACAAAAAGCAACCTTAAAAAGTAAATTTACTATTCATCAGAAATCCATTATCCAAGAGAAAAAAAATAAATACTGCTTTAGAATCTCTTGGCTGACTGCGGTTTTCAGCCATTATATGCCTACTATTATTAATGGTTTATTATTATTAGCCTTGGTTGTTTCAGACAAGCAAACACTTCCTAAAGCAACATTATAGAACAATATTTCATTAAATTAAAATCACTAAAATCTCTTAAAAGACATTCTATAATGCAAAAATATGAGAGAAATGGAGCACTGGGAAGGCTCACACTGAATTTTAAAGCCCATCTGACTGTTGTGTGACATATAAACCCATTGTGTTGTATGCAGCATTTTTACCTTACACAATGGTTTAAAAATATTGTGTTTTAGCTTTTTTCTTCCATTAAAAATTTCATACAAAGTCATGCATGTTAATTGAAGAGGATGTGAGTGAAATGCAATGCTTGGATTTTATTATGTGAATTTAATTCAGGAAAAGGAGGAGGGGGCAGGGGGAAAAAGGCATCTCAACAAATTGCTGTGGATTTATTTTTTTCATTTATATTAGGTTACCCAGAATGAAAAGGTGCCCAATGGATGCTAGATATAATAGCCAGAGAGTTTAATATGATTTCTGCTGCAAGAAAAACTAGACTAGATAAAAAAATCCATATCTTAATGATAGGTAAATAATCCTTTAGTATCTCAGATGTACATGCTACAGGCAGCAACTCTGTGTTCATGAAAACTCTTTTATTCTTGTATGCCATTACTGCAGAGATATTGCTATATTGGTAGATATATTCCTACACTGATAAATAGACTGCATAAACAATATGCCCCCCCATAAGCAAGATAATGCTAGTACAGTCTAGCAATAATAGCTCCCCTGCAGGAGGCTAGATTTTTCCCTTTTTCTAAATGCTAACAAGAACAGTTCTAAGGTTATCCATGTAATGAAAAACAGGGCTAAAATAAGTGCAGTGCACAGAAGTCTCTTTCCCTCATCTCTTCTACCTCAGGTGATAATGTCGCAGATTTCCTTATCCCCATGTACTCTGATGGCATGTGCGTGTTCATGTGTCTCTGCGCATGTGTATAAGATATTTTCTTATTTAATAAATAAATGTGTGCACTTCCCCAGTGTCAATAAAGTTTTAGCTGCCTGTGAGATCCCTGTATATATTGGATAGCTACTTCATTTCAAAGATTCTGATGAAGTCCGTAATCCACGGGAATGTAGCACAAGTCCCTGCATGAGGTACTGCAGGGTAAGCTGCTAAGAATCACTTGCAGCTCTGCATGGAGCCATATAGTTCTCTTTGATAAGTTGCCCAACCTGAGAAAGCTGAAAATATGTCCATTATTGTGAAGACTGTTGAAAGAGTATTGGATTATTAGTCTGGCTAGTGACAAGATCTTGGAGGCTGATTTAGGTAACGCACATTGTTGATCATGCTTTTAAAAAAGAAGTCTCTTAATTTTCAAGTTCCTAAAGGACAGATTTTTGAGTGGTAGACTTTTAGCATTAAAATTTACCTCTGCTGCATAACAGATGTCTGTTTTTTAGAGGATCTAGACACAGACACAATATACTGGTATTCAGAGCTGCATACACAGCTTCTGTCTCTGTTCACACACATAAGTGCACCAAGGTAGCCCTGGTTAGGGATAGTTCTGCTCTGTATAAGCTGAGGAAGGGACACTCAGAGTCATCGCCATTGTTTTGCTCTACCTTTCCTTGTTCTGGATGAAATGGGGTAGAAAAGCACAGTCCCATATGCAACTCTGACACCAGTTTACAAGGCTGTATGAATGGCCAGGCAGGGGACTGTGATGCTTTGTACCTAGATTGTGCACTCAACTTTGCATCCCTGTGTTGCTGCCTGCAAGACCTGGCTCTTGCTGTGCTGTGCACCCCAGCTGTGCCCAGCGCTGCCCTCGCTGCCTTCCCTGCGGTCAGGGGTCTCAGGGCTCGCTGTAGCCTCGGCTCACACCGTGCAGTGGCCACCAGGTCAAGGCTTCCCTTGGGCTTTGGGGCAGGCTCAATACAGAGTATAGCCACGTCTCATCACACTCTGAGATCAGTAAAATTCCACCATGTGGGAAAGTTATTTTTTCCTGCTGCATAGGGTCTCACATTTTGTCATGAATCAAGCAGGAAGAGGAAGAGGAATGATGGAAGAAGAAAGCTGGGGAAGAAAACAGCCACTGATGTGGGTATTGCTTTGGAAATGCTTTGCTTTAGAAGTGCCCACATTGTTATCCATCTTCCCCTCCTCTCACAGAAACCACAGTAACAAACACAACAATGCATTAGCTTAGAGGTTTTTAAGGAAATGAATCTTGTTTTCCTTAAGTATGCTCCATTCTCTGTTTATAAAGAAATAGAGATTGAGAGAAAAAATGTAGGCATACGAGTAGTTTAAGTATCATCATTCACAACACAATGTAAATCCATTTTTATAATTTCTATGATATAAAGGGTATCTCAAAAGGCTTTACTGTGTTAAATAAAACATCCAATAAAGAATAAAAAAAAACCCATTAATAACAAGATGGAGGTAACATTCAGAAAGTCAAAAGACAAGGCTTTTTAATTTTTATTTTCAGGTTACATATGGAAAACCATGGGTATTCAGGTAGACAGAGAAATGGTTGTCTGTTCCAAATGACTGCAGGTAGGAGGAGGAGAACGTTTTTCACTCAGGAATGGGAAATACACCAGTATGAGATAGCACTAAGAAAAAAATGACCAAGAAGAAGACAAAGGGACAAGTGGAAAAACAGGGACAAGAATTCATTCAAACCTAATTAAATTTCACCCAGTGGAAACAAGGTTTCACCTCTGAGGTTAGAAGACAAAGCATTTGGATGAACATAGTATGTAATGCAAAACTTGCTTTCACAAAAACTTCCAATAGGTTTTTATGAGAAACCCAAAACTCAGTCTGAGTTTGCCATAAATGTAATCAGATTCTTAAATTTTTCATTCAGATAAATCTATTCTGTGCATCACAATATCCTGGAAAACAAGTTATAGAGGGTCTGAAATCCCTATTTCAATGGTTCTACACCCATTAAGCTTCAGAGGCAAAATTGCCCTGTTCTCTTATTCATCAGGTTTTGACAACATTTCCTCTCGTGAAAAATTAACGCTATTCAGAAAAAAGGTATTCTACCTCACAAAGGAGGTAGAATAACTAGTTCTAACGTTGAGGAAAAATTAAGCTGTTGTCAAAATTTCCATGAAGTTAAATAGTTAGAATATAAAATAGTGGCATACATGTTGTGGTGTTTGCTTAATTTTTAATGTTGATACATTTATTAATCAGAATTTTTAAAAGCTGGGTTTCTTTTCAAGTGACAAGTCCAAGTGTTTAGTTCCAAAAATGTAGGAATGTGATGTTTCGGCATCATAGAAGAGTTTCCTGGTTTTTACCTTACATGAAATTGTTGCAAAACCTGCCCAGTTTCACAAAGCTTTTCATTTTTTGACAGAATCTTAGATTGTAAAAGAACATATCTCTATTGAATTTTCTTCAGCCTCCTATGAGCCAGTGGTGTATTTCCAAATATTAATATTGCCTCATAAATCTACAGAAAATCAGATCTAGCTGTTAATTTTTCTTCTTGTGATTTTCCTACTTTTTCTTTATCTTGTGATTTTGTTGTTCTTACTTTTTGGCAGCAGCAGTGGTGATGAGATGCCTTTTGTTGTAGGGCCATATCAGGACACCTTTGGGTTTGGTAGCCACCGCTCAGCCCAGTGGCTTCTTGGCACACTCAGTGCTACAGTGCTGATGGGAAAGCTGAGTCAGGTGTGTATAGTTCACTGAAGCTGAAATAGATGTGGGCTTTTGGGAAGGGAGATGTGCATCTCTCTTCTCCTTTTATTACAGGCAGTAACAATCCTCAGGAGGAAATTCTCACTTGGGGATGTAAGCAGGACTTTTTTTGAGGGGGCAAAACACGAGGTAGGATACAGACTAATGTTTCTGATGTGGTTCATGTATCTTCTGCATCTGTCAGCTTCCTTATCTTCTTAGTGCCTGCCTGATGGCTAGCAGGAATTGAGGGTGGCCAGAGGCATTAGGGCTGAGTACTTTGGCCCACCTGATGAGAAATGCCTTCAGCAGAACTGTGAAGTCCCAGGATGAATGTCCTCCACAGTAATTTACAGCAGTTGTTCTTGGCTGTTTCCTCTGTTCATTAATTTTATCCTCCTTATTAAGCTTTTTTTTCACTTAGAACCTTCCCCATCAGAAAAGATCAGGTTTGTGTTTTTCAGTCTCAAAGCCAGCATATGGGTTTTAGGATACACAAAACACTGCAAACTGGAAGGGAACAATAAGGAAGTGTGAGCTGGTGATGACAGCAACAGGGATAAGTTTGTTAACAGTCACAGAAGGTAAAAAAGTTAAAAGTTTTCTTAAAGTTCTTCATAAATAACAATGTATTTACTATATTCTGGAAGGAAATATCACTTAAGATTCATTACTTTTAAACAATTAATTTCATTTACATGAGTTTTCCCTTTGCGGTATTTTCATAGTACTATGCTTTTCCATTTTACAGGAAATGAAACTGCAAAACTTTCTCTAGGCAACAAAAATAAACTGTCACTGGAGTTCAAAGTAGCATGTAAAATCTTTTTCTTTATGCACTAGCAGATAAAAAAAAAAAAGATGTAACTATCATATAATGAAAATTATCTTCTAGACTACTGTTGAATAAAATACAAAAGTAAAGCTATACATTGCTGGGAATCCACCACTTCAAGTGTCAGAGATCCTGCAAGAAAAACTGATGCCAGCAGAACTCCCCAGCTTACAAGCATAACCTGAGAAACTTTAGATTCTGGTACTGCTGACTTTGCAACTGATTGGCTGCAAAACTATGAGAGAAACTCGACCTCCTACACTGGCTCTGTTACTGTCTCTTCAATACATCATTACTGAAAAGAGAAGTTACATAGAAACTGAGATTCTAGTCACCCACTACCTGTGGCAGACATCATTCACGAATTTCAACTGCAAGACAGTGTGTCCTTGGGCTCTGAAAAAACATGATACATCAGAACTAATAAATGCAGAGATAGAATTGTTTAAACTAGGTCTTTAAGTTACTCATAATATATTACAATACTCACAAGAGTATATAACCACCTTGCATTTCTGTGAATTGCTGAATGTTGTATATATTCCTGATATATTCTTGTTAGCATTTGAACGCTCCTGGGCTCTTGTACCTGCTGCCCTCAATTACTTCAACAAGGAATAGCTCTTTCTTGGCTCTGTTACCACTTCCACCTGCTGGAAAGGATGGGGGAAAAAAAGTCACTGTACAGGTAAATGGGAGTCCTGAGATGTTTTCACTAACTGAAGGATGGAAAACATCAGAAATCTCTCCATTTTGAAAGCAATAGAGAACAGAGCTATTGAAATTATCAGATTTTGCAACACAAGTTCTATAACCAAAAAGTTTATTCATTTTGAAACAGAGTTGCCTGGTGCAGTGACAACATGGCTGGGTTATCCTCTGCTTTCTATCTCTGGCTCATTTGTTGGCCTTGGAAAAAGCTCTCTGTCGGGTTTGGGAAAACTTGTGATCCAGTTTCCTCACCTGTAAAACAGGCTAGACTGATAAACACTTCTGCAAGGCAACTCACTGGGCTTTGTGGGATTCTCTGGATGATGCTTGTAAATGTAAATGAGTTCTGTGAATGTCAAAAGTTCTTACATTATAATGTCATGACTTTACGTACAGTTCAGGAACTTTATACACAGATCCCAGGGCAGATGTCATCCTGGGAAATAGAAGGGCTGGAGTAAATATTGAAGCAAGGAGAAAAGGATGCTTGAATGGAAAAAAGAAAATTACTTGTGGGGGAGATAGCACCATGAGAGTTTCTGCTATCTGCAGTCTTACCCAAAATAATCATTTGTACTGCCATTCCAGCTAGAAACAGGTTACAGCTTCATATAAGCACTTAACAGGAAATAACACACTTCTTTTTTTTTTTTTTTCTTTTTTTTTTTTTTTTTTTTTTTTGGGAGAGAGAGAGATTCTAGCTGTTGGGAGCACTATTCACTTCACGGTCATATATGGGAGAACCATAGGGTCCTGTGTGGGAGTCCTCCAAGAAAAAATCCCCTTTACAGTCTGTTTCATCTGAGTCATTTCTCTTTTGAATCATGAGGTTGATTACACTTGCCTTCGGCACTTTACTAACCCATGATAAAGATGTAGCTTGAAATCCCCTCAGCACTTCCTCTGGCTGATTTTATTGAGCATATGGGGGTAGACAAAATCCTAACCTGCAGAAATATATTCTTTTTTGAGGAGTTAGACACCTACCCCCTCTAGAATTGAGGGGATGCTGCCAGACTGTGTCTGTCCCTTCGGAATATGGTGTGACTTTCCACAAGTCCCTCCCACCTTGGAAATGATTTTGTAATGCCTAAAATAGACTGCTGCCTGGCCTACCTGTGAGGGAAAATGGAGCTGAGAGAGTAGACTGAAAATAGTTACATGTTTTGTCTGTTGTGGTGAGTATAACTTTAGTGAACCAGCACCATCAGCCAAGTTTCTCATTGTTTCTTTCTAGGTGCTCTAATCTCTACTTGCTTATTTATTGAATAAACCTCCACATTTACCTGGGTTCATGAGGTAAAGAAGAGAAGAAATTTATAAAGCTGGAGTGTTCCCATAGATTTACTATGGGAGAACTGCAGCTTCTTTTATTTCTGAAAATAAAGGTCCATTTGAAAAACAACCTCTGTAAGAGTGAGGTGTGCACAGTAGATGGAAATTTTTGATGGTTTCAGTGGGAATTAAGCACCTCTTAGCATTGCATTCATAAAACTGTAATCAGCTAAAACTGCATAGGATGTACACTTAACCTTGGAAATTTCCCTTTATATATATCACCTGAGGAAAGGATTAATCTTGAATTTGAGACATGTGCCTCTCTCATCTGTAACCAAGAGGATAATGTTTTATATCCAAGAAGGAATTGAATATCTTGCCATTTTAAATAAAGAATTATAAAATGTTCTAACAAATATCTTCTGCTTTGCTAAAAGAAAATGTGGTTCTTATGGAAGAGAATTGAAATAAAACCAGATCAAGAATAAGTATTTCAGATGTGGCAGAGAGCAGAGCATGCAAATACTCTGGGATATGACAAGAGAGCTGCATGATCTTACAGCAGTAGGTTCATGGTGCTGACAGCTCTAGTTCAGGTTGTTAAACAGTCTCCAGTGGAAATCTGGTTTCTTTTTCTCAAAGCTTTTTACTTTTTCCTCTTCAGGTAAAATTTTTCAACTCTTTATTTGAAATCTTACATTCAAATAGAATTAAGAGTAAAAATGAAATGGCAAAAAATAAGCATGTATCCATTGTTCTGCAGCATTGGCATCGGCGAGTTTGTCATGAGTGGAAGGGCTTTTAAAAATCCAGTGCACCTAGCCCCACAGCCTGTCCTGGTTATCTGCTATTTTAGGCTGTGGCCCCAGATCAGGATCCAAATCTTAGAGAGGAAGTTTTAGGCCAGGGATACAGTTATTCTCCCTACAATTGCATTGTTTTCTTCTCTGCATCACGGCCATCCCAAAATCCTCAAAAGTAAAAGACCAAAAGAGAACCTTCTATCAGGATCAGATACTTATCATTCAATATATTATACATATAAAATATATCCTCTTGAAAAATCTGTCACAGAGATGGATCTGAACTACAGGTTACATTAAATATAGGAACAGAAAGTGCAGCTCTGTTCCTCAGATTTATCTGAAAATCTACTCTGAGCTCAGCACTATTGAAGTTGGTCAATGAATCTGATTGTCCTATTTTACTATCTTTCCTGCCTAGAGCAGTGGACAGTTCAGGAGTCAAGAGGGTCCCAGCAAAGTTTTTCTATTTGATTTCTGCATTTGATTTTTCCTCAACTTCCTCTTCAGAATGCATGCTTCTGGTGTATTTGCAGAAGCTTCTAATTAAACCAATTTCAGTGATAGTTTTAGGGGGCATGAAGTAAATTCATTTTCCTATAGAATCAAAGGAGAATATTTTGAAATGATGAAAATATTTATGTATTTAACTAGAAGGGAATGCTTGGTTGTATTAGACCTTCTAATTTGGTAGATTTTTATATAGTCTGGGAGAGACAAAAGCATTATCTTGTTTCAGGGCTTTTCTTCTCTGCATAACTTTTATCTTTTGATTGGCCTTTGTTATTTATGCTGCATTGACTTTAATTCTCAGGCTAATTGGAGTTGTTATACTTGTTTCCAAGTGTCATTTTAAGAATAATGCTAGATGTTTTCCTCTCAATGGGGCTTTTCTTGATCATCTGTAGGCAAAAAAAAAAAGCCTGATACATTATCCTATTCTCCCACATTTAATGTGTGTCTTACAGGTGTGGCTGGGGTACAATCCTGTAACACACAAATATGCATGCACTTGTCATCAGATGCTAACACCACATAGGCGTTCCTGATAGATAGATGAATGTAATCTTTACTTGTTTGAAATATTTGGGTATTTTGTTTGGTTTTGACAGATTTTTTGTTGATTTGTTTTTGGGTTTTTTTTAGCTGGAGATCACCAAAAATTGATGTGTTCCAAATACAGCAGGCATTAGTAAAAGATGTAGAATAGCCAATGGATGCGCTGTATTAAGTCAGCCATGTTTTGCTTTTTTTCTGTCACAGGAATCTAGGCAACTCACTAAACTTCTGCATGAACATTTCAATTCTTTCTATGTTACATATCAATTATTTGATCACAAAGTGTAATGTTCATTAGGTTTTTCAAATATCATTGGGACACTTGAGACTAAAGTGAATTTTTATGGATAGGTAGGTATATAGTATTGCCAAATTCTTGTGGCAGGAGCAAGCACACATAATTCATCCCAAAAGCACAAGGTTCTAGTCCTTGTCAGATTTCAAGCTAGGCAGATTTAAAAAAAAAAGGGAGAAAAATGTTAACACATTGTAAAATCTTGAATTAAATGCCTTGTCAGCATGTACAAATTCAGTTAAATATCTCTTTGTGGTTTAGGATTTAGGAGGTGTTTTGTTGTTGTTTTGGGATTTTAGTACTTGTATATTGTGGAGAAAAACTGAAAAATATAATAATCTCATGAACCCTCATCCTTGCACGGCAATAGTGTAACTATACTCTGGCTGCCACAGCATTGCAAACCTGGAATAACATGAAGAAAATATTTCATGTATTTTTGGATACCTTTTAATATTATTCCATAATTAAAGTAATTTGTAGAATGTTATTACATTGTTTTTTGTTCTGATTTTGATGACTTCTGAAAAGAACCACAAATAACAGAAAAATAACACCATGTTAATTAACAACATCAATTCAGAGTGAAATTAATGACATTGTTTGCATTACTAAAATCAGAATTTGGCCCTTAGGAAGTTTTTTCATATGGCAGTTACATGTTTGTCTCTGAAGTACCAATACCAGCTGCCAGATTCTTGTGGATGACCGGCAGGAGGTTTCTGCCCTCTTGAAACCATGGAAAGAGGGATTGCATCAATGACTTTGAGAGTGGAAAAACAAGGCAGAACAGAAAGACCAGGAAAAGGAGATCAGCTGTGAGACAGTAAACAAAAAAAATGAGAGAGACTTGAATGATAAGGACGGGTCAAACCAGTTAAATAAAATCTAGGGCTGAAGGTAAGAGCTGAGACCAACGCCCAGGTTAAGTCACCATTCCTCATGTCTCTGCTCTCTTCCTAAAAACAGTTGAAATTAAGACAATAATAGAGTTGATTTTCACAAGTGATGTTTTATCTTTGAATACAAATCTCTCTGGCCTGAATTTAAGAGCACTCCCAAACTTGTATTCTCAATTCATTGTGACTCTTCCAGGCCATAATTCTGAGTGAGGGATCCTTCAAAAGAGAGAGCAAGAGCAGTTATCACCTCATCTGCCTCCTTTTGCAACTGAAAAATTCAGCTCTATCTATTCATTATTGAGGTCCACTGTGATTTGAAACAGGATAAAAGGACAGAAGAAAATTTGTTTTATATTAGGAAGTTATTTTAGAGTGCTGGTTCTAGAGCATAGAAGGAACAAGTATTATTTTCAGTATTCTTAAGAGCCTTAATGAGGATCTTGCCCATTATTTTATGGCATTGCAATCCTTGTAATGATTCCTTCCTGTGTTGTTGTACACAGTCACAAGCCCAAAGAATTCTTAAAAAAAAAATCAAATACATTCTTAAAAAATATTTTACTTATGTCTCCTTTTTTTATACCTTCTACTTTGTGCAACACTGTAAATGCTCCATCTTGAACAGGTACTCCCAGCGGGCAAGCAATCTTTATTGAAGGAAATGTGATACTTTTAGAACATTATCTAGCTAAGGATTTTGAAGTCTTTTGGTAACATTAATTAAATAAATCTCTCAACAACTCACTCACAGTACTATTATCAGTCCCACCTTTTAGTTGAGTAAATTGGGTCTGTCTTGTCCAACCTCAGATACCACAGCATTGAAAGGAATGAGTGAAGAATAATGCCAGATTTTTCATGCCTTTCAACAATTCAACTTGCTTATTTTCAACTATTCTTTTGTCTCTGTGCCATACAACATTCCTCAGGCCAAGAAGGCCTGAGGGGAACTTTGCCTTTAATATACTGGAAATAAAAAAAAAAAAAAAAGAAAGAAAAAAAGCCCAAAAAACCCCACCAAAACCAAAAAAAATTACCAACCGAACCAAAACACTACAATTTGGGCATAAATACTTTGAGGCCAATATGTGAGCATTTCTAATAAAATTTCAATTTCACAAAAATTGTCCATCAAGTTCTCCTTCAGTAAGGAAAAAAAGAGTTCTTCATAAGCTTCCTGTTTCCATGTTTTTCCTTAATGTTTTGGGACAGAAACTGGGCGTATCCCTAGAGAATATGAACCTTCAGCCTGTCACAAACAGGAAATCCTCACATTTAGGATGAGTGGGTGGCTACATTCCTGGGACATGGATGTCCTAGCAAGTGTTTTTCAGCTGCTCATTTTCAAGAACTACCAGGACAGCTAATTTTCCTTACTCCAGCCTGTGTGATACCACTGAAAATTAGCGGACCAAATGAAACAGGTCTGTGGACCCCTCAGGTGAAACAAAATGTTTGTTTACTTAATTGCTTGAGAACTAATTTACCCAGATGCACATAGCAACTGTACAATAAGACCAGAAACTTCACAGAAATGCAATATACTGCTCTTCCCTTCTCACATTGTCAGTACAGGTCTCCCCTCTGTGATCCGGTATGTACACATCTAAGGGTACGAATTGTGATTATGTGTTGAAAGCAAATATTAAATATATATGTTTTTGATACTAAGATGACAAATTTAAAAAGAAACCATTTTAGAGGAGTGATCATCAAAGATATGAATCTAATTCTTGGCTTAATTTCTGAAGTCTACAGAACTTTTCAAATTTTCTTCCTGTTATTAAAATATCATACATTTTTGCTGCTATATGACTGTCTCATTCCCCAAAAGATGTTTGTGTCTTGCTAAGTCAATTCCTACAAAATCAGCCTACTTCCTCAACCCATATTACTGCTTTTTCCAACCAAAATTTTTAGCTAGATAAGCTTTTTAAGAAGAGATAGAAAAGTAACTCTGTAGCCCCATACTTACACCATGTATCTTTTCCACAGGGAATGACAGAAATATTTCCACTCAATATCTTCACAGGTGAAGTGATTTATATTTTCTTGTACGTTATTACTCTCCAGATATTTAAAAATAATAAAAACAAAACAAAACAAAACAAAACCCAAAAAAATCCAACCAAACAAACAAAAAAAAAAGCACCTACAAGGCCAAAGAATAACAAGAAGGGCTTCTACATGTACACAAACCAGAAAAGGAAGGTCAAGAAGGTGTATCCCCTCCAATAAAAATTGCTAGAAAATTGGTAACGACTGATAAGAAGGATGAGGTACTCAACAAGTTTTTCCCCTATCTTTAAAGGTAATCTCCTTCCCCACACCTCTCGAGTGGACAGACAGCAGGATGGGGACTGGGGAGAAAAGTGCTTCCCAATGTAAGGGGCTCATGACCACTCAACAAACCTTAATGTATATAAGGCTGTGGGACCCAGTAAGATGCACCCCGAAGTTCTGAGGGAGTGATGGATGTACTTGCCAAGGCACTCTCCATGATATTTGAAAAGTCATGGCAGTCAGGTGAAGTCCAAGTTAACTAGACTTTGTACCCATTTTGGCCATATTTAAAAAGGTTAGAAAGGGAGACTCTGGAAATTACCGACATGTCAGCCTCACCTCTGCACTTGGGAAGATCACGGAACAGATCCTCCTAAACATTCTGCTAAGGCACATCAGGGACAGGGAGGTGATTTGGGACAGTCAGCAGAGGGCAAGTCCTGCCTGTGGCCTTCTATGATGGAGTGAATGTATCAGTGGGTAAGGGAAGGGCACAGATGTCATTTATCTGCACTTCTGTAGAGCCTTTGACATGGTTCCCCACAACATCCCTCTCTATAAATTGGACAGAGATGGATTTGATGAATGGGCTGTAAGATGGATAAGAAATTGGCTGGACAGTGATCCAGAGAGTCATGGTCAGTGGCTCAGAGTCCCAATGGACCTCAGTGACAAGTGGTGTCCCTCAGGAGTCTGTACTGGGACCAGTGTTATTTAATATCCTCATTAATTACATGGATGAGGGATCAAGGGCACCCTCAGAAAATTTGCAGGTGTCACCCAGCAGAGTGGTGTGATGGACACACCTGAAGGATGGGATGGCCATCCAGAGGGACCTGGAAAAGCTCAAGCAGTGGGCCCATGGGAATTTCATGTGGTTGAACAAGATCTAGCTCAAGGTGCTGCACCTGGGTCAGGGCAACCCCTGGTATTCACACAGGCTGGGGATGAACAAATTGAGAGCAGCACTGCTGAAAGGATTTGGGGATGCTGGTGGGTGAGAGGGTGGACATGAGAGCAAAATGCACTCGGAGCCCAGAAAGCCAATTGTGTCCTGGGCTGCATCCAAAGGAGTGTGGCCAGCAGGTTGGGGGAGGGGATTTTGCCCCACTATCCTGCTCTCATGAAACTCCACTTTGGTCCCCAGCACAGGATGGGCACAAAGCTGTTGGAGTAAGGCCAGAGGAGAGACACAAAGATTTGAAGGATGGAGCACTTCTACAAGGAAAGGCTCAGAGAATTGGAATTGATCAGGCTGGAAAAGAAGAATCTTTGGAGTGACCAAATTATGGCCTTCCAGCACCTGAAGGGAGCCTACAAGGATGATGGAGAGAGACTATTTGCAAGAACATATAGTGACAGGACAGAGGAGAACAGCTTCAAACTGAAAGAGAGTACATTTAAACTATATGTAAGGCAAAAATATCTTTACTGTGGGGACGGTGAAGCACTGGAACAGGTTGCCCACAGAAGTTGTGGATTCTCCATCCCCGGGAGTGTTCAATGTCAGGGTGGATGGGGCTTTGTGAAACTGTTACCTAGTGAAAGGTGTTCCTGACCATAGCAGGGGTGTTGGAACTTGTTGATCTTTAAGGTCCCTTCAAACCCAAGTCTGATTCTGTGACATGTTTTACAACTTTTGGATTCCAACAGACTGGACAGTGATACAAAATATTAAGAGATCCTAGTTCAAGTTTTGCAAGAACTAATTATACAGGATTCTAGATCTTCTGCTGCATCCATTCTAACTGGAATGTTTATGCACTTTCTTATAAACCTGAACATTGTAGCTCAGCCTTCTCCAAACAAACACTCCTCAGAAAAAATGCCCACAGATCACTGCTTTGCCTCCTGGCTTCCTCTCAGTTTTGCTGCTTTATATTTTGCTTTTCTTTTAATGAATCAGATTCCTAAATCACCATCTGGGTGTAGCCACACAGTATACCCATCATTCCCCCAAAGGCTGAGAATAATGATATGTCCACCAACTCTACTGAAGAATGAGATATATGAGAATTAAACTGTTTCAGTCTAAACCCCTCCCGTGTGCTACCAGCCTGAAAAGAGAAAAAGGAGAGAGGGAGAGACTGTTAAATTTTTCCAGTAATCTGATGAGAAGAGACACAGACAGAGAGAGTTCACTTGGTTAATTTTCTAGCCAGCAGCTACAACAGTGCCTGTATTAGGAGATATGAAAAGAGACAAAAAGATATAATAGTTATAGATTGGCTTTGTTGGCCAGAAGAAGTTCTAACTATGCTGGAGGGATGAGGAGGTAGAGAGGCGTGCTCTCAAGGGATATTTTTTATTTTAATATCATCATTGTGGTGCATCTCTAGCTGCACATTCACTTAACACTGACTGAAAATAAATGTTTTAACATATCACACTGCCTGACCAGAAAGCTGAAATGAAAGCTGGAAAAATGCATTGACCTTGTGATATTCTCCTTTGCATTGACTTTGTGAGATTCAGATTTTGTTGGCCTAATGTTTTGGTCAGAAATCTTCCTTCAACAGATACAGCTGTTTCATCTTATCTTCAGTCTGTTTTCCTCTCTTATTAGAAAAGATGGGAAAGTGCCAATTTGTTTATAGTTTGCCCAGTCTATTGCCAGATTATTCTCAAACTTATTTTTCAAATCCCTTGTCCAAACCTTTCTGCTTGTACTACTTCATTCGGAACAAGAAACTGCACATCACTTGTCTCTTTCATTCATTCTTAAGCTGAAGTAGTACTGTTCCCAAAGCACTAGCATTTGAGAGTTACACATTTTCACATTTCTCATCGATGTTAAATCCAAGATAATTTCATTCCCCCTTACTTCCTTCCTCTTCTTCTGACTGCTTGCCTGGATAAAAATAAAAATGCCTTAAGCAAATCTTTTCATAACCTTATATATTGGGATGGTTAGACCAGAGCTTCTAACATGAGAGAACAAATTTCCAGGAGTGGGTGTGTGCCTGAGAGCAAAAATTTAGAAAGGACTGGGTGTCTTGCAAACAGCCCTGTTTTCATAAGCTAATTAACTCCCACTAAAAAAATTAAATTATTTGATTTTATTTCCATGAGTATCTGACCTTTGGAGAGAGAATCTCTTACAAATTTATGTGATATCCAATAGCCATTGTCTCAGATATCTTTCCTGACTGCAGACATGCACATAACACAGAACGGTGAGTTAATATAAATGGAAAACAGAGAGATGCAGAAAAGATTACATCATTTTTTAGAAATTATTTTCTGAGAATTTAATGTGATTTTCTGCAAGTTAGAATTTTCCTGTGCCTCAGTTCACCAAGCTATGATTTTAATTACAGTCATCTATATATTGTAACAAGAGTGACGGTTTGCTAATTAGGTAAGTATGTCAAATACTGTGGTCATCTAAGACTTCATTGCCATGCACAACTCAGAAAACTTCACTGTTACAGCCATTCCAAAATTTAAATATTGCTAGATACAGGCTCCAAATGTTGTGCAATTTTAGGGTTAAATCTACAGAGCGATTTGGGACAAATCAATCCAATTTTTAAGTATTGCAATGATCCTTAACATCTCACTCATCTGCTGCCAAAATCTGAGTCTTTAATTATATATACAGTGTTTAACTTCTTTGCTAGGAGCAATTGAACACTTCATCCAGTATGTTAGATAATCAAGTGATTTGGACAATGTTCTTGGAAGAGGAAAAAAAAAAAAAGACCAAAAAAATCCTAAAGAAAAAACCTTTAGTTTGTGCTCCAGACCAAAAAATATAAACATTTCAAAACTGCTCCCTGACAAGGATTTAGGCTGAAGGTGTATTTGTTTCTATGCATGATGCTTCACCAGAAAAGCTTAACTCCCAGCTAGGTGCTCAGCTTCCTTGTGACTAGAAATCTCATGAGGCTTCTGGTCCCTCATCAGAGGGGCCAGAGAAGAAATCAGCTTCTTCTTTCTGATATGCACTTTGTGAGATGCCTAAAACCTCCTAGTTTTAAAGGGCTCATCTCTAGGTTCCATATTCCTTGTACTTTCTGTGGTACCTGTTACACTGGGGACTGAATTTCACTAAGCTCTTAGGCACATAAAAATAACATGTTGTGTGACCTAGGTCCTTTATGGGTCCAGCCCCCAGTTCACCACATATTCCCATGTTAAGACTAAGCTCATTCTCACGTACCTGGGCTCACTGCTAACAGCCTATGACACACAGCTGAGGTCATTCTAATTCCCTCTAGTACAAGGTGAGGGATACACATGCAGGAGGTAGTTCATTATGGTATTATAATCATGCCCTGCTTATACCCCAAAGTCATTCACTTCCATTAAAGGCCAGGGGAGCGACTGTGAACTGAATCCCGAAATGAGTAAGTAGCACTGTTTGGGAAGAAGGTCGATGAGGTCATGGTGGTATTCATGGTGATGGCAGCCCTCATGAATTCACCTATTATTTTTTATTTCATTGCCTTCCCAGAAATCTTTCTAAGCTTTAAATAATTACAACCTGTGACACTATTTGTTTAGGATTTTGTTTCATTAGCCAACACACATTCCTACTCATTCCTCTTTTTTCCTAAATTCAAATATTTTGAATTATGTGCAGGTTAAGCTGCTGGGCTAAGTGAGATTAGCAAAACAAGTGGTTCTAGGAGAATATCAGTTTTTACCATCAATGCAGTAATGAATGCAAGAATTGTCCAGTAAAATCATTAGCATTTTCTTCTTTAACTCAAGAAAAGACATATACATGAGTCCTGAAGGATATTGCCTGGAGGCTATGAAAAAAGAAGACAATCAGTTGTATAAGGAAATATTAGAAACATTTTGATACCTTTCCAGCTTTTGCATGAGTGATTTTCACTGCACAAAACTTTTGCAGGAAGTGCTGGGCAGAGGCAATCTTAGTGGTTGTGTGCACCAATGGGCACTCCCAGTTGTTCCTAAGTTGGGGACTAACCGGTCCCATTTCAGGTCATCAAGCAGAAAGATCCACCAAAGAAAGGGCATAGTAAATCCAAACAGCCCTTACTCATCTACTTAGGTTCACTTCAGGCTATAAATTTGGGTAGATCACAATTCTTTTCCTTGCTTTTCAAGGCCTAAAGAAGAAACACAAACTTACCTTAAAATCAGATATTCTGCTTTTGTTGTCAAAAGAAGAATAATTTTTTGTTAAGAAGAATTTTCTGAAAGAAGATATGTTTGGAAAGACTTTGCAAGTTTCTACTCTCACTTATTCTTTCTGCATGAGACATTCTGCAAGATAAAAGAGGAATAAAGCAAAAAAGTCATTGAAATTGTTAGTGACAGTTATAGTTGATAGTTGAAAATGGGAAAGTAAAAATCCAATACATCACTTCCCTCCTGGAAAATTACACAATTTTGAGTCACAAATCCATTACAGATACCTTGATAATTACAATTCAGTGTTTCCCCAAGGAAAGCCAGAAGGCCAATTCCTTGGTATGGAGGCCATAAGAACACTGTACTGTTTAGCTTAACTCTCAGATCTGTAAGTGGGGAGACAATACCGTTCACTATGAAAAAAAACATTGACATGTGGGATCTGGTTAAGGACACTACAGGGAAACACTGTGCAAGGTGAAGGGAACCTTATTCAGGGACACTGCAGAAGAAGACCTAGCAGAAAGAATCTCAAAGATTGATTTGGCAAATATTTATTGGATAAAGTACCCAACAGTCAGAAAACTTTTTTTTCAGATTCTAGCTGATACTGCAGTCACGCCTTGTGTTCAGTGTGCTTATTTTATATGGCATTTCTTGTTTATGGCTGTAAATGGTCAAGACCTTTATTTTATGTCTGGTGGAACCTGGTACAACACATTGTCCTAACACTATGCTTGGGCACTTGCACAGTACCATCTGTTAAACAGAAATGTTCCCTGACAGCCTGCCATTTAACTATCAGACTAGTCCAACAATGCTTAACTCATGAGTGCTGACAAAATTCACAGTATTAACTAAAGTCATTAATTTGTTATTATTAATATTATTGGCTTTACTATTATTCTACCACCTCTATTCCCAATCACAAATAGACCCCCATTGTGCTGTGTACCATAGAAACATTACATAAAATAACGCCTATAACTCTAGGCCATTACAAGTGAAATAAGCAGAAATTAGATAGGCATTGAAAATACTTTAATTAGTCCCAACAAAAATGATGTAGTACTTGTTTGTCACTGAAACACCAGCATTTGCCAACAGTAAGCTCACTATATTGATCAATGTGATCCTACACAGTTAAGCATATATTATTAGGGGTTGCTGTAATGAGGGAAGCAGGTCCTGTTATACCAGCCAACTATTTCTGGTCTGTTCCCCATGTGTACCCCATTCTTCATTCATTTAGCCCAAGAGATATGAATTAATGGGCCAAAGACTAGATACAGCAGGAATGGAACTCATTAGGGGAAATGCACAAGCTCTAAGGAACTCAGCAAGATCCAGGCCAGTGCGCTCCTCATTTTAAATCAAAACGAACCACAAAATGCTCCAACTTGCCTTTATGAGAAAATAATTCTGGGCCATTCAGTGATACAAGTCAGAAAGTCCAGAGTGCCACTAGCCGACTACAGCATAAGTAGTAAGAAGAGCAAGTCACAACAGAAGCAAAACTAGAGCCCTTGTGTATGGTTTGATTATTTGCGATTTTTTGGTTTTGGTTTAAATCCTTGCTTTGGGACACACACAAACAGTTTAGCATTCTGAAATCTGTTTTCCTGAAAATAGAGACAGGAAAAGGGAAACTTACATCTTTAATTACTATCCTATTGTTGGTAGAATTTATAAATTATGATATTGTTACCTGAGGGCTTGCTGACAGACTGCGTCGTTTCTCCTCAGTCTGGCTCTAATCCCAGCTTCTATTTTTTCTTTTAAATCCTGGAATGCAGACAAAAAAAGGGTTTCCTTTCAATAAACCAACTGTCTGAACCCAGATTACTGTGCTGTGTCACTAAAATAAAGGATCTAGCATTAATCTCCTCAGCTTTTAAACAGCAATATAAAACATCTACAGTAGTTCCTAGTCTCTTCCCCAGGTAATGGAATTTATTTCATACAATGATCCTTATGAAATCAGAGTAGAGCTCAGACTGGGTTTTAAACAATTGATTTTCCTGGACATTGTACCCATCATTGGTTAGCTCTTTAAACTCTAGTCAGTAATTAGCCAAGGTTTACTTGCCCAGCACTTAAGTAGATGGAAAATTAAAGACCATTTTTTTATTACCTGAGAAATGCATTGCAAGACCTACTTGTCATAAGCAACTTCCAGTGCCAGAGTTTTGAGAAATGCAAAAAGACCAAAACACAAATGAATGGAAATATTATCAGGAAAATAATTGTTTTACAGTGGCAGGTAGATAAGTAAAAAAAGCCATTGTTGAGGAAGTCTCCTTCCAGCTCATTTTTTTGGTGTCCTATGCAATCATCCATCTACATCACAGTGGCATATTCCTCTCCAAAATGCAGTTCCATTGCTATAGGTAACCTGCAGAAATCGCCAGCCCATGAGCTGAAGGAGTGTGCAGAGTATGCAACTGTGGTTCCACTCTCAAAGAGCAGCATGAGACTTTCCAGAGTCCTACAGGAGATGCCTCACTTCAGCTTGGGTGGTGATTGTGTCCATCTACACAATAAAGGCAGTACTGGTTTTAGCCAGACAGAATGTATAAACCACAGGTGTTAGAGGTTTTCACACCTTTCACTCAGCAAATAACTAATTTCATCTGAGCTCACTATAGGGGCAGCTATATGAACCAGCAGCTCTGCTGGAGATGTCTTCATTTGTGTGAATCCAAGCCAATGACCCATAATCACTGAAGATGACATTGCTGCAAGTTTAAATGTGCTAATTCCTGGATCGAGGCCAAATTCACTGCTCCTTATTTCCACTCTTCTTGGGTGAAATGCCTGTCTAGCTTTCAACTGGAGACCATAACCTTCATCATCTAGAACTCAGCATTCTCATTCCAGGTAATGCTGCAGAAGGACATTTGGACAACTTCTTTGTAAGGACAATGAACAGCATCATCAAACTTAATTCAGCAAATTGATACAACATAAAAATTAAGAGAAATAATTCTTCCAAATACATGCTGCAATTATGGTCTGTATGTAGAATGGAAAGTATTACAGTTACAGAACCTTTTCTTTTTATTGGAAACAATTCTCTGACACTATAAAAACTATGTAGTACTGTCCAGATTTTATACTGCGGTCTTTGCTTTCCTGTATTTAAATTTTAACTTGGATGAAATCAAATTTCTTTGAAAGTACTAAGCAACCAAATCAGTTAGACAAAAACAGAATCTGAACCTCACATTTACAGCATCATTTGAAAATCAATGCAGAGGAAATTAACTCTATGACTTCACAATTAAAAAGACCAAACAGAATACTTCAGAAAAAGTTAGTACCCTGGGGAAAAATGAATGTAACTGTCTCCAGCTATATAGAAGACACCAGACTTGGAAGGTACAAAACACCGAAGGCTTTTTTGTCTTCTTTTTTATGGTTTTTACTGCTACAAGCAGAGAGATGGGAATTTGAAATTCCCTGGGCCCCTATGGAACTCAAATGTATCCATATTCCTGTAATGCAGTTTCTCTGTATAAATGTACTAACCTCCCACTAAGAAAATTAGCTCTTTAATCACTTGAATCCAAATAAAGCATTGTTATATCCTAAAGGCACTAAAGTTCTGCACTTTTAAGAGAGTGTCTGAACATTTCCCAAATACACTTAGAGTGAGAGAAGTTCTTTTATTTAATTTTCTGTAATTAAAGAACAAGTCAGGTAGAAAATAAAGCTGTATTTGTGATATTGATTGCTAAAAGTAGAAGGTCTCCCTTCCACAATCTTTATGTTGTGTAAAAACCAAAAGCATCAGAAAGTATCAAGGAAAGAGGAAAAAAATATTAAAAACTCTCCAGTGTTATTCCTCATGAAGGATATAGTCTAGATTGAGACAGTAAAAGATATCTCAAATTCTTTCTAAGTGCAGTTATTTATGGAACTTCAGGTTACAAGTTTAGCTTTTCAGATTTGCAATGAATACTTGGATTTTTCACAAAATAACCTGAATTAAATGGTTCCCTCATTTGTAGTTACAATGCACTGACCACAGCAGTAAATTAAGCATGAAAAAGTGGAATGTAAAGGGAATAGCTTTGGAAGGCCTCAAGTGATCTCCTTCAACACTTACAAGCTTTGGAGACCTTACTATCAAACCATCTTCCTAGCATCTCTCCTAAAACAAGTACCCTGCTCAGATAAGCATACCATAGAGGGTGTCCATTGTCCTGATATATTGATATAACACTAATAATGAAGAAACTGCCTCTTTTGATGAGTCCTTCACAATTTTGGCCAGTGAATGAATTCTTCACAGTCTACTGCTTTCAGCAGTTTTCCCCACTCTCAAGTTGACTTGATTCTTTTGGATTTCTTGCTCAGGAATTCTCTTCTTGCTCCTAGGAACATTTCATCTTTTGAGCCTGCTACATGAAAAACTTCCCCTTCAAGTCAATGGGGACAAAGGACTCATGGAAATCAGGTAAATTTGGGGCAGGCTGATCTCTGGCTGAATATCTGCACATATACTGCACAGACAACCTTATAAGTTGCCTCAGTTCTGAACAGCTTGACAAGTTTGGTATGATTATGCTTGGGATCAACATTTCAATACAGCATAATTAATCTGTCAGGTGATTAATTCAATGTGCATATTAGACTATCCAGGCTGTCCTCATTAAGGCTGTATTTCACTAACATGAAGCTTAATTTTTTAAGTATATGAGTAGTATCATTGAAATTTTAGGGCTCTTCATATGCATAATTTTAAACACATGCATAAGAGCTATAATAAATAGAGGTAATGGTTCTTTTGTAGTAGGGGTTTTTTTGACTATTTATCATCATTACTCAATATTTATTTGCAGACTAGTTAAGTTACTTTTTTTTTTTTTCTTTTTTTAGCTACACTATATTAGTGTCCTTGCTCTGCTATATTTAGCCACTCATTCCTTGTGTACTAGTGCTAGGACCCCTAATCAGGGGTCAGGATCTCATCCCACGCTGGGTGTTGTACAAACAGAACTTAGCTGCAGAGAGTTTTAATCTAAATGCTACACATGGATATAGCCAGATCATGAACACAAGGCAACTGCAAGAAAATGCACAATAGCTGTACTAAGAACAATATTAACTCTCAGTCAGCAGAGCCAATGGTACATGATAGGCTGGTTTGCTACAAGAGACAGCAAAGTTATGTTTTTTCTACCTGGCACCTGGATTGCTGTGTTGAGAAGCATAATCTATAAATATCTCAGGCAGCATTTCCACTGATAAGGATATGAGGGTGGTACTAAACAGACCTGTTCCCTTCTTAGTTCAGCCATATAGCTGATAAATGCCACTGCACCTCTGTGTGATGCTACAAACTAGAAGAGTCTTTGACTTTCTTGAAAGTAGAGTGGCACAAAACAGGCAATGTTTTCGAGTGAAGCTCTTACAGGCTACAGCAATATAAATATTTAGTGGGAATAATAATAACAAATGTAGATTGTATGTTCATGTGTCCACACTGGAGTTTATTTAATTGCAGTCTACCCCAGCAGACATGCATCCCCAACCCATGGGATTTCACCTGATTTCAGAAAGGCTTACATATCATGTGAGAAATATCAAAAGGGGCTGGTTACCCTGGGTAAAGGTTAATTGTCATACCCTATTTCCACATCAAAAAATACTAGCTTGTACCCTATATACATAAAACTAGACATTAAGATCAAATAAAGCAACCAGGAAGACTGTCCCCAGCTTCATCGGGGTCTGTATGGATACCTTGAAGGAACAGCTGGAAGTCTTCACATGTATTGCTCTCTAATGTTACAAAGTCACAAACAGCTGTGTATCAAACACAAAAGAAATAAGGGGTATATATATATATATATCTCACGCTCGCAAATACACGTGCTCAGAAATACCTCTGAAATGTACATCTTCTCTTTCCTTAGCTTCCAAAATTGGAGACTAATTTCTTTATCTGGTTTTAGTTAAACTTCCTCTACTGGTTCTGGCACTCATCAAAAATAAAAGAGTTGAATAGAGGGGGTGGAAATTCTAATTAGTCCCTGTCACAATTCATGCTGCTGTTGAAGGAACTCACAGTATGCAAAGCAGCTTCAAGCTACCTCAAGTGTCAAGCCCTGCTATGACAAAGAAATCGACAATTCTTGGGTTAAAAGGCAAGAAAAACACATTATCTTCTTCACTTTACAGATAACATCTTTTTGCTTAGTCAGGCTTTATTTGCCCACTACAATGAGAAAAATAGAAAGTAAAGACTTATCTTAATAAGTGACACTAGTAGTAACAATAACATCATACATACCTTTTGCTCTATAGCAAAAATATATTCTGCTATATTCAGACTTAAAAATAAATAAGTAGTTAAATCAAACAGAACTGCAATGCAAGTTACTATAAATACCACAGAAGTAAATACAACACAGAGTTAATTCCATGATAAATGACTGAACTCTTTAGGTATAGCATCATTTTCTGATACTAATTGACTGCTGATATGAATCAAAAGTAGTTCAAAAAACCAAAGTAGAACAAAAAACAATGAAAATTAGGATTTTTCTAGTTACCGTTTAGTGATCTCTGTACACTCCAACTACAAATAACTTCCCAAAGAGCAGCTTGGTGCACACATTATTAAAAAAAAAATATCTTTATTATGTTCAGTCATGCATTACCCTTTCACTTAAAGTAATGCACAGAGCACACTGGTTTTCATGAACTTTTGCTAAACTTTTATTGCTTACAACACTCACTCAAAGGGAGAGGGAAATAAAGGCCTGATCATTTGTCCAATTTAACATGGTATGAGGGTGAGCAGTAATTAGTACTGGTAAATAAATATTTTCATCTAAGGCCAAGATGACATATTTTACGGGCCATACATAGAACTTCTTTAATTTCTGAAGTGAAAACTGCAAGTGATTTGGGAGATGATCCTTAGAAAGAATTTATGTTCACAGCTTTGTCGCCAGCACCTGTAGTTACTCCGTACAAGGTTTCTGGGATATATGTGTTATAACTGCATCACCACTGAGACTGCACATGATGACATCCTCCATTTTGGAAAGTAAGCATCTGGATTGCTGATTACAGAACAAATTGGTGAGCTGAAAGACACTGCAATCTGTTACTCTTTTATTTATACAAGCATTAAATGAGCTGTTGAATTTGAGCTTAATAATGGCTTCAGAAGAAAACTGACAAACCACTGATTTTTTAAAAGAGGGACTTTTGATGTCTTCCTGTAAGCTTGAATGTTCTCAAATTCAAGAGTCTGTACTGCCTGTCCCACAAAACTATTTCTTTTGCTTGACTTCACTGTCAGCATCTTATCTCACTTGATCAGATCTGTGAGGGAGACATACAACAGGTTGGGACAAATTACAGTGATCTGAGGTGTATGTTGTAGAAGAAATCAGGACTGACACCCTCCCCTCTCCCCCTCCCCAGACTTCTCAATATTATACTGAAACAGGAGAGCTGAATTCTCTGCATGAGATGCTTCTACAGGTGGCACCCAAAGCAATGACAGCCCCTGGGTTAATTACGGGGCTGCAAATTCTACCACAACTATTTCCACTAACACCACTCTCTCTGGTGCACTGCTATCCAAGGTAAATTGGACCATCAATACACTAACCAAAAGCATCTTCATAGCCATTATTTTACAAAGAGCCAAAGTGTTCATAAAAAAATCAGGACAGATGAATTTTCTTAATAAGTGGCTAAAACATCCTCACATTTCTAGAGCTATTTTGCTGCTCAAGGGTTCTCAATATGATGCTCTGATGATAAAAGAACCACTTTTATCAAATATGAAGCTACTGTAAATTTACTATAATTGAATAATTTTCCTCTTAGCTTTGGTTCACTAAAGCTGTAGCAAGGTTCTCATCTCTAACTGATCGTTCCACAGTCTGTTTTAATATATGTCATGTTAGACAAGGCTCATATGTAATACCATTTGAGATTACTAATTCCAAAGCCAAGGAACCTTGTAAAAGATCTGGATGATTGACCATAAAGTATGTAAGCATTTAGTCAAATTAAATTGTGATTAGGGTTTTCAGCTCCATATTTAAACACAAAAAAGTTGGATATATTTTTTGCTACTTTAGAGAAGTACTAGCCATGAATTGAAATGAGTAAAGCAAATTCCACTGAGAATTTTAGGAAAAGGAATTAGGGAAATATTTGTAATTTTCTGTGGCCACTCTGCATAACAAAAGCATTTGCACAGGTTTTTACATCCCTGAAAAAGAGAATAGTGATTTCAGAATAACTCTATGAGATATTTTTTTCCATGAACCCAATCTTGATGTTGTATAGGCTTTTAGTCCAGTTTAATTTAATGAAAAGGAAGACTGTACGCTGTCTATACCCATTTGGCAAGACAGAATTGTGCCCAGGTTTCCCACAAATAACTGTCAGTACAAACTAAAGCTGTCCCCACTCTCTATGATGTAAGCTTCAGAAGAACCCAAGCATGCCAAGTAATCATCTAAAGACTCTGTGATCTCAGAGAGTTTTCAAGTGTGCTGTTGTTCTCCTTTTATATTCAGATTTTGATGGAACCTCAAAGCTAGAAACTAACTAATATTACCCTCTAATCCTGATTTTTTTTTTTTTTCCAGGAGTGTTTTCTTTGTTTTGTCTGTTTATTTGGTGGGGTTTGTCTTTCGGGGGATTTTTTGTCCCAGTGTCTTTCTGTAAAAGAAATGGAATATAATGTTTTTGGTGTCTATAATAAGTTATTTCTAATTTCAGGTGTAAGTGTAAATATTGTATTGATCCAACATTCTGATTCCCTTAAAGACATCAGCGAGCAGGAAGGACAAACTGTACCTGCACAGGGAATCACTAGTTCTTGGAAATAACAAACCTGAGAGAACTATGAATGCAAGATTTAATCCATATATGAAAAAGAACTCATTGAATGCCATTAAGCAATTAAATAAAATTCAATTTAATACTTTTTTTAATAATAATCATTGCTTTTGCAATATTTAAGTTCTTTCTTCAAAGACTTGTGCTAAAAATTTAGTGGAAACTTCTTCAACCTAAATGAAAGTATTGGAAATAGTTTGCCAAAAGTAATTTCTGGTCTTCAGTTTAAAGACCAAAACTATTTGGTGGGATTTGAGTCATTATGATATGCACTCATATTTGGGGTGTAATACTGAATATTTTGTCCAAAGATTCACTAGTAGTAATAGTGTGTGTTATATCTAATTGTTCTTTAGAGTTTAACAAGGAGAGTAAAAAACAGTGTTGAAACAACTTTCCTCCTTGTTGCCATTCATTGTTTGCCATTGTTTGGACAAAAAAGTAGAGGATATTAGAAACCATTAGCAAATAGCTCTTTTCTCAGGTGTATTTCTCAGTACAGGATGGAAAGAAGGGGGTAAAAATGTCAGAAAGGGTGTGTAATATGTACCTACATATGTATATGCTCTATGTTCTCAAGAGGCCATTTTAGAAACTGAGGTATAGGGGTAGGAAAAGATTTCTTTTTTTCCTCCCAAACATACCCATACAACACATGGGATTCCTGCAACTATCCAAAAAGGATCTTCATTTCTAATATGAGTGGAGATTATTTCAAAACAGCTCCTCAAATATTCACTTGGAGTTTTAAATTAATTAATTCTGAAGGTCTGCATATCCCATGTCTGCTTATCCACATCCACTGGCAGGAGAATGGACCAAAACCAGCAAATTTATGCTGAATATTTGGAACATATTTGGAAAAGTCATTGCTGAATTGGTAAATAAGTGAATTAAAACAAAAAAAAAAGTTGGAATACATTTGCTTTTCCAGTCAGAAAAACTGTGTTGAATCAAAGATCACAATTTAAATACTAAAATGCAATCCAGCTGTAATCATGATCATTCTTTCCTGTGCCAGATCCATAAAGTTTAAAGGTTTTCATACTCTTGGGATGCAAAATACTTTATTGCTATTCTCCATCTCTTTTTATTTATCATAATCAGAATTGCTGCATTTAACTCCTAATCCATCTAGTCTGAGGGTTAAGTGAAGCTGATTCTCTTGCTAACATATGAGGTTGGACAGAGTACAGTGGAGTAGCAGAGAAAGTTCATTCACCAATTATGCCAACAGCCTTTTTATTAGATTGCAATTTTCTGACTGCTGTTCAGTGGTGTTAAGTAGTTATTAGGGTATTTGCTTTGCTTTAGAAAAATGTTTTTACATTTATCCATTAAAACTCTGCTTCTGATCTACTGCAGTTTCTTATAGTTCATTGCTTGATTTTTTTTTTTTTTTTTTTTTGAGTGTAAGAGGCTGGTTTTTAAGGAGGTTGTAGAGACCACTGGTGCTGTTTCCATCAGATATTTTCAGATCTTGCAGCTGTGTTAAGTCAATGAAGCAGTCAGTCTTGTCTTAAGCAATTTTGATCTAATCAAGAACCGTGCTCTAACACCCTTGGCTGCACTTGTACTTCTATCATGGCAACATTATAACTTTTTTTCACTTGAAATAGCACATATGCTACTATGCACCGAGAAAAGTCTGAAAAAATCAGCCAAAAGCCCAAATCTACAGCCAGTGATGTTGCTGTAAAGCTGGAATCACAGCCACTCACTTCAGTAAAGCATTTCCAGATATACACTCAGGTACATGAGAGCAGAATGTGGTGATGCATGTACAACACTGTGAGAGGACATGAGGTCTTGCAGACAAGGCCTTTCTCAGCATTTTTACTGCAGAGAGATGGGACTACAGCCTCACTTCGCCAAAAAGGATAAACCCAGCACTTTACTCCTAGAGTGCCAAGTTCTCTTCTCATACATCTCAGGACAAATCTGAAGCAACTGAAGTGATTGGATATTTTCTCTGTAATTGGCAGGCCAAAAGGTTAGAGATTTCATGCCAGATTTATCATTCCTAGCTTGGTAACGGTTGAAAAAGAATCAAAACTTTTGGATCATGTCTTTTGGATCTTTCCCTATAGTCCTTCCTTTTGGAACAGAGCAGGACAGAGCAGGGCCAGTGCCTGTGTGTGACAGTGCAGAGCACACACTGCAGAGCTCACATGCGCTTTGCACGTGTGGACTGTGGAGCTCCTGATCCAGGTCACCAGCTCTATTGTGAGAAATCTTGTGGTCAAATTCAAAAAGGAGCTTCAGGGACTGACACACGATTAGATCAATTGGAATGACTGGACTTGTGGTCCAGAAATTTCTTACTGGGCTAGCATGAATGTGCTTTGATTTAGAGACCTTGAGGCACTCAGCAGCATCTTCCATGCATATATCTATTTATGTATCCCTCCATATATTATCTAGGGAAGATTGCAGATACCCAGAGACTATCTCTTATGGGTTTCACCTCCTTCCATCAGTCAAATGCCAACAAGTATCTCATTGTCTAATTTTAAAATTGAACTTTCTTGCTTAATTTAAACTATATTAATCTTGGACTTAGATAATTTGTAAAGCATATGTTAGGATTCTTGCTGAATAAGGATATACATATAAAATTTCCACAAACTGTAACCTATACAAATGACGACTTATGACAGAAAAAATATATTTTCATTAAATTGTAGTTGCTGTAACTTACCTAGTTTTCTAAACAGCCCAGAGTTGTGAAGCCAAGGAAGTGGAGAGATGTCATATGAAACTGTTCTGGCCTTTGCTACTCACAGGCTGAAAGCCCTACGTTCCATCATTTAGATGCACAATCATAATTGCCCTTTATTTTCATTAAAAAATCTTGAGAAAATGGCTTGGTTTCTTTGTGTCTGTTTTTAAATTGATACATGTGCAAAAGCAAAATATTTTCCCATCTTAAAAGTTATACATGTTTTAATTTCTGACTGTTCCTCATGTTCTTTAAGATCTTTAGAGAAAAGAAAGATTGTTAAAGTATTATGTGTCTGTGTTATCCGATAACAAAATCTGACAGGAACCATGCAAGTAAATGCAAAGAAATTTCCAGTATGTCTACAAGGAAATGTCTTTTATATAATTGGATTTACATTCTTGGGAAGACTCTCAGATCAGGCCTAGGATTAGCCCCTCAAACGCAGGGTGAAATAATATCATACTGGAGACTTTTGTTTTACCACCTGCTGTTGCTAACTGATTAAATTCAAACTCTGTTTTTTAAAAAATTACTCCTCTCTGCACATTGAGTATCTGCTTCCATTACAATAATAAAGTAGAATCACAGAACGATTTTGATCAGAAGGGACCTACAGAGTTCACACAGAGTTCACCTGACCCACACTCAAAGCAAGGCTAACTGATGAGCTTTGAGGCCAACTTTGTATAAGGTCAGAACTATTCCAGGCTTAATTGTATATATCTGGGATCCTCTTTGATTCAATTTAATTTTTAACCTTTGAAATTTTTGAATACTTCTATTTTCATTCCTGGACCAAATTCCAAATAAAAGTGTCTTTTGAATAATTTCATATGATCATATAAGTATTATGAGAAGGCAGGAAGGAAAGAAGAATGGATTTTAGGTATACATTATAAGACTTTAAAAGTGCATGGATTTTTCATTTTCTCAAGTGACCATCATGTTTAGGTAGAGATTATTATAAAAATAAAATATCAAAATCTTTAAATCATTCTTATCAAGGATTGCAGATTAAAATTTGATTCTTTCACCAAGTGAAGTTATAATATTCAATTCCATTTTGATGTGGTGCTAAAGGACCATTGAGAGAAGATACTATTCAGCAGTCTTGAGTATTTCAATTCTTGCACTGAGAAGGGTTAATTGCCTATTATATAAAGTTTTAGAGAGAATGCCATTCTTCAGTGTCAAATCCTATTTTCATTGCATTCAACCTTATTTTAATGACATAGAACTGGACAAATGGGGAAAAACACCCATGGCACAATTTCTACCAATGAATATTTCAGCAGGTGCCTCTTGGCTAAAAGTCTAGATAAAAGCCTTGCTCCAGGCAAATTAAGAGTGGAAGAAAAGACTTCTAAGTACTGAGAGCTTATGAGAAAAGAACGAGCATAGAACCCTAAACATGATCCTTTCAATCAAAAATCTAGAGATCACAGCAAAAGGCAATTACAGTGTCTCCTCCCTCGTGTTGTAGTCTATGTTTTGCTGCTGTGTACAGCAAAAGTTTCCAACTAGGTGAAATGCTTAGTCTCCTCTTTCATTTTAGATATTTAGCTACAGCAGTTAACAACATTTTTCCTATTTTTTAGAGTGCAAATAATCTCTTAAAGGACTCCCTGCAAACACTGGGTATAGGCTTTTACCTTTAAACTCCTCTGAGAGGGTTTATTCAGGAGACTACGGAAAGGATTTTGTTGCTGCAGCACACTGACATTATAGAATAAATCCTGATAGGAGCTAAAAACTGGGCTTAAGCTGGCAAATGCATAGCCCTGGGTAGCCTTTCTTCTCTCGGATTTCCTTTGAACTCTGGCTTTGAGAAGCTTCTGAGTGCTGCTGAAAAGCACAAAGGTGGGATCAGAACTAGGGTAGCAAAGGAGAGCTGCCACAGAGAAGGGAGAGCTGAAAGGGGCATGAGTTACAGCAGTGGGGTTCTCAGACAAAACAAAAGGAAAAGGCACAGAAGTGTGTCAGTGCCATAAAGTCAGTGGGGCAAAACATGGTGAAGTTGAAGAAGTTGCGGCATACGGTAACAACTTGCAAGTAAAGCAAAAAAATCCAGTCATCAGCCCTGGGATTTCCCCTAGGTTTACAATGGCTCTGCAATTCTCTTCCTCTACCTTTTCTTGCACTGCAGTCCACAATTTTGAAGGGCATGATAAAATCACATGAGGCACAGCTAGGGTGGGCATACACTGCACCCCAGCTGTGCCTCAGCTCTACAGATAGAATGGCACCTGGTTTCTTCTTGCCATTTGATATGCAGGCATTAACTCTTCCTATTGATTTCAAAGATGGCTCCATTTAAAAAAGCACAAATTGAAGCAAACCAATTAACAGATTAGCTGAAACACTATGAGTTTCTTGGCAGACCTAAAATGTGAAAAACAAGTCTTCAGCTATCTTTACCAGGAGTCATAGGAAAGATGTGGGTTTGTCCATATGTCTTTGCACCATTTATTTAATTTTATTTGTTTTTCTTGACTTCTTGTTATTTGTTCACACTGATCATTTTCCTGTCCATTAAAATTCTCACAGACATATTCCATGAAACTTTGCTTTTTCATATTTTCCTTACCATCTCTCTTCTTTTCTTTGTCATTTTAGCGCTCTTCCCCTTCCTGTTTTCATTCTAATACCACAGAAATTGGTTTGAAGTCAATAGTTCTTTATTCCCTTAAAAAGCACTCAAGAACTATGTAGTCTCCTTAAAACTGCCTGCCAGAAAAAAAAAATACTCAAATTTTCATCTATCAAATTTTTTGTATTTTATTCTGTTGAAATATATCAGCAATGTAAAATGTTCTTCCAAATGACAAATCTCACAAAAAGAGTTGTTCTGTCAAAAATACCATTGTCTTAGGAAAAAGATATTTGAGCATGGAATCTTTGACCAGCTTTAGAGAATACTCTTTCCACATATCCATACCTAATGGTTATTTCCCTTGTTTTCTATAACTTCTACAACACCCTTGTTATTCTCTGCATTATGCTACATTCTTCCACAACTCCATCATTCCTGTGTCCCCTACTTTTCTATGCTGTCCTCTCTGCAGTGGAACTGGATAGGAATGGCTCTCTGAAAAGAAGGATCATGTAGGTTTTTTGATGCCAGGAAGCATATGTCTATTTTTCACTATTAGTTTTGTATTATCAAAATCAAAAGTTGTACACCATGCCCACTGAAACCTGTCAGCAGTGTTTCAATTCCTAAAGAAAAAAGTTGTATTACAGAGGTGTTAAGATAGAGTGAGTTTTGGAGGAAATCTAATTTTTTTTTTTTGAGCTAATGAAGCCAGTTTTGTTTAGATGGACATTTGACATTGCATAACTGTAAGAGACTAAATACTTGGTAATATTTTACTTTTAACTAAATTCAAGATTATAACATCATTTTCAAGCAAACTTAAGTAGGAGCTAACCCACCGGGAGACTGTAGAGTAGCTGTTCTTAAATTTTAATTTGTTGAAAATTGTATTCTTGCTATTGTTAGTATTCCACAAAAGATTCATTGAAGCTTCAACTCATCAAACTAAGCTAAGGAGTGTCTATTTTGCCTTCCTTAGCAGTGCTCTTCAATTAAGTCTTTATGAAAGTGAACCACAAAGTCTCCAGCAGCCTGGAAAGCAGCTGATGTTTATATGTTAGCATTATCAATAGCTTCTGTAATTGCTTCCTTAATAAATGGCCCCCAGGTGCAGAGCATGAGGGAAACATGGCAAGGAATAAAATAAACATTGCTAAACTTTGTCTGATTTGAAGAATACTTTTTTTTTTTATAGCATTTTTCAGGTATCCTTTTATTTTTAATAAGGCTATAGATACTTAGAAGCTCCACCAGAAGAAGAATGAATAATCTTGTTAACTTTAAAATACAGGTACTAACACAAGAATAGAGTAAAACATTTCTGTGCTTGACAGGCATCATTTGACATCTAGCCATTTCACTGACAAACTCTAGACTGTAGTGCTGTAATAAAAACTAGTCACTCCTCATGACCACTCAGTCTACAGATACACTCTTAAGTCGTCAGCAATCATGGATTCTCTTGGCTGTTATTGTTAATATGTCCAAACAGAAACACACAGGTTAGGACCTGAAAATCAAGCCATGAGATGTATGGTTTTGGTGCCATGGCCCAGCCTGCATGTATTCTTTGATCCAAATAAAATTCACTGCCCACTGGCTATGAAACACTTCTCTGGTCTGCATCATCATCATCATCAAATACTTTATGGTCCTTTACTGAGGCAAGCCAGACTTCATACATCAAATGAACAGAGAGCAATCAGCACAGAGACAACACAGTGTGTGCAAGCTTGGGAAGATAAATAAGATGTTGCCTGCATGGTGAACAGCAATAATCAGAATTAAGACTTTAGTCTGTGAGACCTTACTCAAGGCAAAAGAAGCAAATGATTTGTGATGGAATTGCATGTATGACATATCCAAGATAGTAATATGGTTCAGTTGTATTGCAGCTGTAACCACACAGACCTTCCATTCCAGGACCAGAAAGGAAAGCAGCATAAGATACAGCTAATCATCTATTTCACCCTTTTGTCATTACTGCTTCTGTCAGTTATAATGGCATTCCTTAAACAACAGGGGCTGGTTCTTGGGACAGAAAAAGGATAGCAGATTTGTGTATTTTTCTGGGGGGAATAGAAGCTTTTGATTCATGACTGAACTACCTTAAATGTAATAAAGAAGAATGTATTTGTTTTAAGAAAAAAAATGTAACTGGTCTTTCAGGTATAGCAACTGAAACTGATTATGTGTTAGTTGCACAGAAAGCATTCCAAGCTAAATTTTCCACATATGTAAGTAGCTAAATTTGTAATTAGATGCCTAAGCTTCTTAGGTATTTAATATCCACTGAAGCACTTTGTCTAACAGACTTTGAACAGGCACTCTTGTGACTTCTACAAGGTGCTTAGCCATAACTTTAATTCCTTTAAAAACAAACAAAAAAAACAGCAATAAAAACCACTACAATCCTCTACATGCACAAATATGGATATTTCAAAAATATTACTATTTTTAATTATAAATTGAACTGGTTTATCGTCCAGTTTGCCTTGACAGTTCAGGGATTAAAAGCTCTACCATTAGCTGCCAGGTGTCCTTGCAGATGCTGTTTGGACTAAATATAGGGAACAGTCACATTATCTTCTGGCTACATGGAACGAGGCAGACAGCCTAATTGGAGAACAAGCCTTCTGAAAGGAAAGTGTTAACAAGCCTCATTGTCAGCACCAGCCTGATTAACTCTAAGGTGAAATGATATAAACCAGAAGCAGAGAAAGAAGCAAGAGAAAGTGCAAATAAATGTTTAATTAAGGCTGGTAAACTTGTTTCTCAAATTTTTGGCAATTTTTTTTTTTTTTTTTTGCTACTATTTCTTGTACCAGGACTGCAGGCTGAGAGAAGAATTGTATTGTTGAGGAGTGGAGAGCACTAGCTGAGAAACCAAACTTTGCCTTAAGATGTTTGCTGTTTGAATAAAACCTGATCTTTACCTTGTCAAGCAGCTGGCAAGTACTTGACCTGGAACCCTATTGTTCCCCTTGCATTCCTAACATGATTCAGCAACAGAAACTAAACTTGGCAACTAGTAATAATGGTATTGGAAAAACTGACTGAGAAGAATTTTCATTAGTGCTTTCTTGTTCTTTTTTTCCTCTACCATTCTGGTTGCACAAATCAACCTTGAGATTGGTGAAATGCATGACATGGCTGTTTTCCATCTTAGTGCCTCTAGCTCAGCTGCAGAAACAGTACATCACAGCTCACAGAGGTAGAAAATCTTCTCCTTAAATGAAGTAAGGTCTCTGTCTGCTGTTTAGTAAATCTTTTAAATTACAGTGATTCCCACATGCTACCATAATTGCTCTGTAGGTAAGAATTACAGTAGCAGTTTCATTTATGGGAATAGAATAGATCTTTGATATCATGAGAACGTTCCAGCTCCTTCTGTGGCTGAGGAGCCCACAGCTGTGTGGAGTCTGTTTTACATCTAGACTGTTCCTTAGTGGCTTAAATTAACATTCTGGGTTCTTGATAAACCAAGAGTCTTGTTCTACCCCACAGTATGCAATAATAGCCAATATTAGCTGTGTCCAGCTACTTCCAGGAGGTAATTTAACTTATTTACCTTGAAACACCAAGCTGATGCTTTTGTTCATCCCATTTCATGTATCCCTTTAGTTCAAATTGGATTACTCCAGCTCTCATGGATTAATAAACTGAATTCAGAATTGGGGCTTCCCCATTTGTAGTGACTTGGTGAAGTGGCAGCAGCTGGGACCATTCAGGGTCAGGTGCTTTACCTGCAGGAGAGCCCTTCCATGTCTCCTCATCCCTTTCACAGCACTTACCAGGCTGTAATGGTCAATTTTAGGCTACTCATATGGAGAAGGAGGGAAATGTCCAGGCAGAACATTTTCCACATAGACTTGTTCCTTACCTTATCAACAGAAAAATCAGCAGAATGGTTTTGGTGCCAAAGTTGCTATTTGGACCTCAGTGCTTTTGAGATTTTCATTTTTGGTACTAATCCCAGCAACAGGTATTTTCAGACAGTAATTCCATTTTTCTTGGTACTTTCTTGACTATGCTAAACAACTTTTTTTTTTTTTTCCTCCATGCACTGCCATGTGATTATCTATTGAACATCTCTCTTTCACATCTGTTCCCGCTGATATCGAACAAGGATGTTCCGGTGTTCTTGGAAAAAGATTACTAGAATTTAACACTATGTCAGACTAGGGTTTCTCAAAGTCAGTAGAGGTGATGAAGAACTTAATACTTTCTTGGTTCTATTGGTTGTACTTTTACTGGTATATAGTAGAACTGTACAAATGGCCCTCTTGGAGAGATTCAAGCCTGCATCTGTCCATTCTTTCCTGTGTCATTGTCAGCAACGGCAGAGCAGTTTTGGTGAACTGCTCAGTGTCTGATGTGGTGAGTGAGGACTGACTGACACATGCAGAATGTAAACTTATGTTGAATTAGAGCAGTTGGAAAACAAGAAAGCAAGCAAAACTGTTGAAAAATGCCAGTTATTAGGGCTGGACAAATTTCTGCTATTAGATAATGTAATTATTCCCCAAACTGTACTTAATTATCAGGTACACAGATAAATTGGCATTTTTATTCCTTTTTTAAATATTGAAAATTAATTGAAAAAGGCTTTTAAGAAAGATAATTAAACAAATATGCTATGAAACAAGGCCATGTGCAATTTCATTTTATGTGTAAATTACATGTAGGCCCAAAGGGGATGCAGTCTTATTATACAGTTTGTTCCTCTATTAGCATTTCAATGGAAAGACTTTTCCTCCTGGTTCAGAGGAAAACAAGGAAAGCAAGAGATATATGCTCGAGCTACATATAGATAGAGGGCCTGGAAAAGCTCTGTTATTCCTCCTCTCAACCCCCAAAAAAGGAATGAAAGAGGATAAGGTTGTGATCTCTACAGATGAGAGGAGATTGCAGAAGTGTGAAGTACAGCTGATTTCATTCTGTAGTAGACTGGACTGCAACTTGAATCAGGTCCTAAGTCTTGATACTGTAATGTTAGTTCCCTGCTGGAATCTGTTCATGGCAGGACCTCAGTACAGAGTACAAAACCCAGCAGAAACAGTTATATTGAACCTCTCTGCTTTTCCGGCACCTACCTTCCTCAGACAAATAAATGCAGAATTCAGAGAACTGAAGCTAGTAATCCAAAGTGTTTAAATACAGTACAGAACAGTTGTATTTATAGAAAATCTGAGAAAATCAGCTACTGAGGTTTTCAGCTTCAGTTCTTCCCCTTTCACTAAGTTCCTGACATCTCCCCCAGCCAACTGTGGTGTGTTTAGCCACATAATCATTATCCCTTTGTGGTTTTCTGCACTTTAGCTTCAAATATATGGACTGCTGTCTAAAGAAACAAGCTATGTTGGGTTCATTTTAAGTTCACACTGTCAAAAAGGACATATTGTGTGTGTATCATCATGGACACCTCAATTTGATCCAGAGAGGCTGTGGAGTCTTGCCTCTCAGGATATTCACAATCTGTCTAGACATGATCCTGTGCAACCTGCTCTAGGGGAACCTGCTTCAGCAAGGAGGTTGGGCTAGATGATCTCCAGAGGTCCCTTCCAACTGCAAACATTCTGTGATTCTGTGAAAAATAATTAGTGCTGAGAAAAGTGGCAACATTTGCCATACCAACCAGGAGAGGACAAAGCAAGGTGGGCTCATTCAAGTGATGTGCAATTTAACATTGCAAAATGTGCTGTAATCTAGAACAAGCAGCATCATACCGAGAAATAGACGGTGTATCCTGACTAGTTTCTCTGGAAGAGATTCAAGAGTGAGAGTGAAAAAAAAAAATAAAGAATACTTATTCTGAAGATGATAAAAATATTTTGAGCTGAGAAACTTTATTTATTTAAAAGCTGGATGAGAACTTCCCTGCCTTCCTGGGAGATGATTCCAGCTGCCAATGAACAGTTAAATCTAATAGTAGACTAAAACTTTAACAAATGACTGGCAAGTTAAGCCAGACAAACTTAAACTAGAAAGATATAAAAATATTTAACAGTCTGGGTAGTTAGGCAGAATAGCAAATTAGCAAAAGCAAACGAAGCTTTTGTACCTTTGTACTTTTTGAAGTTCATGTACCAATTTTTCTGCATCAAGGCAGGACAACTCTCTTCATTAATTCAAATATATTATTTTAGTTAATAACATGATAATTAAGAGAAAATAGATTGCCTGAGATGTATGAGAAATCAGGCTAGATGATCTGCTTGGCCCTATCAGATCCTAATATTTCAACATGTGTGCATTACTTTCAATTTTTTTTTTTTCATACAGGCAAAAGAGGAAGCTTTCTATGATTTTCCACTGGGGAAAATAATTTTCCAAGTAGCTGTAAAGAACACTGCTATATTACAGGAACTAAAGACAGATCTAAAGATAATGATTAGCAGCATTCCAGATGTACTATATTTTGCATAGATAGCTAAACAATGACTAGGTAATTGTTGAATTCTGTTTACTGTAATAATTGTCACTGTCACCTTCCTCCTCTTCCTTTCACATTTTATCTACCTGTTGTCTTTCACTTTGTATTGGAATTAAATGAGAATTTTTTTTTCTTTTTTTTTTCTTGTTAAAATGCAAACAACCTCTTCCAGGAACCTCTTGGTATATCTAACATATAAATATACAATAATAAGTATATAAATATTTTCACCTCTAATGAAAGGTGTCCCTGCCCATGGCAGAAGGGTTGGAACTAGATGATCTTTAACCTTCCAACCCAAACCATTCTAAGACTCTATGATTAGATGATTCTGTGATTATTAGAAGGGGGAATTGCATGAAGTCTCTTTCTTACATCATCTGAGGTATTACTTTGTTTCAAGTGCTCAATGCTGCACCCGGCAAATGAATGCTCCAAAAGTACCACTATGTGTTTAAGCCTCACAAAACTACTCAACTCACAGTTCTTTTCAAGTCCTCAGATTATGCTAATATGATTTGTGGTTTGCTTGGCACTTTCTAGGAATACCTGTGCTCTCCAAACTTCGTCATTTGCATCATTTATGCAATAGTATAAACTGTGATAAAGTGAGGTAATACATCACCAGATCCTGTCAAAAGGGAAAAGTGGCAGTAATGATGCCATCAGCTTCCCCCTTCCCAAAGCATATAAGAAAGAGCTCAATGAGAAAGCAGAATGTGTGATATCTTCCAGCTTTTCACAGTGCTGGAGTTCAGTAACTCTTTTTACTATATTAAAACGCAGCATATCTTTGCCATTGTTGAAATAGACTTTTCCATAATTTTCTGCAATTAACGTTTCTCCATAAAGGTGGTTGTATTGGGTGTATATCAGCTTGCATGTTGTATTTTCCATTCTCCTGGGATTGAATTTTATCCTCTATTTTAAAGGCTATGTGATTTCAAAATTATAGAGTAAGGTTCCAGTATTTTTATCTGTACACTCACAATTTGTTATGAAAATTTCTTCTCAACACTGGGGTAATTTAAACATCTAATTATTTGCAACTAATGAATTACTAAATGAAGTCATACACTTTTATTGGAATGGTCAAGCAGCCTGATTGCTTTGTAGATGTTTTTTTCATTAAATATTTAATTGATCCAGATACCCTCATTTGTCTCCTTTCTGGAGAAGGGTCAGCTGTTAAGATCTCAGATCCTCTCTTTTCCCACAGATGCCTTTCTGTGAGCTTCTGAAAGAGGACAATGATAGTAAATGCACTCCTTTTCTCTGTCTCTGTCTCACTGAAACGTCAAACTTATTTCTTTCACACTCTCTCTTTTAAAAGGGTTGTGGATATGATTAGAGTTTGAGTCATAAGTTATAGGTGTGATTTCCAGCTATTTCTGCTTAGGCCTTAGAATCTGTTCTGTAGATTTCCTGTCTCTTGCATGCTCCAAAGACATTGTCATCAACTATTGTTAGCAATAACTTTTTAATTTCTTTATATAATCACTGAACATTGAAAGAGAAATCGACATTATAATTGCCATTCTGGATATACAATAAATTAGTTTATTAATGAAAGACAAACAGCACTTTCACTCAAAAGCATATTTTGTTTAGAGTTATATTGTTATTTCAAAAATGAGGCCTTTCCTGAAATGTGTGCTCAAAGATTTACACCCCATTGGTTAAAAGAAAAGATCTAACAGAGTCTTAAGACCTTTTCAATTCCAATTTTGTGGTACATCTATGTGCTTAATCTGCAGGGAGGATGAGGAAGAAGGTTGGTCCCTCTGAGTGCTCCCCAGAGTTGGAGCCCCAGGAACGCACCTTAGAAGAGAGGACTGGGCAATATGCCCAGACACAGTGCTGGTGACAGAGCCTCTCATGGCATACGGCTGTATATCAGTGGGCAAGAACAGAGTGGCTTAACTACAGCATTTTCTTTCAGGCTTGGAGTTTAACTCTTCCCAATTATTTTTGTTTGATGGCTAGTGTGTATAAATCACTGAATTGCAACATTAGAATTAAAGAAAAAAAATTCTGAAGAGTCAACAGTGATTTAATTTCAGAAATTTTCAACATTTTGGATATGTGCTGTATTTGGCTGTGGTAGAGTTAGCTTTCTTCCCATTGACTGGTTTGGGTGGGGCCACGTTTTGCACTTGTGCTGAACACAATGATGGAAATGTAAAGTTATTTTTGTTATTGCTGAGCAGTGTTTTCACAAAGCCAAGGCTTTTGTTTTCCCTATACTGCCATGCTGTCAAGGACACTGGGAGTGCATGGGAGGGAGGCTGGGAGGAGACACATCTGGTACAGGTGACCCAAACTGACCAAAGGGATATTCCAGGCTATATGGCATCATTCTCAGTATATAAAGAGAAAGAAGGGGGACATTGGGAGTGAAGGTGTTTGTATTCCCAATTAACCATTATGTATGATGGGGCTCTGCTGTCTTGGAGGTAGCTGAACACCTGCCTGCCTGTGGGAAGTAGCGAATTAATGTCTTAATTTTGCTTGTGTGTGTGGCTTTTCCTTTCCTTATTAACTTTCTTAATCTCACCCCATGAATTTTCTTTCTTTCTTTTACCTTTCTGATTCTCTCTCCAGCCCCACTGGTGGGGGACTGAGGAAGTGGCTGCCTGGGGCTTGACTGCTGGCTGGGGTTAAACCACAACAGTGTAATATGAAAAAAATCAGGGTCAGGATATTGAAAGCAACAGGGTACTGGAAGGTGCAGGGTTATCTTCATGATCAGGTTGCTAAAGAGTGAGAATGTGACTTTGAGGCCAGTTCCTGTCAACATGCAAAATTCATCTATTTATTATAAAATAAAAATTCAGAGTAAAATATCATTTAAAAACAAATATGATATATGATGGTATTAAAAATGAAAAGAGGAATACAGCATGTCTCTCAATATATATGTATACATATATACATTGAGTTTATGTCTATAGTTTTTCCAGTGAAGAATCTGCCAGTCCATGCCACCCTATTAATTATAAATAGATCTTAACCAAAGGATGTATGTTGTGTCTAGATTTAAAAGCATATGAGGTTCAGATATTTATGGGTGGAAGTTTTCACAGTCTGCATGAGCAAGACAAAGCACTTTCAGACTGGGACTTGACACTTGCGATATGCATGCATGTCTCAGTTACACAGTAGTCAGAGGGGTAGGCATGCAGAGAAAGAATATTTTATAAGTCGATATCAGTAAACTTCAAAAGCAGGCCCAATGATGGAAGGGAAAGCTGTTCATAAGGTACAGTGAGCAAGAGCACACCTCTAAAAGCTTGGCAAGCAAAAGCCAGAATGTGATAGATGCTGTAATTCAGAACCAGAGGCCAATGCAGCAGAGATACAGCTGGAGTGATGTACTGCCTGTTTGTGCTGCCAAGGTCTCTCTGTGAATAAGATGAAGTTTGAAGATCACATTTTTAGGAGATAGTTCAGCAATCAGTTCTGGATCCTAGACCAGATTAAACTTCCAAATAAGTAAGTGATCTCTATGGGTATTTTAATTTGAATTTGTTCTGTGCGGGACCCTAATGTGATTTGGTTTAATTTATATTTTTATTTTATGTTTTTACAGGACACACAAGCTTTCTTTTGCTCCTTGAAATACTTGCTGTAAAATACTTTTTTAAATTAATGTTCCCCAAGGAAAGCTACAGGTTGATTTAAAGGCATATGATTAAGAAGAACACAGTCCAGAAGAAAGGCTGGTTATGTGCAGCATAGGGAGTGAATCAGGTAAATGCCCCTCTATGTGACATTACCAATAGCAGCAAGTCACCAAACAGCAAGGTTTCCTAAAGTTTTTAACAAAAATGAGTAGACTCCAGTTGGAAATTTATCTACAAATGTTAGAGGAAACATCAAAATATGTCAGATATTTTCAAATATGTAATCACTGCAGTCCAATGGAAATTCTGGTAGCAATCATCCCCAAGAGAATGGATTTGAATCATTTGAATGCAGGGAGATTGAAATTGCTTGCCTGAAAAAGTTTTGTAGTATAAAACTTAATTTTGTTCAGGTCAGGCCATTCTGTACACCACTGGATATAATCAAAATGTCACTGATTTTAAGGACAATATCCTTGTTATGTGAAGAAAACAAAATAGATTAATAACATTGCAGCAATTTTCATAACACTACATTTCATATTTCATTACTGGAATAATTTTGATAATTCATTTAGTGGGTTTTCTGTGTTTTTTAGTTTTTGTTTGAGTTTTAAATTTTTTATCCAGCTTCTCATTTGTATTTAGGGCAGAAGTCATTTGGTGACATCATAAGTGACATAATAAGTTTGGTGACATAATAATAATAAGCTTGGTGACATAATAAGGGGAACAAACTACCAGGAGATTCATCGCTTTCTAAAACTCTCATGTTCTGGAGGTGTCTGTCTCTCTTCACTGAAAATAGAGGCAGCTGAGATAATTGGCTTAGACTAGGTGCCTAATTTTGAAATGATTAATGTTAGATGAGGTGAATCTTACCTTAAGAGGGTATTTTTAAGGGCAGTCAGTGTGTATACAAATGTAATTAGTAATGCCATTATGAAAGTCCTCCATTTAATCAGAGAGATTCAAATGTGATGGTTCTCAATGATAATCAGCATTCAAAATCAAATACCTTTTTAGTATGCCAAAGAGTCACTGCAGGAAGCTATGGACTGGGATCCAGTGGCTTTTCTTTCCACAGCTTATTTACAGATGAAAAAACCTTATGTTCTGCTGTGCCTTAACTGTAGCCATCAGTTGGTCTTCCATGCTGCAGTGTGACATCCATATTAATTTACTGTCCCAAAAATGCAACTTTGAGGAAAGTAAATTGCTGTGTTCTGCAGTTATGTTAGAAAAGGTGTTTCAGTGAAATGGCTCCTTCATCCTCTGTTCAAGCTAATGCACTGTAGTAGTAGCTGTAAGTAAGGTATAGTCCAAGGGCATTTTGAAGAAAATAGACAACTGAGTAACTCTGATTGAAAACAACCTAAAATTTGTAAACATGCCAAATTCTTCCAAGCGTTAGGCCAGGACCCAAAACAATTCCAGTTTGCTTGTGTTCCATGAAGTAAACTGTAGGTCAACTCAGAATCAGAATGCCTCTACTAAGCTTTCTATCCATTTATTTTTACTGAGGGTAAATCAAGTACACACACACTTAAGAACTAAGAAGGCTTTCATTTTTCTTTTGATTCAATTTATTCAATTTATTCTATTACTGAATAGTGCCAAAGGTAATTTTGAAGTGATCAGGTTAAAATTTATGTGAGCTAAAACAAAGAGGTGGCTTAATTGAATAAGCACACTTAACTCATTAACCCTGTGCCACTGGGACTAATCAGTATGAACCCAGGGCTGCTAATAATCACAAAGGTAGCAAAGTTCTGCTTCTTGCTCTTGCACAGAAATGAAGAGGGGTAGAAAGAGGCAAAAGGAAAGCAGAGGTGGTCTGTAGGTATTCCTGGAGTAAGAGAGGCGAGACAAGAGCACAACATAAAGCAATTAGTGCTAGGTTCTCCAACAGAAAATCCTACATTTAAAATAAAGCTGTTCTTCCCTCCCACTCTGAACAGAAGTTATTAGTTAGAAAGTGGAGCAGACAGCTGCTGCTTTCATTGTCATGAGTTATGGGAATGTGAGAAAGGTTGGGTAGTTTAAAACAAGAATGAAGAAATACAGTGATCAAAGACCAGTGACCCCATCTGACCTGTCTTAATATAAAGAGGCATTGGAAAAGGCTGGTGTGACAGGAGTCTCAATTTCCACCATTGCTCAGGATGAAGGAAAGTGGGGATTGAGGGGAGCCGTGGGTCATCTGTAACTATTTGGAATTCTCAATGGAGTGTTTAGTGAGCTGGGAATAGGTCATAACTGCTCCTTTAAGCGCCAGTGGGACCATATAGATTCTTAAATGTTGAAATATAGAGAATGCCTTACAACAACCTCTCTGTTAAAGATGGAAATAACATTTCATAAGTTCTCCAAAGCTGAAAAAGGAGTTTCATCTCAGTGGTATGACATCTGTAGTTTGCACAGTAGTTTGAGAGCGCTGTGAGGAAAGGTATTATTTAAAGGATACTTTTGAATATCTGCTACAGTCAGAGGAGTATTTGGTGTAAAAATGCTTAATACTTACAATGTCATGATATCCTCACTGTTCCAGGCCCTGAATGAGACCAGTGCTCATGAAGAGATTTCGCTCAAGCTCAATCTAGGCTAAGTGTTATCACTGGAAAAAGCAGATAATTGACAAAACCACAACACTCCAGTCAGGTTGAAAATTTTACTTCAAATTCTTAGTAGTCTTAGTAATCTATGATCTTAGGACCTCCATATGTATGCTGTACACAAGAGTAGATACTATGAATGCTAGAAGAAAAAACTGCCTTGTCACTGAATCCATTGAAATTCTGTATTTTATGATGATTAGTACTGATTGTTAATTTTCTAATTACATACTTTAGCCAAGAAAATTTTGATTTTGGGAAAGAAGCAGTTTTAATAAACAATTTGACTTGAAAATATTTTGGGAAAAGAATTTTAAGTTAACCATGTGTCATATTTTCTAAGAGAGAAATTGTAGCTTCCCTAAATGTGTGCTTAGACAAATAATAATAATTATAGAAATATTTTACATCAAGATTAATTTAATATTTTTGATTTTTAAAACTAAGCACTTAGAATAAATTCCTAAATTCCTTTTTTTTTTTCCCTCGTATTTCTTTTTTTACAAAAAATAATTTTCAGTATTCATCTGGAGTCAGGGTTGTAATATCATCAGTGAAATCCAGAGCTGCATCAATTGTGAGCCACAAGAGATAGCCCTGTACAAGATCATAGCTGATGCATAGTCAGCTGGGCCCATGCTATCCCTAATAGTGATATAGTCTGGAGGGCTCCCAGGAAGGAAGCCTGTAAACCATGAGCATGTGACCTATTCCTGAACACCATCTGATTGAAGTTTACTGGGTTTGGGGGGTTTGTCCTAAAGTTCAAGCCCCATTTCCACTGCTGCAAAAGAAGCTGCCTACTTCTTTCCAATCTCTGGTCAAATTATCAGTAAGGATGCTGCTGCCATTGCTGCTGCTGAAGCCCAGGAAAAGGACAGTCTGGCAGATAATGCTTCCAGATGTTTTAGGTGGAATAAGCCCTATAAATCACAATGCCTTGTGATTGATTTAAACTAGGAAAAAAAGATAAGCTGAGTTAAGGAATAGAACAAATGTATTATGTTCCCCTTCTGCCTGCTCTTACCTAAACAAACTTTCTTCCTTCCAACATTTTTCATGGGCAAAAAATCCCTTCAGTCTGCCTGTGAATTCCTGAATCCTGCATACTTCAGTGTTCTCCCAAAACCTGAGAAATGTAATCAAAGAATTACCTCTTGTGACTTACACAGGGTAGACATCCCAGAAAATCATCACTTTGCAATGGCATCCCATTACTAATTTTTGTTTAGATAACTAATAGAATAAGAATATTCAGGAATGAAAATAAATTTCATACCCAGATTCAGTCTGATTCCTCAAAGCTTTTAGCTTGCTGAACATGAGCTTGATTAAATTCATCTTTTCCTGCATTGACCATGACTCTCCATGAGAGAATGGCACCTTTGGAATGGTGGGTGAGGAATAGCAAGGGCAAGACTGGTCAGGTCACAAAACAAACACTTGTTCCCATCTTTTCCCCAGAGACTGGTCACAAAAGCTTAATCATAAAACTGGAAGTCTGTTCTGTTCCCAGTGACTTACTAGTAAAGACAGTTAAATGGTGGTATTTTTAGATAATTTTTCTTTTAGATAATTTTTAGATAATTTGTCTTTTAGATAATTTTAGTATTTTTCTTAAGATAACACAGAACCAAGAAAGGCACATAGATTACAGTGCAGACTCTGGGAAGTCATCAGTTTGCATTCCTTGCCTTGCATAAATGGCTACATTTATATATATTTTGCCTGATTAGAAGCAGAACAGTGTGTCTTCACATCAGACACATCAGACACATCAGAACTCCATATTCTGAAGAATAAATGACAAGGTAAAAATAAGCTTAAGTTTAGGAGTAAAAAATCCACCTGTTTTTACATTTCATATAGACTATGTATTTATAGCGCTTTTAAGGGTCATTAGCAACTGAAAATATGTAATGTTATAATTCACTAAGAGATGCAGGTTACTCATATGTTCAGAGACTTTCAGATGTAGTGTCTAAATAAATTAATGCGTGTCTGCAAAGTGAGTTCAAGTGGATACAGTTGCATTTTAAATTTTTAACAGAAAACATGACCTAATTTATTTATTATTTTAATATTGAAAAATGCCAAGTACATCCTTCAATAAAACTATTTTTTATTTTAAGACTGTGGCCAGTGTCAGTGAGTGTGCTAATAGGATGGTTGACAGCTCCTGTAGAACATTTTCAGCACAGATGCATTATTGCTTCATGAAGCATTCCTTCAAATATTATGAGTGACAACAAACCTGGAAATGGTGCAAGACAGGAATTTCCAATCTACAGAGACAGCTCATGTTTGAATTCTCCAACACCAGACCATTATGCAATCAGCCAGCACTCCATCTGTACTGTAAGCTCATGTCATAGAACTGCATTGTCTTCCTGAGAAGTGAGATACATAACATGCTTCCTAGGACCAAAATAAACTGCCTTGAAACTGCAGGATGTTTGTTTTGTACCTGGCATATGTTAAGACAGCAGCTAGTGGGTCAATAATTTTGGTTAGTTTATGTACCTTTGGGCTATGCTGGACTTATTGATCCCAAATACCCAGAGGTAAAATCTGAGCTGGGTTCTTGATTTTCTTCATTTAATTCAAATATTAAAGTGGTAACAGGCTATACTGAGCTCTCAAGGGAGCTGCATACTGCTCCACAGTTGTTCTTAGTGTTGACTAAGTCTCTGGAATTTAGTCTTTGCTAAGGAAACCCTGGTTGGTGCTTTATGCTTCTTCAGTACTTATTTTGCATCTCCCACCCTTCTGCTTTCCTTGCAGAAAAAGTTTTCAATGTTATACAGCCCACCTGGTTTGTGAGTCTGTAACGGTAATACTGTTTTTCTCAAATGGGAGGCCAGACTTGCAGCGCTAAAGTGAGCCTTGAACTGTTGTGGTGTGGCAGTTGAGAGCCTTAAGGCAGCTTAGGAGGATTTGTGCCACCTACCATTCCGCATTACATAAGTGCCTTTAAGCTCTTCAGTAAGGCAACTGTCTCAGGGATTTAATTTGTTTACCTTAGATTCCCTTTGGAGTTGCAGGGAGAGCAAGGCACCTTAGGAGATGGTCAGCCTCAGGATGTTGCTGCCCTGCTCAACACACTGCTTCAGCTGTGCACCAAACAGGTGGAATCACAGCTTTCTTTCCATGCTGCAGTGCAACTCAAAACCAGGCATGAGGTGGCAATATTCAGGGGCCAAGAGTACTCTGTACCATTGCAGTTCATGTGCACATCTACATTTCCCTGCCTCTTTTAACCTCCATAGTACACAGCCCTATGGTCTGACCTCATGGCAGATTTATTTGCCCTTGAGAAAGTACTAGAGCACAAAGGCCATCCACAGAACCAAAAGTAACAGTGGCTGAGGTTGGCAAGAGTCTTTAGAGGCCAGATAGGTCAAACTCCATCACAGAGCAGCATCGACTAGAAGGGGTTTCCCAGAACCATGTCCATTTGGGGGCATGAATATCTGCAGAGATGGAAACACCACCCCTCTGGGTAACTGGTTTCAGTGTTTGATCACCCTAAAGGTAGAAAAGCTGCTTCTTACACTTAAATATTATTTCCTGTATTGTAATTAGCGCCTGGGATTTTCTCCATATAATTCTAATTCAGTTTCCTAGAAAATGTTTCTACACACAGTAATGCACATCAGTTTAATCCCATATAATTTTTGGCCATAAGTCTACTTGCATACAGCTTTATAAATACCGTTTGTTTTTTTTTTACTGGATTGATTGATTTTTCTGAGTACCGTTGGTTTGCACCTCGCAATCCCATTTAAACTACTGTTATGGACAGGCATGTGCAATGTGTGCAGAGTAAAAGGGCAGGTGATTACTGTAGATTTGCTAAACTAAGTCACAGCTATTACCTAGCTATTATATTTTTATAACAGGCCAATAGTTTCAGGTTTGGAGCTTATTCATCCTTTTAAAGATCAATTTGCTGGCAAGAAAATCCTTTCCCTTATAGCTACAAACATAAGGCAGAGCAGAAACAAGCTTTGGTAAGGTAGTTTGCTACCTACAGTAGCATAGGATCTTTAGTTCTTTCTTCCTGTTACTTTTGCTATTCTATTTTCAATGCTAATTGTAAACAGGATCATTGACTGACAGCAGATTAATTCTTCTAAATTCATTAAGGATCATCTCATAAAAAAGGAAGCCACCTGATTCTGAGGGTTGGTTATCTGAATTAGAGGACAGTGTGCTGGCGGGCTCGGGCTGGAGACAGAGAAGGTGGTTCCTGTGCCGGCCCAGAGCCAAGGGTGTGGTGCTGAGCTCCATGAAGGTTAAACGAGGAGAAGATGGTTCTCAGCCTAGAGGATAGGTGTGTGCCTGAGGTTTCTGAGAAGCTGTTTGGCATAAATTGGAGGAAGATTTGAACCATTTCAGGTTGGCAGAGTTTTAATTCAGGAAAGGAAGTGAGACAACTGGTAAATGAGTTTGTGGGTGAATGGATGATATACTGTTGGTAAAAGGACAATGGTAGACAGATTGGAATAAGATTGATTGACTAGGCCTTCTTAGGAAAAAATTTGTAAGAGCTATGGTAGATTAATTACTGTTTTCTCACCCTTTTTTAATTTTCAAGACACCATTTCTTCCACTGCCATTTTCATATCCACTTCCTGCCTTTACCTGGAAAAAGAAGACGGGGGGAAAAAAAAGGAAGGGAATTATAAGATCTGTTTGAAAAATGAGCATGTGTGTGATTTAATAATCTACTTTCATGTCATATATGTACCATAGACGGGGAGAAATAGCACAGTCCATGGAATCAAATATGACTTACAGCCAACTTAGGGTCATGTCTCCTGGGGGTTCTATTACACTCACAGAACAATTAAGATGCTTTAGAGATTGCCTGGCTCTTTATTCTTCCAGTAAATTGCAGAAAGGTTCATATAAGGCTGAAGGTGGTTGAATAGGCATTTTCAGATTTCTAAGGTTTGGAGTTTTTTTTGTTTTTATTTTCCCTTAGTGGAGGACTGAAGACTGGGAAAAGCCATGAGTCTAAAATAAAATGACAGAAGAAAAGAGAAAAGGGGTTTATAAATACCATCGAGGAAGCAGATAACATCAGTGTATTTTAAATAGATAAAGTGTGTTTAGGGATATGGCCTTTACAGTTTCAAGGCAAGCTATATCTCTGAGCTTGTTTTTTTACATATTTTCCTTTCGATAATTTTTATTGAAAGTAACTTGGTTAATGCTTTGCAGAAAATATCCAGATTTTCCTACACTTTCTTCTCCCTTTTGTGCCCAGAAACTCATCTGTTGTGTTATTCTAAAAGAACTCTAACTTATTGAAACACTTATTCAAGAGACTTTAAAAAATATAGGCAACTCTGTGTGTGTATTCTGTTATTTACTGTATTTGTCTACCATTGGCAGTTTGCATTCTTGCTGCTTATTTCTCATTATTGCTTGAGTTAGAGGAGTAAAAGAAAAAGGTGAAAGAACAATATGAAATTGTTATAAAACAATTTGACATTGACTATACATATTAATTGAACATTAGCTGTGTTTTCTTTTGAGGTTTTCCTACTTAAGAAAAGTTCGGGGGTTTATGTTAGATATTGCATATGTTTTTTGTTTTATGCTATTGCTTACCCAGTTTTTTAAACATCACTGTAAAAATCCAGTACATACTTGTGTACACAGTCTCATTATTAAAAGACGAGGTGAATTTTAGGTAACTCTTGTGTTTGTGAAAGATCTGAAACATGATTGTATATAATCTTTTTATTCTGTGGTCTACTGTCCATACCCTGATCCAAACAAATTATTACGTTTTCAGGTTAATTTTAAATGAAGCACAATGCTCTAACAAATCAAAATATGGTGGCAGATGACTGCTCTGCTATAGGAAATATATAAAATAACTTAGAAGCCATATAGTCATCTTTATAAGCCTTCAATATTATATCAGAGAGACACAAGAGTGGAGAGTCTGAAGACAAGTATGAGGAGAAATACTTTTCCTCATGAAGATAAAATTAAATAAGGAACAAGAACAGAAATATAAAGTGTTCTCAAATAATTTTGATGGAGAAAAGCCTGCATGTTAATCATCAGTTTTTCTTAGACAATTCTTTGTAATTTTATCTCTTAAATTCTATTTTTCTAATACAAAAATTATTAAGAGCCCAAAAGAGAAAATTATCAGTCAACAGGAAATTTCAGTTTTCATTTAGAAAATGTAGAAATGGAACACTATGACAATAATTGTACTTTTTCCTACTTCCAATTTGAAATAATTCAAGGCTAATTCCTCATAAATTCAGTTTTCATGGATTTATATAGGCACCATATAGAGAACTCCTCTGAGGTACTCTTAGGCCAGCATGCAGGTAAAAGCTACCATGCCAAAAAGCTGACATAGTGCTTTTTCAGTCTGTTGTCTAAAATCTGCAGCATGACCTTCAAGTTTTCACCATTTTACTGCTATGCTATGCAGCCCCAAACAGGTTCTTATGTTGTCCACATCACTGTACTGTCTGAAAGTCCCAGGGCAGTCCATTAAGCAACATGACTGACATTGTCACATGTGGTTTGTTCTTCCACTCTCTCCCCTAGGGAAGAAACAGGGAGTGCTGTTTTGTTTTGGCGTGTCATTTTCACACATCCATCATCATGTAATACTCCTCCTTCTATTAGCCAATGCGGCAGCTTTTGTCCTGGGAGAAAGAAAACTTCCCATGAAACTGGTACAACTCCTGAAAGGTTCCTGTGAAACAGAGCATCTTCATTATTCCCTCACTTTCCAATCATGCTTGCCTCAGCAGCACCCCTCTGTCAGCAGGCAGCAATACTGAAATCCTGCCAGAAATTGGCACATTCAAACAACCTGGCTGTGCAGCACTGAAAGCCACCAGATAATCCAAATTTGCTTATGAGAACTCAACATGGAAGTGACTGTGCAAGGTGTTCACCAGTTGCTCTGTGCCTTGATTGTCAATGAATTTTCTAAATAACGAAAAGAGCAACCCTTTTAGCCCCCACAGCTGCAGTGGTGGTACCAGCATTATGGCATCTGCCTCATGTCAGACACTTCAGTGCTGCATCTCATTTGGGGTTAAAGTATTACTTCCACTATTCATCCAGGTCACAGGTACATGTACCCTTTTTAGCACAAACAGATGCTGAAATGTCCTGTGAAGTAACCATTGACTGTCTGGGGAGAAAAGAGAAGAGGACTTGCTGGGTTGATTGTGTCTCTTCATGATATGTTATATATTCCACTGGCTTTGTTTCCCTAGCAAAGAACATAATGAAATTCCTGACTGAATTTTCCACACTGCATTGACAGTGTATCCAGGTTTTTAAATTTTCTTTAAGTTTCATGTATGCAAATTAGACGAGAAAGATGAAAATGTTCCCTCCTCATTAGAACACTGATACAAATGAAGCACTGATTTACTTAATATTCCCCCAACATTAATGGCACTGCATGGATTAGGGGTGTTATGATAATTTATTGAGACTATACAGCAGCTGTTTTGCTTTCTCCACCAACATTTCATTTGGATGCATTGGGCAAACACAGAGTGAAGGTTATGGTCATGTTTGCAAGACTGGAAGCAGAGGGGCAGAGATAAAGTGATCTCCTAATGACACCAAGAAGGACAATGAAAAGTTGAAACTAGAGTCCAGATTTTCTCTTGGCCAGGTTAATGAACTGTGTCAGAAGGGTCAGACCTGGACCTTGGAGAGGACGCAGGAAATGGGAACAGAAGGGTGGAAAACAAAACATCAAGCACGGTATTTTAAAATTAAAATAAGAATATGAAACTCTATGTCTGGTTTCTTTCAAAGGTGATACAGGTAAATAGGACAGTTTGAACTAGGCAAAATGTCCCTACTGACACACTCAAACTGTAAAAACCTGCTTTCACTTCAGGTTTAATAATTTCAGAATCACTGAAGTGATAGATTGCTGGAAAGGTCTTAAAATTTCTTGCCTTTGATTTATCCAGGGCACAATTTCTAAGAAAACTGGACACAGAAAGCTTAATTTTAATAGGAAAAAAAAAAAAAAAAGATCATGCTAACTTTGTTCTGAGAAAGTGACTGTCAATGACAAGTTTTCTGTATTTAAAGATGACAATGTTGCATAGAAATGAAGGAAAGAGAGGTAATTAATACAGTAAATGTCTAAAGGCTATGAAGGGTAAATAGGAGAGGTAAATAGATCTAGCTCTTCCCTAAAAAATTAGGCTACCTTGTTATTGGAGGGATGACAGCATTGTCAGAGATGTTTTGACCAAGTATCTGATCTGTCATGTGAGGAGCAAAGAATGTTGGAGTCAGGCTTGGCAGATTATGTATCAGGCTCCCTGTGCTTGCTGCTGCTTGCACCTGGGACTTTGCCAGGGAAGGTAGGAATGAAAACATCTTTGCTAGTTATGGGCATTTAATAAATGAAGGAACCTTGTTCTGGGTGTGGGTGGGAGAAGACTTGCAGTTATCCTTTGTGAAACAGTGTTCAGATTAGGAAAAGTTCCTATTGATTGCAGCATTCTGTGGTTCATGGCTGAAAAAAATTCTTAGGAAGTTTATCTGGCAGCATTACTAGCTCCTGGATGGAAGTGGGATGGGATGTTATTTCTGCTTGTTAGTGGAAAACAGACTACATTTTAAATGCATATTTTCTGCAATGATTAGTTTGCATGCTCCTGTTCCTACATTTTGGCAATGAGTTACAGGCATAAGTCAGTGGTGTCTGGATGGTAGCACAGGCATGTGCTCAGCTTCAGTTTTATAGGATATCTGGAACGGGCAGCTGAGGGATCTGTAAGAAACTTTTTTAGTAGAAAAAAGGCTGAGGAAGGCTGAACTGAGCTTTTCCTGACAGACTTTCTTGAACCCCGCTAAATTTAATGACCACAGGTGTATTTGTGGAAAGGGTACTGCTCCTTTCTCTGAAGCTCCAAGCCCTGTCCTTAGTGACTGACTCTGCTCCTCCACTCTTCTAAACTCAGATTAAAAGAAGAGCATGAAGCAGGGCTAGGGGAGAAGAAAGGGCAGAAACCTAAATAAAATTTCCAGTGCAATCTTATGGCCGAAAGGCCTAAGGTGATACTGTGATCTGTAAACAAGGGACTATTGAGAGAGAAATCTTGGCCTCTCTGAAGTTGGAGACAAAATTCATAATGACTGCAACAGCACTCATGATTTTTTCTCTCAGCCTTCAGTGAACCGATCCTATCTTCAGGATAGAATAGAGGGGAGATCTGAAATCAGATATTCCTTGTTATGCTGAAATAAAGGCACACTAAATAAAACCTTTGCAGTACTTCTGATGGAAAAAAGAAAAAAAAAATTACAACAACAAAACACCACGTATATTCAAAATTATATGCTTATTACAGGAAAGTCCCTGAATTTTTTTTTTTTTTTTTTTTTTTTTTTTTTGTGGAAGGATGGGCCAGAGCTTCTTGCTTGCATCAAGAAGCAAACTTCTGGTGTCCATTTACTTTATTTAAAAATTTCTTGTTAAAAGCTAGTGCTGAATGGACTTTTACTATTGTGACATTTGTAGGACTAAGTGTAGTTTTTGGGTTCATTAAAGCTGGTTTGAGGGAAAGTAGCTTTCCTAACCCTGGACTACTACTGCTTATAGCATGGAATGCATGAAATGATGTGTTTAGAACTTTTACTGGAGGAGTGGTTGTAGTGTATATTGGAACATTTTACAGCTGCTGAAATAATCACTTTATTTATAACTGTAATAAATTTGCTTGCTAAAATGGGGATGTTTAGAACTATTTTGCTGACAGAAATGAGGACAATATGTATATATGCTAGCAATTAAAAAACATGATTCTTTTAAATAACAAACTAGGAAAAAGTTAATATTTAAATTACTTTTCTTTGACAAGCAAGTGTATAGGATATTTTTTGTCTGTAAGATGCAAGACATCTGCAAAGTCTGACAGTAAACTAGATATCATTTTTCATATATTTTAATTGGATTCAGTGCTGCTGATTTAAAGTAGTATATTATTTGTGTCTCATTAAAAGATGAAAGAGACTATGAAAGCTGCCTCTTCACCTGAAAATAAATACTTCCTGGACATGCCTTTTTACGTAGAGCAGCAAAGGGAAATCAACATGATTGAAACATGTTTTTCAGAGCCAAAAAAATCTTTCCAACAAATTTAGCACGGCATTGCAGTGCGTGCGCCCAATAATGAAAATTTTGGGGGCAGGTAAGAGTTACACTTGCAATGGCACTGTTTGTCAGCTGACCTCTCAATGCAATTGGACCAAGTATTGCCCTCTGTGATGGGGTCTCAGGTACGTTCTCTGTGCTGCACTCCCTTCTGAGTGCTGCCCTCACAGGCCTGGCATATAGGCTGCTTCCAGCCTGGGGTTAAGGAGGGAGGGCTGGACTGAAAGGAGGATGTGCCAAACATGTCCTTCAGCCATTTCTGTAAGTTAAGAAGTCCAAGAAAGGCTGATTGCTCGCTGAGCCAAAAGAGAGCATCTCTGATCCAGATTCAGAGTGGCACAAAGACACATTTTTGCTTTTTTTAAATCCCATCTTTCATTTTCAGTGCGAGAAAGGGGGAGCACAGAAGCACCGAGTTGTGCTTGGGCACTGGAAGGTAAAACTTCACTTGCAGACTTCTGACTATGTCTTACATCCAGCCATTCACTCTGCCAATTTTCCTAGTGTCATAGATACACCCAGCTCTGAAACAAATGCTCTGTGCTTTAGGTTTTACATGTCATGCTTAATCAAATGATCTCTGCAGGGAAAGGTGCTGAGAGGCACCATTGTGCTACATTATCCAATTTCAGTTTTGGGGAATATCTTGTACCCAGAGAGTTCAAAACATCAGCAGAGTGACCTCTCTCCCATCTGCCCGCCAAAGAACAGTCCAAGGCCAGATCTGTATAGCCATACTTCACTCAGGGTATGTAAGTATGGGAGGTTGGTGATGGGGACAAACACAAGCCATCTTTCTTGTTTTTCTTCCCCTCAGGGCTGCCCCGAGGCTCAGCACAAACTCTGGTTTAGGTCTTTCTATATCCAGAAAGGCACACTCATTCTGGAAAGGTCAAAATCACACTCATCTACCCCATCTTTTTTAACAGCTTGCTGTATGGATCTGATGCAGCAAAAGCTGTACACAGAAACCTCTTTTAGCACTGATGACAGCAAAGTCTGTAAATTTAGCAAAGTTTCCAGCAGTGACATGGAAATAGAGTAGATGATTTAAACAGGATTTTCCATTCTTACTTCTCACTTGTCCATTTTTTTTTTTCTGAAACCTCTGAATAAAATTGTTAATAGCCAGAGGCCTGGTAACTTGGCAGGTCTGAAAAAGGCTGGCGTGGGGAAGCTTGCATGGGCAGACTGCAGATTTGACATCCAGGTTTTGATCAGATCTGAACAAGAATTTTAATGAATCAGCACAGGTATTTACCTCTGTTGGACAGTTATAGTAAACATGCTTGGGGCTGGTTAGTATCAAGATAAGTACCTTCAAGAGGAAAATAAGGAAGAGAGAGAGTGAGAGGGAAGAAAAGAGGCACCACTCCTTCTTTTGAATGTCTGATAAACTAAAGCCCAGACTTCATTTAAGAATACATCTCTGCTAAAATGCCTTCTTCCAGATAAGACACGTGTAACTGAGATACAAGATCACTTGTATTAATTAGATTGAAACTTGCTTATTTAATATTGATACAACTCACACAGAAGGTATTAACAATATGCTTTTCCTAGCAAAGAAATCTGTTTTATAATGTAGCTAATAATGAGAAACAGTATTATTAGTACTATTGTTAGCAGATGTTTTTTCTGTGTCTGTACCTGTGAAATGTTTTTGAGCTTCTGTCATGTGGACGTTTGGTTAAAATCTGGGATTAAAATTCTAGGCTGATTCTTTAATTATCTTTTTGTATTATTTTTTTCATTTCTTTTTCACTTCTCATAAGTACTTCTTTTAGAATCTGCCCCTAAGAAGGGTATCTCATTACTAGCAGCAGTAAACTGTTAAGAGGATCAATGATGTTTATCTGTATTTTTTTTTATTCACTTGGATGCTGGTAGCCCAAAGCAATGGTGAAGTCTTATTTTGCTAATCACTTTACGAATGTTAAAAAGATGCCCCACACAGTGATTTAACAGCCTTGACATGTCTTACTTCACAACCTTATGGTGAAAAGGTTTGCAGTGGCCCAGTACATTTGAAAGAGGTCCTTCCTATGCATTCAGCTCTTTGGTGCAAAGCAGAGTCCATACTAAGGCAGGAATAAATCTTCTGGGGACACAAACTCAGGGCACATTTCCTGGCAATGGTCACAGATCTTGTAGGCTGAAATGTTTGCCAAGGACCTGCCCTGGGTGCACAAGGAGACAAAAGTACTGGGTCACTCTGTGCCTCTCAGTTTGTGGCAAAGTACACACGAGAAAAATCAAGGGAAGTAAGACATGGCTAATTTTAACTTATACAGGAGAAAAAAGCGAGGGTGACAAAACAATTTTCCAGATATCCAGGATGAAGGGACTTGCTTGTGGATTGCACATTCAGAGTTAACTGGCAATGTGTGGCTAACACAGTTTGGAATAAAAGAGCAATGTAAAATATACATGATCTGTTGGTTTCTTTGCACAGAAATTTCTTTGATGTTTGCTATAGTGTCTATTTATAAAATTTGTGCTTCCAGGCTGGACAACATGTGATTCTTTCTTCCCCCTACAGCATTTCAAGTACTTTGTTTCATTATTAGATTTTCTTTAAAATTCAGAGAAATACAAGAAGAAAATCCTAGCCTTTCCAGGCCAGTTGCAAAGATCCTTTGTGCATGTCTTTACACTGCAGGTTGATGACACAGCTACAGTTTTTATTTTGAATAAAATGTTAAGGCTTTACAGCAAAAGAGACAAGAGACAATACTTTGAGTGTCACAGTCCTTGGACCTCAGAAGATCTCTTTTAACCCTATGCATTGGATCGTCCCATATTATGATGTCAATTTCCACTATAAAATGTATTTGATGTATGTCTTTATTACTGTTGCTCTCAATGGTGTCAGATAAAAAAAGTGATGAGTGGCAGGGGAATTGTTCTGTGTAATCACTAATAAAAAAAAAAAAATAAAGGAATTAAATTAAACAACCAACCAAATATCATCATTATTTTGAAGGAAGAAGTTTAACAGGAAAGTCAGGAAAAAAGAAAGTTTAGGAAAAACTGAATGTGGAAAATATCTTTGTAAAGAAATTAATAAGAAAAAATAAATGAAAGAGTTTTTAGTATATCAAGATGTTTTTAGAAAGTAGTAACAACAGTCCAAACGACAAAAAAGCCTAACAACTAATTTTAACAACAACATCATCACAAGATACACGCTTAAGAATACTTAGAGCTTGAACATATAGCTCTTCTGGGAAATTACAGACTGGAGTTGCTGCCAATAATGCCCTCTTCTGGTGATGCTATTGCAGCCAAGGCTCTGTGTCAGTCATCTCAGGACCCTGCATCTTCAGTGTGCAGGGTGAATTTGACTGTAGACAGGGAGAGACTTTTATCTGAGTTAAATGTCACAACCCCTTTCTTTCCCCTGTTAGTTCCAAAGACTAGCTGTAGGTAAATTATTTTAATAAGGTAAGAGATACCACGGTACAGTTTTCTTTTCTTCCTTTTTTTTTTCCCTTACCCCAAATAATGCTCTCTATGTCATCTGTATATTTATGATAGCTCAAAGACATGGGTGTGTGGATCTAATTAAAAATGTGAAAGGGTTTAGCAGCCTGCTGCTTCCCTGTGAGTCTCTTGTTGCCAACTCTTGGCAGCTCTGCTGTCACTGAGCCAAATGTTTAGTCTTCAGCTGAACTACTGCCAGTGAGCTGCGCTGCATTCTGGGACCACAGAGCCTCGAGGTACCGTGTTAAACTATCTCACATAAGGATGTGCAGTGAGCTGGACTTCATATTCAATCACCCAAAAGAAAAGTGAAGGAGAAAGCCTACTTTTGCCTGGTGAGCCTTAACGGTGTATAAGACACAATGACCAAATCCTCCAGGATTTTGCATGAGGGAAAACAAATAGTTTCTTGAGGTGGATCAACCCATGCATTTGTTTAATGTGCCCATGCAGCAATAGCAGTAGTTACATTTAGCAAATTTAGTTTAAATCAATCTACTCTGGATAGGGATTTAAAAAAGAAACAACAAAACTCTGACTTTCTGCAGTGTGTCTCTGGCCTTCATGTAAATTCCTCACGTGAAACAAATATATTTCAACTCAGCTCCAGGTATCCTTAGCAAGTATGGGGTAGTTTGAAAAAAGTATGGGGCAGTACAGAAAAAAAAAAATTGGCATATGTGCATTTCAGTCAGCAGCAGGAAAGCTATGTTGATAGAAATGTGCTTAGTACAGTTGTATTGCTTAATAAATTCAGGTATAATGTGGAGATAGATGGGGTTATAGGCTAAGCTGGCCTGTAGGCTTTGATCAGTGCTCCAACTCACTTAGGGCTTAAAGTGGACTGAAAGAATTGCCAGGTCTCATGAGTCAATGATGGATTTCCAGCAGATCAGAATTAAATTCTCCTTTTAGCTGTTCTCCCTGCACTCTTTTCTGCAAGGGAAATTACTTCTGCCAACAGCAAAGCAGTGTGTGTGTCTTCATGATATTTCTTTCTCTTTTCTGTTTCTCTGCTGTCCCATTTCTATATTTTGTTATCATGCTCTTCTCACTGTCACAACATTTTTATTCCCCTTCCCTTCCCTTCCCTTCCCTTCCCTTCCCTTCCCTTCCCTTCCCTTCCCTTCCCTTCCCTTCCCTTCCCTTCCCTTCCCTTCCCTTCCCTTCCCTTCCCTTCCCTTCCCTTCCCTTCCCTTCCCTTCCCTTCCCTTCCCTTCCCTTCCCTTCCCTTCCCTTCCCTTCCCTTCCCTTCCCTTCCCTTCCCTTCCCTTCCCTTCCCTTCCCTTCCCTTCCCTTCCCTTCCCTTCCCTTCCCTTCCCTTCCCTTCCCTTCCCTTCCCTTCCCTTCCCTTCCCTTCCCTTCCCTTCCCTTCCCTTCCCTTCCCTTCCCTTCCCTTCCCTTCCCTTCCCTTCCCTTCCCTTCCCTTCCCTTCCCTTCCCTTCCCTTCCCTTCCCTTCCCTTCCCTTCCCTTCCCTTCCCTTCCCTTCCCTTCCCTTCCCTTCCCTTCCCTTCCCTTCCCTTCTCTCTTCCTTCATTTTTACTCCTCCCCTTAGATTTTTTTTCCCATCTGCTTGGACTTCACATCTTCCCTTTTTCCCCTTAACTTTTACTACCCTTCTCTACATCTTCCCTTCGCTATCGTAATGTTCTACCTGAGAGAATGAATGAGCCACCACTGATGTTAGTTCAGGGACTTAGCAGACACTTTATTCCTGAAAATATTTTCTTTGTATGTTTTTGAAACCAGGACAATGGCAAAACAGCAACAAGGTGCTGCTGATTGCACTGTTTCTCCAACTCTTAATGCTGGGTATTTAAGAATAAAACTACAGTAAAAAAATGTTGGCTTAATATCAAAAACTTGTCTGCATTCATTCATAATGCTAAGTATAGATTAGACTCACAGCACTAAAGGGGCAGAGAGAGAAGAAAAAAAATAAACATTGACACTAATGATCACGCATTTTTTTGTAAAAAGGCATTTAAAAAAATAGAAGTGGGCACAAGTGTGCAACACACCTGAACTCTACCTCTTTGATCTTTCCTCTTGGGTCCTTTTTGTTGCAGTGGGCCAGCTCTGGGAAGGAGGCAGGACTCAGAAGCCGCTTGGCATCCATCCCAGGCTTTGTGGGCCACTGGAGAGATGGATAGCTAGGTGCAGAAGTGCCCTGAGGCAGGTGTTAAAATGTTGTTCTTAGTTCCTTGGTGGTAATCATTGCAAAACAATCCTGTCTGCTCTATTCCTATCAACAAGCTGCTTTCCATGGCTCGTTGCTAAGAGACAGGACTGTTGCTTACAAGTTGCTTAGTGCCTTAGACTTTCATAATTTATAATTTATTATCTTAGCATAAAAATTTGTTGAGTTTTTTTATTTTATTTTTCCACCAACCCAGTAATTGTTACATAAAACAAAGGTCATGCATCTACCAGAGTAGCAGTTGCTCTTATAATATACTTTGCCTTTGTATGGTTTTGGTTCTGTGAAAAGAAAATGGTATTATAAACTGAAGATGAATATAATTTTTGTCCATTAACTTCTTGCATTATAAGACTGGTTAGGTCAATGGATTCCTTCAAGATTTCTTTTCTATTGAAAACAAGTTTCTGTCCAACCAAGAAGGAAATGAATTGAAATTATTTCAATTATCACACGAAAGATGTTGGCTCTTCTTGCTCTACACTTTACTAATAGTTCAACTCAGCAATCCTACTTTCACAAAGTTAGTTGTAGAGATGTTTAACCAATTCCACAAATTACTTTTGTGCATTTCTCTAGTTTTGTGAATATACAGACCTTACCTTGCTAAAGTGTTTTTTACAAAACACTAGTTATATCAGCTCAGTGAGGATTAATGCCAATGAGGAAATGAGAACAATTTGCAGACTTGTTAAGTTGCAAAATAATTCTGTCATGGTTCACCAGTGTAAGGGAAAGGAAAAACCAAACAAAAACAAAACCAACACCCCCCCCCCCAAAAAAAAAAAAAACCGCAAAAAAAAAAAAAACCAAAAAACAAAACCAAAACTAAAAGAACTTATTCCTATGCTCCCTGGCTCCCTGGTGGAAATTAAGGATACTGACCTGGGGTTAGGTTTTTACTTTACTGTTTAACAGGAAAGATGTACATACAGCTGATGCTGTGGTGTTAAACTGAAACTTATCCAAGAGCTCCACAAGTACAAAACATTGCTACAGTTAATGCTTCAGAAAAATGAAGGCAAAATTACTTTTGCCCAATCATTTCAGTGAATAGTTTATGCCAGTTAGAACCAAGAATTTCATCAAAGAGAGCTGTGGAAATGGCTCTGGAAATGGCTTGGTGCAGATAGTGCTCCCACTACAAAGCTTTTGAGGAAGTGCCTACCCAGCAAAATAAAGGTGTGTTTCCCAGCATAACTGACCTTTTTCCATCCAGCAACAACAGTGAAGTTAGGCTTGCAAGCACAGGACAGTACAGCCAGGGCTAAGACATGTATCACCACACCCTGCTGTCCCAGCTAACTTATGTAAACAAAATTATGTGAATATGATGACGCCAACATTTTATGTTGGAGGAGTATTCTTGAGTACTGCAGCAGCTTAATTCCTGTTTAGCTATGCAAGCTAAGTGTATTTTAGTCAGTCTAAATACATCCTGGAGCTGGTCCTCTAACCAGTGGAGGTTATGCATGGTGTAGCCACACTGATCAATGCCTGAGATCACTCAAAAGCCCATCCAATCTACAAACAGAAATTTTCAATTACTTCTAGTAGTCCACAAGAAATTTAGTTCTTCTCAATAGCGTGATGAAAGATACTGCCTTCACTTCAGGAAGAAAATGAAGATACAGCTTAAATGGGATGCTAAAAACTTGTGTGTTCCTGAAATCCTCTGAAATCCTGCTTACTAATATTTACTAATGTAAATATCTCCCCCTTATATAGTTACTTATGTAAAATGGGATCCAAAACAATAAAAAAGAAGTCTTAGTGAGTTGGTATTCTGTTAGTTGAGTTTGAGTGGCATAGTGTAAACTTGAGGAATCTGGGTGAGGAGAACATCTTCCTCTTATTTTCCTTGTTTATGAGTATCTTTGGCAATAATACCTAATTTCCCATGAAAAAAGGGGTATTTATATGCATGCAAGTGTAATGGTATGACCCATACCTCCTTTATATAAGTTCATGTTACTTAATTATTACTGCTGCAACCATTCACCCAAACATCAGAAGAGATGAATAGGGAGGAAGAATATAATTTCTGCATTAACCTTCCAAGAAGGGAACTCCTGTTGACTCTCTACATGCATCACAATTCTCCACAGAGCCAGATGGAGCACATTTAGTGAAAGGAAAAGGTGGATTCACATGCTAAGGAACTAATGTGTTACAGGAAATTCTGACCAAAATTGTCCTTCAAAACCAATATGTATTTATCCTGCTTTATTGAGGGGGTTGGCGCAGGAGGATGTACTCAAGTGGCGATAACTGCTCACTGTTTCTTAGATAACATGGACTGGAAAATGCATCAACAGTAATATGTCTACAGACGGTGACTTGACCTTCTGAAAGAGTCCTTAAAATCTGTGAAGGAGGATTTTTGCATTTTAAACTCTTATGGTTGTTGGGAATAGAAACAGATTTATAGTTGGCTGCTATGTTAAGGTTCTTGGGTGAGCAATAGGCACCAAATGTTTGGAAATCATTGTGCAAGCACAAAAGAAAGAAGCTGCAGAACATGTTGTTAAGCGACAAATCTACAATTTTAGTCCTTAGGTTAAGTTTGGTGAGAGAAAGAATCAGTGATTTGATCTTATGACCAATTCTACTGGAATCCACATTGGAAAATATCCAAATGTTCTTGAGGGGCAGTCTTCAGTTGTTCTCTCAGGTATGTCAAGTTCATAGTCTAATCTGGAGGTTCAAATGTGGAGCTCTGTCAGAAATCAAATGAATTATTATATCATAAAAAATCAATGCATGTTCAACAGGCTAGATCCCGGGGTTCAAAAAGGAAGGGTTGATGGATCATTATCTAGGTACAGTAAGAAGTTTATTTGTATTTTACCAGGACAGCAATAACTGGCTAAATAAGTCATGTGAAGTTGTTAGAGAAAATAACCATAAAAAAGTAAAAATGCCCTGAGCTTTCAAGAGGTCAGTTAGAAGATATTAATGCTTTTTAAATTGGGGAATTGGAGGGGGTGGGGAAAAGGGGAGCACAGTTCTGATGCATTTGTCTGGGGGGTTTCCCCCTCAGTCTAAGTTAAATTTTTCTCTGGACAAAAAACTCGGTATAATCTGGGGAGGGGATATTGGTCTGAAGTGCTATAGTACAAACATACTGCTGTGTCAAGTAAGCCCTCCTGGCAGATTACAACTTTTGGGTGAACAGAGGAAATGTTTTTCTCTTGGTTTTGAATTATCTGCTTTCACAAGCAACTATCTCTAGTAAATAAAAACTTGTGATTTCAAAAGAGTTTAAAAATAAAAGCATTTGACTGAAGATTTGCTTTAGTGGATTAACAAAACAAAACTGAAAAGACAAAGCTCATGAAAAATCAGTTTCTTAATTACCTGATTAATTTGTCTTAGGGGTTATTGAAGCTCTCCTGAGAAGATACATGGTCCTGGGCCACCCAGCAGCAGCTCAACATCTTGAATGCTCAGGCCCCTCATCAGGGAAAAGCCTGAAGAATAAGAGGGAGGGCTTTTCACTGCTCCCCTCTCAGGCAAAATGCCCACTGAATTCAATAGGATTTTTGCATGAGTAAGTCAAGCAGGATTTGGCTCTGGAAGGACATAACAAGATTGAGCAGACTTGGTTCCCAGTAATGGCATCCCATTGTGCTGTGGTGTGGTAGAACACGCAGTGCTGGAGTGCATTCTGTCAGTGCCTCTGTCTTCCAGAGGATATTGTAATATCTCATTATTGTGAACTAGAAGAAAGGGATCTGGTAGAATTAGAACTGGAGATTATTGTAGGGTTTTCAGAAGTACAAAAAAAAAAAAAAAAAAAGAGCCAAGAAATGTAACATTGTGAACACAGGATATTAATAGCTTACTTTTACTCTGTGAAATGTTTTTAATTCCAAGTATATTGAGGCTGATGACATGTTTGTCAATGATGCCTAGTGGCTCCATTCTAACTTATGGATACATTACCAAAAGTCTGTCTAAAAAGCCTAGCTTGTGAGTTGCTGATTGTCTCCTGAGAGTATCTAAATGATTTATCTCTCCCTGATCTTGTTGGCTCTACAGAGCTGGCGTGTTGTGTTGGATTTGTGAAGTGAGGCATCTGAAGCAGGCCTTGCAAAACATCCTGAGAACCTGGCTTTGGCATCGGGGTGAAGTCTGGTGAGTCTGGTATTTTCCCTGGCTCAGGTCTGTGAATTCCTCTTGGCGGACACTGGACACTTGATCATAGCATGGTACAGTCACTCTCTTGTAGGATGATCCAAGCTCAGGTCAGCCATAGATTCCACACGCCTTGCAATGTGCAACCTCCAAGCCATTTCTAGAAGGGTACCAGAGCTGAGATAGGTGACATGAACCACAGGTTTTGCAAGTTATGTGAGCATGCCCTGCCCATCCATGGAGTGGGCTGTCATGTGCTTTGGGCACACGCCAGGGAGTAGCTCAGGCCATGCTCACTCCTGTGTGACTCAAACCTTACACTTATTCAAAGGCTTTTGTCCATATGACTGAGAACATAGGATGGAATTTGAGTGAATAATATTTGCTTAGAATTTGTTTTAGACATGTCCAGTTTGCACCTACAAATACACCAGTGTGTATTTGTACTAGATGTACAAATCTTTTACAATTCCTGGATATTATGGTGTTTGCTCTAGACTTTTAAGATATACTAACTGAAGAATTGTCTGATTTTGCTAGGTCACCTTTGTACAAATAGGAACAAGTACCAGATTAAGGGGTATTTCTGGAAGGTATCAGGTGTGTCCATGACCTCACCTCAACTGTGGCCATCCTCACCTGATGTTCCCATTATTTGAAGAAAGTCCAAACAGGCACAAGAGTTGAAAAAGACCTCAGAAAGCTGGAACTTGCCTGTAAGAAGTATCTCTGAATGCTGTAGTCAGAGAAATGTAGTAATCAATGGGGTTTTAATGTCACTCTGATACAAACATGAATCAATGGTTGTCCTATGTGGGGTGTTTGTCCATTGATAGAGTGCCTGGAATTCTCTGCTTGAAAAGAATTCCATGTCTAGGTCCTTTGACATACACAAATATATTTTTTTGAAAAGCACTCTTAAAGGTGATTTATACAGAGTTTATATGGGATGTGTGCATGTGTGTGTACACACACACAAGTAACATATTGGTAAGCTGAAATGTGGAAAGTGTCAAGTACACAGTGAAAACCTCAAGGGTCAGCATGACTTAGTGATATTATCTAAAAAAAAATGCAACTATTTATGCATTTACAGAGTCTCTGAGGCTGTCAGTGGAACCTGGAAGGCATAGCATGAACTTTTATTTAAAACAGACCTACCTCTGATATGCATTATTAATTGATATTTATAAAGAAGTGCATTAAGAGTTATCTGGGTAAAGGCAGTACTGTAAAACTATAAATATATTTAGCTAGATTTTATAGTTCCTTAAGATCAGTCACCAGAGACAGAGAATGATATATATTTGATATGAATAACATCTGTATTTGTGTCTAAATAGAGAAGGAAATGCATCTGTCTTTAGTAGATGTCTCTTTTTAATGCTTCAGCCTGCAAGAAATGCACATTAATAGCAGCTTCTTCCCTGAGGAAGGTTTTGAACTGGAGTACTTGAGAAGAAACTTACAACAGAGCAGCCTAAAGTGCCACCCAGTCCCTTTTAATTAGCACATATAAGTCCCCCAACATCCAAGATATGATTGAGACTTTCTGCCATTTCATTTTAATATCAGTGTTATATGCTAACGTTTGTCAGACTAAGCTAAAAAACCACTTCTTTTTATGTTGTTTCCCACATGCAGAGCAGACCTCTTACATTTTTGTTGGCTGCTAACGTACTAAGCGTTTTTTGGCAGCATGCGGTTCTGGATTGAAGCCATGCATGCAAGTCTTCCACAGTAAGTATGGCCCAAAGGATTAGAGATCAATGGATTTAGTTATCTGGTGAAGTTCCCCTGCCTCTCTGGTGCTATTAAAAGGTTTTGCTATTGTAACGAGCACCAGAACTTTTCATTTTAAACTTGCCCAACTGAGGCTTCCACTTAGGCTGCAAAGTGTAAGAAAGTTACTGGACTTCTGCAAGCAGATTTACTGTCGTGCCACTGAAATGAAAGTCCAAGAAAAACCCTTAAAAATATTTCATACATTGGAAGACAAAAATTGTTCATAAAGGAGGAAAAAAAACTAACACTACAGTGTGCTTTCTCAATGTAATCAAAAGATGCTGCCTTAGAGAAAATTGCCTTCTAATTAGCTCATAATCAAATCCTGAGAAATGGGGTAGACTTTTAGAAAAAGTCTGATGCCTGAAGCTCTGCCAGCCTGAATAAAAGGAATCCTCCGTCCCAAGAGCTCAGGGGCCTCCAAACCACAGACCTGGCCCACAGCTGGGCTGCTGCTGACTGTTGGCTGTGGACTAGTGGACACTGCTCATTGCTCCCCACTCTGACACTGACTCTGAAGCCTTTGTGTGCTGTCCAAAGCTACTGATTTGGTCCCCAAAACACCTACTTCCTCCCCCTTCTCTCCACAAGGAAATGCGAACAGCTGCCACAGAGATTTTCTCTGCTGTGCATGTGTAGAGATTCCTCCTGTGTTTGGCGTCCCCACACAAGAGAAATGTATCATAAAGCCCTTCAGGATTTGGCCTATGCCACGTGGGAATATCTTGACTTTCAAGTTTGAGAGACTAAGTAGTTTTTATTTTCTTATTTTTAAATGTGGGACTTCCTGAATGGAGAAGAATTCATACACAGCTGATATAGCATTTGTCTTTTTAAGCTGAACAGAATAAGCCATTCCAGGCATTTGCCTTCATAATGGACATAGTAGATAAAAATGTGTGTGCAGGGAGTGGAAGGTGAGCAGGAACTCTTCTGCACTTCCCCACTACCTTTGCCCAGGCTTCAGTACAGATTCAGGCTCTGGTCCTGTAGTTACTAAACTTTATAGGGCTCTCTGAGAACCTTTATAATCACTACAAAAAAGGAAGTCAGGGAAAGAAAATTATGGAAGAACAAATTTAACCTTCCCACCTTTTATTTAGCAAGTTGCAAATAATGACACATACCACGCTGTCATGAGTGGATGGTAAAAGCTGATAAAAACCCAGAGAGAGTCAACAGGACAGATTTCAGCTTTAGCCATAGGTAAACACAGCATTAATTTTCTGTGTTCAGACCTGTATTTTACATTGCACTGTGTATTTATGAAATGCTTTTCAGCTGAAGTGACCCACACACATCTGAACAACCCCAAATCATACCAAGATGGCTCTCCTACCACATAGCTAAAGCAAGAATCACCAACAGCAAAGACTCCACAGATGTAAACTCAAAGTCTTACTGGGGTGACAGCCACTCTAGCTCAAGCACTAGCATCTTTGGCACTTCAAAGTAGAACATAAATCTCCCAAACAAAGGACAGGACAATATATAGTGGAAGAGGGCACCGTCCTGAAAAGGTAATCTGGTTTTGATAAAAAAGCTAGTTGCTGATTTCAGGATTTTGCTATCCATGAAAAATGCCCTCAATTGCTAACTGTCCTGAAAAGCTCTTCAAACTAGTAAGTGTGCCCAGAAACAGTCTTTCAGGCTACCAGGCCCCCTAGGAAAGCCACATAGTTCTATATTTCAGGGAACAAAATGTAAATGTACTCTTCTTAAGGGCAGCCAGATAAAATAAGAGCTAATCCAAACACCAAACCAAATCCAAAACCTTTGAGAGAGTGGAGATAAACACTCTCTAAGTTGTCCATGTAAAGTATCATTCAGGCATAAAAAGCTCATCTAAATTTTCTGCTGTTCTAAAGTCCTAAAAAAGTCCTTTCCCGCAAGTATCTACCATTCTGAGATGATGCAGATACTTTGGAGCTTCTATTCACACAAGCAGAATTTTTTGAGCCTTACCAACATGACTATCTAAAACTTCCCCAGTTTCAGAGGCTCATCCTTCAATATTTTTTATGTGCTTCTAGTTCTACCCATTTATCAATAACCCCAATCCCAACCCAAATGTTTCATATTCATTTCCATTTTCAGATCTTCTGAAGCTCTGAAAATTGTTACACAAGTAACTTTCTTTCTCATAGCTGGAACGCACTAAAAGTTTTCCTTGTTACAGTGTCTGCTACTGAAGATGGTTTGTAGCTGCGTGTGAGGTTTGCCCCAGTGCAGTAGATGTAGGAGCCAGATAAATACATCAGATCTGGATGCTGTCTGCTTTGGGGGAGCAGCTGTATCCTAAAGTCTCTCTTCCCAGCCATGATTCTTTCCCATTTGTGATTCCATTCCTAAGGCAGCACCCAGCCCACCACACTACTCTCATTGTCAGCATCTGCAGTTCTCTCTAGGTAGAGCTTGTCTTGATTTTTTTTGGTGCTCTCTTCTACTTCATTTCTATTTTAAAAACAATAATAGTCTTTATTTTGTAATCACTCCAACAATCTTGTTGAATGATTAGCTTTAGCCTTCCTTTATTAAACTCACATACACCTATGTTTACATTTTTGTGGGTTTTCTATGTGTTTGCCCATTTCTTCTTGCTTTTATTTGCTTTTAGTGGTCTCAGAGTCCTAGACCATGCAAACAGACCTAAGAGGTATGCAACACTGTCAGGGACTGCAGAGGAAAAGGAAACCCAGCCAATCTCAGCCTCTCTGCCACTTGCATCAGTGCAAGAGTGGCTAGAGAAAGAAGTGTAGATTTAAGGCCATGATGTACGTGGTGGCTAAAAGTAATGTTATTACATTATGTGTACCATCATAAAAGAGTCTGCCCATTTCCTCAGAAAAGTGGGAAAACATTTTAAAAAAAAATAAAAAATAGTGTCCTGTAGGAGCCAACAATTTAATAAAAAAAGTAATGTCTGGTCCTTTACTAAATTACATTAATAATTTTTAGTTTTCTTTGTTTATTTCATACCAGTGGGGGAATTGTGTTTAATTTAAAATATTTCTCCACAGCTTACAAAGAAAACCAGTCTAGAAGCAAATGTCTAAAATTGTTTTCTTCTCTTAAATGACTCATACTGATATTGTTCTCAGTCTGTGTTTATATGTTAATATAATCATACATATGTCCTTCCCCTGATTTCCTAGCATGTATTCTTTCATTACTCTTCTTGCAGCACTCCCCAAAGGTTTGCCTGTATCAGTCCACAGTGACTGATTTACACACCAGAAAGCCTCTGAAAGCATAAAGATGCATCATACATAGCACTGCCTCAGTTTAAAGCAGGGACCAGCACAAATTAATTCCCATGATATTTATGGGAACTTAAACATAGAAGGGCAGAGAATTAAAAACAGGGATGCTCCCTAGCAGGCAGGGAGACTCCTGGCTAAAATACTGCCTTGGATGAAATCTCACCAGGAAAGTGTTTGGAGCCTAACCCCAGACTTTACACGCCAAGCTCTTCAGTCTGGTGCTATTCTAGATGTACCAGTTCAATCTGTGGCAGTGCGTGACTCAGCCAGACCTCACACAGCTGAGCTTGGAAGCCTCAGCCTATGAATTCCTGGGTTAGACTTCACTTTCTCTGCCTGTTTTCTATTAGCTCTGTGGGTTTTCAGGCTTTTATGGCAATCCTCTGACTGAAAATTACTGCTGCCCAAGACAGCCTGACTGCCAACAAGGTTGCAAACACAGAAGATCTTTTTCAGTAATTCTTTGGGCCATGAAAGGTTGGTTATTTCCAAACTTTTCATTAAATGTACATTTCTGAAAGCATAAACGTTAATTTCCATACGCTCTTCTCTCTTTTTTTCTCTCCCTCTCACTCTCCTTTTTAAGCTGACATCAAGAATTCAGGCACAGAAACAGAGAGAGAGAGAGGGAGAGGGAGGGAGTAAAATTATATTTTTCATGTAACTCTACTGAAGTCAAAGAACTTACACTAAGGAAAATCTGGGCTGCTCTGTTTATTTTCTTACTCTTGGTTTGCTTAATTTCATGCCACTTAAAATTACATTTAATTGCAGTAGTTCTCTATTTCATTTTCAGTTGTGCTCTTTTCCCAGCATGTTCTCCAGGATATTGGAAGAAGAGAAAAGCTGAATCAGTTTGGAAAAACATAAATATTTCTGAAAGTGTGGACACTTCTCACTTCCCAAGTGTGGGAGGAATATTTTACTGCCCCCTTACCCATCACTCAAATGTCCCAGTCAGGCTATTGAAATAAATTATCCTTAAGAATAATTATCTGAGAAGAATTCTTTTCCTGCCTCAAAAAGCACATCTAGTGCCATATAAGCTTTTTTACCTATGTTGCTTACATGCAAGATGATTTCAATAAATAAACTGAATGGTGCCTAAATCCTCTGAGCCACTCACTCTTCAGTACTCAATAGGTCTGAAGTTGTTTTATTGACAAATAAAAGCGTTCTCTCAAAACTTTCACTCTGGTCTAGTTGCATTTTTGAAACAACAGCTTGTATCAATGAGATATTTTTACTCTGGAAGACGAGGCCCTGACATGCGGCCAGCTCCACCTGGGCTGAGGGAAACACAGATCGAGGATTTTGCTAAAAAGCCTCTTGCTGAGGTTCCTTGGCACTCATCAGCACAACCTCTTGGACCAAATTCACTCTTACTTTCATTTCCAAATTCAGTAAGTACTCACACAGTGGAGCTTAATTCTCTTGAAATTCATGGCCAGTGAATTTCAAAGTCACACACAGGCATTCACATGCATGAGTAGTCACAAAGGAGATTGCTCATGGACCAAAGAGTGAAACCGTGCAACATGACTTAGGGAAGCACTCATAGCTCAGTTACACATCTTGAATGCTGTATATGGAATATTTGGAGACAGCTGTTCATGATTAACCCAGAAAGGTTTTAAAATATTTACATTCTTCCTTGTGGCCCTCATTCAGCAAGGTACTCAGGCATATGTGTAACTAAGCAAATAAATAGCAGAGCATGGTAGGAAAGCATGGTGTGAGGAATAACTGAGATGCTTTATTCTTTCTGTTGATGGATATCACCTCTCAATTGATAGATGGAAAGAAATTTGGATGTAAAAAACCATAGAGTTAGGGAGAAGACAGTGGTCTGGAAGTGGACTGTTGTGATCCGTTCACATAACAGTGATGATCCTAAGAAATGTGGAAAAAATCACACAAGGGAATAGAAAGCACATGGGATAATTTTTGAAAAGAGTCACAGTTTAATATATTGTTAATGTCAAAACCCTTTATTGCAAGCAAGTTTTGCTTCTGGATTTTTCATGAGCAGGAAAAAAAAATGATACATTCATTGGATGATTTATGCATTTCAAATTATTTGCTCAGCTCACAACAGAATGAATTGATACACTGCAGAAATCCATATTACATCTATTTCGCCTTCTTTTAGCTTTGAGGCTACATGGCAGAACAGCATTGCTTAATGCTATATTCATGTGTCCTATGAGAGAATAACTATTTTTTGTAATTTTTCTGCACCTGTATATTCATTAAAGACACACAAACACACAGAAGCACTGAAATATGAAGAGAGCCCCAAAAGCCGAGGAAGCTGAGTTGGAACATATTTCTGAATTTGTTTGCAAACCTGCGACAGCGAACAACTCTCAGAAAATAATACTGCTGGGTGAGACTGCAAAGTTTTGGGGAAGTTCTTTGAACACATGTAAACATGATATGTGTAGGCAAATGTTTAACATGCCTTTTTTACTTCTGCAAATTATATTATGAAATCAGACATCTCTGACTTCTTAGGAATGTCAAATCAATGTATACCTTCAAAACAGATAATTGCAGGGAACTGCTCTGCTTCCCTACTTCTATAGTTTTGATTGTTCCACTTTCAGACTGATAATGATCAGACGCTTCAGTTGTTTTAGCAGTTCATTTACATAATACAGGTAGTTTGGGAAACATCACCTGCAGCCCCAAATGTAGTGTGTTAGACACTGCAGACTAACAAAAAAGAAACAAACACATTGAGTTTATGCAACTGGAGGACAGAGACAAGTCTTGTGCTTTCATTCACTGCCCTTTGATCACAGGGACCTACATTTTAATCCATTCCAGGCAGAATCATGGAAAATGTATTTGATCTGATAGCGTTATCAGCACTACTTTAACACACTTCTTTCTCAGATTCAGGATTGAAGCATCTAGATTTAAAATGTCCTTCTGCTGCCAAAAGAGATTGAATTTGACAGATGAGGATTTATGAGTGCTGCTCACATGTGGCAGAGGTCACCTCATATGGTCACTCCTATATTGTTCCTACGAGAGAAGGCACTGTAGTGGTTTGGAAGCAGTAATATGAAAGATGTAGTGTGTGTCTTGTTACCACACACATAATTAGGATCTTAATGAGAAGCTTTCTATTAACATTGTATTAAGGCTGGTGACCTAGAGTGATACAAAGTCAATGGACCCATTACATTTCATTGCATACTGTACAATGTCCCACTGAGAGACACAGAATATTGAAGGACCATCCATATGATGCCCTCAGGGTCTATTCTCTCTTTGATGCATATGTATAACTCTCATTAATTTTAATAGAAGTTACTTCTGAATAGTTAGGGGAGAACAGACCCTCTGTTTAATATGAAAGTGTACTAGGAGGAGATTCCACAGGCGCTTTGGAATCCCAAACAATGTCAGTGCAGTTATGACAAATCGATAGGTGAACAGCAAGCGAAATCAACTGAACATAGTGCACAATCCATATTGTGTTGACCAAAATACATTGGACAGAAAATGCTACCCTCTTCCTAACCTCCCCCAAAAAGATCTATGGTATATTTTATAATGGAGGCCATCTAAGCCCAAACTGTCATATTCTTTATTCATCCCTTCCTCTTATGTAATGTGCCCAGGAAATTATCCTCATTTTACAGACAAGAAACCACCTAATCTAACTTTCATAGTCTAAAGATGAGTTTACTCTACTTTTCTAGACTCTTTTTATGATTCATATGGACCATAGGCCGCTTAAAGAAGGTAAAAGATTCAAATTGTGTTGAGACAAGATAGTTCAGCCTCTAGGGGTACAAATTTCCCCCTGCTGGGTGCACAGGAAGTATACACTCAGCTGACTCATATTACATGAGGTGTCTGCAATCACTTTGTGGTATTAAAATATTTATGTAGCTGCATGAGGTCCTCAACCTTGGTTTTCAAGGGTCAGTCCAACTGCTCTAGACACCTTAGTGCTTTCCTTTCTTGACAATGACTCTAGGTCCCTGGAAGCCTTCCTATCTTTGAAAATGTAGTGTTTTCATGAAAATAACCTCTGGGATGCTTAGCAGGTTTTGTCTTTGAGAGCAGCATATTCTCTGTGTAACAGTAAAACTTTGCTGCAGAGGCACTGCCTGGAACATGCACAATTATCATCATTCTCTATACGGATACTGTGATGCAATGGTTTGGATACTTTAAATTAGATTATAAAAATTCTCAACATCTACCTAAAGCCTCTTTCTGAAACTCCTGGGCAGACCCTTCTATGGCTGCCAAGGACCAGGGAAGCTGGGGCAAGGCAAGTGGGACAGTGTTGGGTAGGCAGTCCCACCAGATGCAAGCAAGAAGAAGAGAACAGATCCAGCAATGGTTACTGGTACAACCAACGTCCAGTGATCATCCTTGAGTCCATAGAGGCGAGGCAGGTCCAAAGTCAAGCCAGAAAGCCAAGTCAGTGTGGCTCAGGAGAGGCCAAAAGTGATGGCCTGAACTTAAAGGCAGCTCTCAATCAAGGAGGAACAGGCCTCCACTACAACTGCAGGTCAGACATCTGTGCCACAGCGAGGGTGGCTGCAACAAATCTTTGTGTCCCCTGACTTTGGGGTGAACACGGCGCAAAATAGGAAAAAAGGAGTGGGAGCAATGGAGTGGCCGAAAAGGAAACTACTTTTAATGAGAAATAAAAATAGGGACAATGCTTCAAACATAGTACACAGATAAAGACCAGAAACAACGGAGAGGTAACAATATTTAGTCTTGGGGGTGGAACATTCTAGAAACTATACCATATATGAAACACAAGTAACCAATAGGGGAGAAGAACATGGGCTAATTAACATAACTACTCCAAAGGCTCTTTGGAGAAGATCTCAGGCTTGCCCTGACCTAAATGAATGTTTCCCAGGGCTTGACGCTAAGGCTTGTTTTGTTAGAGGAGAAGTTTGGCTGATCCTGTGTTCTAGTCAGGCTGATTCCCACCACCTGCACCATATCTATGTTGGTCTTGGGTCCAGGGAGCCAAACTCCACACAGGTGTGAGTTGATGAACTCAGGTTCTTAGTAGCATTGCTTCACAGTGGAAAATTGAAACTTAAATTTCTAAAATGCTTATGCTGTTACATTTTACTGTGTATGTGCAATAAAAGCAATCAAAGTTGCTCTGAATTTTGAAAGAAAATATGGATGATATGTCCAACCAATGGGCTAGAGGAGGGCCCTATCTAGGCATGCATCAACCAAGGCACTTTAAAGTCATCATGAGAATGAGTAAAGAAGTCTTCAAGGCCTTATGCTGCAGTTCTCTTCTGCAAGCAGCTATGCTGGCAATGAACCACTGTGTGTTGTGTCATTAGACCACCTTGGAGTTAGGACAGGCAAAGAGTAGATCTGAATTAGTGGAGGATGACAGAATGGGAAGCTACTCTACTGTCAGGTCTTCTCTATACCTCACCAGCATATCTGGCTATCACTTCATTTAAGTATCTTCCCATCCCTTGGGAAATGACTTATCTGTGATTACTCTATGACCATATCATATTTTATCGGGCCCCACTCTGACTCACCCCGCCCTGTTCTGTACCTAGGAGCACGTTCCCAGGAAGTGGGGACGAGTCATCAGTTCCAGCACACCAAGGTTCAAAGGCATTGTTCACACCCCTGGGTGAAATGCTCATAGTGCCTGGTTTAGACCTGTGCAGGAGAGCAACCACAAAGTCTGCTACCATTGTCAGTCTGAACTCCTACACATTAAAATAGTCCCTACAATCTCTAATTTAGAGATTGTAATCTATGTTTTGGAATATACCTAATCTATGGTTTGGAATTTTTCAATGTTTCAAGTAATCACACTCCTAGTGTTTGTGCTGAAAAATATATACAAGACTGAAATATTTTTTAACAAAGCCAAGCAGGAAAATAAAATGGCTATGTATGTATAGGTATCTGCATACAGACATGCCTAAATTTGGCAGTGTGTGTTTGCAGATATGACTTTTTCTCCCTTTGTATGACTATACATTGAGACACGTGCAGCCAGTGTGTGTATAGACTACATTGAGTTAAAAAATAAAGACTTCTATTCATATCTGCCTTGATAAATGCATAAATGTACAGACAGTTTCTTGGCCACGGCTACTGCATGCTTGACAGATATGGTCACCTCATACCAGACCTCACCTAGACCTGGGGCAAAGACAAATCCGGTTTGATTGATTGGGATATTGTGTATTCATTCATTAGTCCAGGCTTTGGCAGACAAGACCTGGCAGGTATCTTCTTGTAAGCAGACGGCTTTCCTGGTGTGGTCTTGGCTTTTCTGGCAGCTTAGCTGTGAAATTTTATACACTTCTGTGGCGGGGACTAAGGCTATCAGAACTCCAAGATTTCTCATATATTAGACAGCATATGCAGATCAAACCCCATGCTGTATTCCCCGTCCCTAAGAAAATGAAGTCTGAATTGGTGATTTTGGGCTCTTCTTTGTAGGGTGGATCTGGCCCCATTTTTTGAAGTTTCTTTTTACAAAGAAAACACTTAGAGTTGGAAGTATCTCTTCCAATTGATTTCAACACAGTCCCCCAAGCCTGGGCAGGGTTTTAATATGCCCTCAAGAGAATTAAAATGAAAATTATAACCAAAATTAAGGATCAGAAACCAAACAAAAATTTCAATGATAGTACCTGATTTATAAATCAATTGCATGTCAGAAGTAAATATCTCCAGGTTTTAGAGATATCTCATTAATAAGGTCAGTGTTAAAATCTGTAGGCTGAAATACTTTGGTTACTTAAGCAGAGAGCAGAGGAAAACAGCTCATACTAGCCACTTAAATTCTTTTTTTCATTCATTATTTTCACTAGGTCATAAATCCACCACTTTGTAAACTAGCCAAGAAAAATGTAAATTGGACCACATGCAGAGGACAGAATTTGTTCAAAGTGAGGAAAGTTCATCAGTTAAAAAGTACCAATGAGACCAAATTAAAAAAAATGTTCTCAAGCCTTACTTTCAGATCAATTTTTTAGTATTTAGAGGGTAAAAATGCATTCAAATCCAGTAGAAATCTCTTTTTGTGCCAGAGGACTTGAATAAAATTCCTTATTAAAAATAAAAATCAAGACTAGAATTTTGAGGTGGTTTTCTATAGTTGTAGATTTTTGGTGGATGAAGGGCAAAACAAGAATTTAATACATTTGGTCTTTCCTTTTAAAGAAAGAGCTAATACAAATTATGCACTTACACTTTTAAAGTGTCCAGATATATTAAGCTTTGCAAAGGAAAGCAAACATGTACATATTGCTGGTCTGCTTCTTTTTTTTTTCAAAATTCAGTCAGCATGTAGTCTTTCTTCTTAATTAAATAAAGCTGACAGCATTATAGTCTCTGCACTCACATTCTTCCAATGCCAGATCAGAACTAAGCACAGTTTTAGACTCTGAACCTGGAACAGCTTAGATTAATGCTTGACTTGATGGTTATGATTTGTCCATTCAGTGGATTGTCTTCAATACAACTTCTCATTCTTCAAGGAGTTAAGCAGGCCTGAAAGTAATTACAAGCACAAAGAATGAATACATTTTTTGAGGTCACTCATGGCAGAGGGAGATCAATATTCTTTTTAGGGGACAGAGTAGTTGTATTATTATTAAATAATTAAAAATTACTAAATGATTCGTGCTTTGTTTTACTTTATTCATTCCATGTTTAACAGGAGGATTTTCTGTCACTTGATTAAAGACAGCTACATTTCCTGTGAGAGCATAGACAAAATTATTGTGTAGTATTATCAAATAAAAGTTTTGATAAAACCGACCTTTTGCAACTGCTCGCTAAACGTACCTAATTTCTGCTAGCGAGATATTTACCCAGTGTGTTTTCTCTAGTATCTTGAATGAATTATCTTCCCACTGTACTAGGAATGGATGTTCTATAATTACCTTTTACACTGAGTAACATTTGGGGTGTGATTGGTCACATGATAGATTTTTTTTTTAATTGGATGCCTAAATCTGTTATAGTTGAAAGATTAAACCTTCCCATTAACTGTAATTGGCTCTGGATCACACTTCTAGAGGAAACTTAATGGAGTACAACTCAATTCATACACAAATGTGTTCACTGAGAATTCTGCTCATTGCTGATGCCAGCACTATCCAAGGCAGTAGGTATCATAGCAAAGCTCCTAAAATTCAGTAGTCTCACAAACGCAATATAATAAAAAGCCCTACAAGAAATCTCAGAGAAGAAATCTCGAATACTAGGGAAAGCTGGAGTTTTTAAATTTAATATTATTGATAGTAGTAGTAGTAATAGCAATATATGTTCATGTAGCCAAGAAAATTGTGAAAATGATTACCTCAGAGAGCAGCAAATTAAAAAAATAGTATGGTTCATTATTTAGCTACCTTAATTGAAGGGAATCCACTTATATTTTGTAGCTGTGTTGAGATAACTGTATGTGCAATTGACTACTCAGACATAAAGGACATATTTTCAAAAAAATGCTCTAACAGTTCTAATGTAGGTAATCAGATATTTGTGCATCAAAGAACAGACAAGGCCACAAATAAAATGTAGTTGTATAGCTTGGAATAGAGATAAGTATTATCTATATTCCCTGTTTATTAAATACATGTGTGATAGATTAATGCTGCATCCTCAAGTGAGATTTATCAACAGCCCATAGAAGAATACTTTTCCAAACCAGATGAAAGTACTGTAGTCTGCTTGTTTAATGTATAAGCTTTTCTCTTTTTTAGGATGACTAGCACAAAACCCTTGTTTTTTAGTGCTGCACTGGAGTATGTGTAGCTAGCATGGAAAATTCTATGTAAATAATGCTATAACAAGGATGTGTTCCCACAGCAAAATTGGACTCCCTGCAATATGTTTGTATTTAACTTGGTTCACTCAGGGCAAATGTTTTTTAAAAAGCAGCTATTCCAGGGAATTGATGTTTGACAGGCAGGGCTGTCCCCAGAATTGGCTACCCCTTGGAGTACTGAAATGAGAGAGCTTTGGTTAGTGAATGTCGTTGCATTGCCAGTTCATCACCTGTTATTATGTGAGCGACTTATCAAAGCAGGGCTGCATGGCCCCCATAGAGAAAAATAACATCCTGACAGGAGCAGAATGGTTTCTTTTATACCAAATCTAAATAAACAAAGTTGAAGAGAACTCAGAGATCGACTCTCCTTCCTACCACTAACTACAAAATACATAAAGCCAATGCTGACAACTTTTCCCTCTTCATTGCTTTTCTAAAGAGCAGAGGCTGGTCTGAAAGATAGTAGGTCAGGGGGATAACATAGGTGCTTTTCACCTTGTGAGCACAGATGAGGACCAGACAGACCAGTTTGATGGACATGACAGCCTGCTGTTTTGGCCTGGCTGCCAATGCTAGCCCGTTCTGGAAGCAGGAGTGGGCCCTGCTCAGCAGAGCTGGCACAAGCACAATACTATTTGCAATAGTGGCATGGCAGCTGTGCCCTTGCAAAGCATTGGTGCATCCTGACTCCTGCAAACACCAAGGCTGCAGGAGATCCTGCTACTCTACCACTTCTCTCCCTTCCTCATCTCTCTTTAGTTCCTAGTTACCTGGACTATGTGTTAACACCAGAACTGACCCCAGCTAATTAATCCGCTAAACATTTCTCTCTTAAATACATTAGAAGCCCCATTTTGCAAATGGTGAAAATGAAATAGATCAAGTGACTTGTCTGTGGCCACTGAAGAACTCACTACTGGTTGGGCTCAGTCCCAAACAGACATGCAGGACTGAATCCAAACATGCAATACACTATTCACTCAAACAGTTCTATATGCATCATTTGCAGTGTAACTTTGTTGAGATACCTTTTTCTGTGTGTCTCTTCCTCAGCTAAAATTTTCTTCATAATTGGTAGTGGGGAAGAAACTGTGAAAACTTCATGCAGGTGCATAATACTAGAGAGACCTGTGAAAAGAATTTCAGGGCACCATTACTTAGGAAAGAAAGTAGTAACTTCCAAGGTCAAAGGCTAATTCTGGACTGAGAATTGAAGCACAAAGTCCTTTAGTTGCTTATCTCTTGGGAGGCTGTGGCATTGCTGGGAGCTGAGGCCAGAATTTCTGAATTCCGGTCAAGTTCCATAACCACGGGAGGACTCCAAGACTAGCTGTAACCTACAACTGCCCCTGCCCAAGAATTCAGCCAGGCATATTGTGATCAATGAGAAGTAGTTTATTGCTTTTGATGAAGTACAGATAAATTTCTAAATAAGTGTCCGAGTCAGTAGGAATCAAGTAGTTTTTCTTCAAGACATAACCTGGCATATGACATATTACATTGCCTTCACTTCCAGAGCACTTTACTTCCTCTCCTGGAGCTCTGTGAGTTTTTGAGGTTCCATCCAATCTTGAAGGCATATGGCAAATCTGAGGCCCCCCGATCCAAGACAGAGATGAACCTTCTTTAGGGAATGACTTTTCTTCTGACAGTGTTAGTTTTCCAGGATTTATAATACGTCAAGATATTTTTAGGAAATAGCACATGCCAAATGTTTGCCAGAGTGTTTTATGACCTTATGGTGAGGCCTTCTTAAGGGGCAGAACATTAGCAAAAAATGGTGTAGGATTCCAGTAGAGAAGTATATATAGATATAGATATAAAATTAAGGATTGTGCCAGAAGAAGCAAATCAACACATCCTTGATAAAAAATGGTATTCCCGGGGAAACAAACAAACAAACAAACAGCAAAACAATATATATGCAAAGAAGTCTAGTAATTTTCCAGCAACATATTTTACAGGAGGGCTGTCCACTACAGAAGCCTTAATTTTTTAATCTTTAACTTTGACTAATTGTGTGCCTGGCTTTCCTACAAAGGACTGAGGTGATCAAACCCCACTGGAACCAACTACATCAGTAGGTACTTGAATGCATAAATGTTGTCACCAACTAAATGTAATGTTAAATTATTAAATATCATGCTAAATTAGCAATTAAAAATCATCAGGGAAAAGAGGAAAAATAAGGAAACAAACAGAAAAAATAAATACCAGTTTTTTTATATACAGCTTTAAACTTGTCCATGTTGATTGGAGCTTGAGCAAACTGGTCCAGCAAAAGACAGCCGTGCCCACATTGGAGGGGTTGGAAGTATCTTTAAGAAATCTTTAAGGTTTCTTTTAATCCATTATATTCTGTGATTTGTTCATTCTATGAATTTTCATTAAGAATACTTTTCCTTTGAAACTAAATCAAATTATTCAGTGGTCAAGGTGCAGTAGTAAAACTACAGGCCTCTTTCAGCCTTCAGATTATTTTTCTTGTGAAACAGAATTAAAGGAATTGGGAATCTTTGGTGAAATATCAGGGGTAAAATCTTACGGAGTCAAATTATTTTCCCCTTAACTTTTAGGTGCATTAATGTTTCCATGCATGAAGGAAAGAATTTATATTAGGTACCTCTTTGAATACACACAGTAAGGTCAAGCTTAACAAAAAGGGGTTATAAATATCAGTTCTATCAGTTAAGTGGTATAGAGCAGTACCAAACAAAATCCAGGGCATTAAAGCTTAGGGCTGTGAATGAAATCTGAATTAAACAATATGCTCTATTTTCCACAAATTTATTTCTATGCTTTATATAGTAGAGAAGACTGCATCAATACTGCTACTTCTGATCTTAAAATTAGCATGACAAGTTTCATGGAAAAATTATGAAAGAAAGGGAGGAAAGAAAAGAAGAAGGGAGAAAGAATGAAAGAAAATTAATCTGTTCCCCAGTCTAGAAGCACTGCTTGAGCGAGAAACTTAAGCACTTGTTTAACTTTCACTGCATATGTGTTTCTATTAAATTCAATACACTAAGCTGAATAAGACAGCTCATTTCCAAAACTTCAATTGGTGATGCACTGTAAGAAAGAAAAATATTGAAATTCAGGTTTGCCTGGCACACTAGGCTGTCATTAATCTCACATGGCAAAGCCACAGTGTCTTTAATTAATAGAATATCATATTACTAAAGTTAAGAATAAAAATTATGGGTTTTTTTTCTTAACTTTCGTATGACACCTGACCACTGCTACAGGGAATATTTAACTGGAAATGAGTTCATATAATATTCAAGAGATAAAACAAATATTTGTTCAGAAGAGTATGAAATATGATACCAAAACATATTTACTATATTTTTAATAACACTAAGTTTTCAAGAATAATCAATTGACATTAAAGATGACAGGATAGATTCAGTACGTACTCATTCTACAAAATAGTGCATTTGAGTGGCTAGAAGCATTGAATTTTCACCAGGGCTTTGCATAAGAAACTGTATTGTCATATATTCAAGGTTACTTAATGACAGTGCTCTGGTATTTCCTCTCTTTAGAGTAGGCTCTCTGTACATCCATATGGGGCTCATCAAAATCTAGCATGGAATGACTGATCCACATTTTGGCTGAATACAAGAGCAACTGAACTTTTTCTGTGATGCTGTAAAATAAAATGAGTAATGTTACAGTCAAAAGTAATTTACAGTCTGTAGATTTAAGCCTTGTTTATATACATAGTTACTGCAGTTTAATTAAACTGGTGCCAACCTCCATTTGGACATCCTTCTGTTTTAGTTGGTTTAGTTTAAGCCTGTTTTAAGTTACTTACAAATAATCCAAAATATGAGGGTCCACACCAAACTTTCTGTACTATCTTGAACAAATGAATTTAAAGTCAGATTTTTAATTGACATCAGTACAGCTCAATAAAGAGCCAAGTCTCAGATACAGAATAGATTATATGAAGTGATGCAAAGGATGAAGGTCCACCTGACATCTTTTAGTGGTAAGTACAATGCAATAATTTAGAAGCAAGTGCTAAAGGAATACAGATGGAAGACATTAAGCAAAACTAACAATAATTACAAAGACTAATAACAAGAACAGAGAAACTCAAATGAGGTTGAACCAGACTCATGGCCTCGTGTGTGCCTTCTGTGTGCTGGCCACTATCAGCCAAATCCCAAGTAAATATAGGGCAGGTATGTAAGATTTTCTTCTCGAGATTTATATCACTGTCCTTCTGGATGATAACAGAAAATATGGAAGTTGGAGGAGACTGTGGTAGAGACAGAAGGCACTGGGATGGGATTTCATTACATTCCAAGGTTTGTTATCTCTGCTTAGCACATCAACAACACCTGCTGGTAAGAGACACAGCCTTTTCAGACAGAAAGCTTCAGTTTCCTGCTAACTCACAGTACCCCTGGGGCAAAATGGAAGACATATATTTATGGCAGGCAATAAAGAATATGCATAAAGTCTGTTTGGGTCAGCCAAATATGTTTTATTGAATCAAATTACTTCAGATTTCCCTGAAAAATCTAAAAAAACTCCAGCCTCCCTAAGTATATTAGCACAAATTCTTCATCCTGATGGCAATTAGGTTGTTCCATGTACATCTGCACAAGAAGCTACTAAAGGATTCCTACAGGCAATTACTTCTTGTGAGCTCATTCTCTTCCCTCATCCTATCATCACTAACAGTGGAAGCAGGATGCCAGCACACCATGTCAGAATTTTCCAGAAATATAAGGACTGGTAAATATTTTAATCCCATCTAATTCAGTAGTGGTGGTTTGTACTCACTGCCAAGTGGCAAATGCTCAGATTTCCACTGATGTTAGGGGGAAGTTGTATGTTCCCATAATGCAGGAGACAAGGACTACTGAGGACTGAGATGTAGTCTAGCAGAGCCTTTCAGATGCTGATCAAATCAAGAGATGATCTTTTCAAACCATTAGAAAAGAGCAGCAAAGCAGCTGGACTTTCCTGATAATTTATAGTATTACATTTATCCAATGGACATATAATTTTTGTTTTAAGTGGTAGCATAGTGTCCTCAGCTTCAAAAAGGCCATACAAAACATGAAAGCATCAGACTGAATCAGGAAGGCACATACACATCAACTTACAATTATCCACACTGATGTTAAAAACTAAACATTTATATGAATTAAAACATTCACTTTAGAAGGATTCTCAGGTGTTTCCTAGGAAATAGCCTATAAGCCCGGAACAGAATGTCTGTGTTATATAAATGTTTCTAAAGACACCAAAACCATCTCACAGGTTATCACAGAATGGTAGTTGAAAGGGCACATTGGCAAATTACATTTGAATATTGCTGGTTAGACAAGCATTTCTGTGGTAAAGATATCTAAGAAAAGTGGCTGATTAGCTTTGCAAATTGAGACTCATGTTGAGATCTGTATAGAATCAGACCTTGATATTGTCTTCCTTGCCCTAATGTAATTTATGTATTTGATGGCCTTGCCCACTAGTGAATATGTACTTAATGCATAGCCTGCTAGAGTCAGGTGCAAAGAAAAAACAGCACAGACTTCATAAGAATTTTATTTTCTTTCCTAAGCAACAAAGAAAAGGGGATCAAATCCTATCATTGTATTGACCTTAACAATAAATATGCCCATGTATTCATGTGTTGAGTGCAATGAATAACAGACTACCCTGCTTTAAATAGATAAACAGGCGATGGTTAGGGTTGTGTCCTATGCAAAGTCATATGTTATACAAATACAGTCATAAAACAATATTGCAAGTTTTGTTTTAATCAAGACTAACATTAGGACATATATATTCTTTTGTCAAGACTGCTTCTGTCTGCACGCAATTGCATTTTTACACTTGGAAGAAAAGGAACAAAAAAGATATTGGGCTGTCAAAAGTTCTTTGCCTATATTATTCTTTTAGACATATTCAGTATGTGCAATTCACTGTGCTGCAAAACCAAAAGTTATCATATGTAAAAGCAGGACTGAACCAAAACCCAATTAATATATGCCAATAAACAGAAATCTGGAAAAAACTTCTATATGCTCATACCCATTTTAACAAATTGCTTATATAATCTAAAACAGGATGTGGTTGTGAGTGTCCAGACTTGAGAGAGGTCATTTTATTGCATTGGAAAAGGATATGATCTGTTTTGTGTCTGGCTCAAACTCTTGTGCACATATCCACTTTTCAAACTAATATGTCAGCCTTTAGAAAGCAGAAGGCAGTGGGGCACATCTTCTTGGTCATGTGGATGCTTGCTTGAATCCTAATCAGGATTCCTTAGGATTATACTATTATTCCTCCTTGGCCAAAACAGCAGTGGAACTGCCGATTCCTTCCAAATCGGGCAACATAGAAGTGTGAGCCCAGAGGCAACATTTCAGGAATGCAAGGTGAATTTTTTTTTTACTTTTTTCTCTAGAGAGGAATATTGAAAGGTGGGCGGAAATGATTTTACCACAGAGGATTTGCATTCATGGTTCTGGGCTTGTCCTGAAACAACCAGCAACATCCAGGAAAAATAGGTGGGCATACTGTCAGTCATGCTGACTCACGCTGGGCTGTTGTTTTCCACACTTCCTCCTATCAGTCTCTTACTGCATCTTATGTTTGGACTGCAAGCTTTGGGGGAAGAGGTGGGGTTGGAGAATCTGATCCATGTGTGCACATGTCTTAGGATAAGGACCGTGGGGTACAGTGTTAAGCCCACTGGGTGTCTAGTAAAGTGTTGTCTCTGCTGACACCAAAACTGATGACAGTGACACTATATTCAGGCAATTAAAACACAGAAAGCTCCAAAACCATGTGGTGCTGAGTCATTTTCCTTCCTCTTGATTTGAATGAAAATGCTACAATGAACAGAGGAAACTCTAAGCCTGCAGGCTTAAAAGGCACAAAAAAAAAAAAGTTTGTTTCCATACAGCAAACAAAATTAAATTGTGCAACTCATTGTCATGTCAAGTAAAGATAGCTAAAAGTTAAAAGTTAAGAATGGATTAGATAAATTTATGGATGATAGGATCATTGTTGTCTATTAAGCCCATGGGGTAGATGCAAGTCCAGGCTCACTAAATTCCTCAGATTATGTCAGTGAGAAGCTGGGCAGGAATATGTTGGCAGTATCCCTTTATAGAAATCCTGTCCTTTTTCACTTCCTATGTATCATCTACTCACCATTGTTACTGAGTCATAGAATCATAGAATGTGCTGAGTTGGAAGGGACCCATGAGGACCATTGAGGCCAGCTCCTGACTCTGCACAGTGAAGAAGAATCACACAGTGTGCCTGATAGCATTGTACAGATGCTTCTTGAACTCACACAGGCTTGGTGCTGTGGTCACTTACATGGGGAGTCTGTTTCATTGCTCAGCCACTCTCTGGATGAAAAACCTTTTCCTGATATGTAAACTAAACCTACCCTACTCCACTTCATGCAATTTCCTCAAGTTGTGTTACTGGTCATGAGAGTGAAGAGGTATAGACAGAAGAATAGTCCTAACAGACTGATGTTCAGACTTCAGCCTGTATCAATATGTGTTCTTATAGAGTTAACTGTGTGTGCTCAAGATTTGGACAGACCAAATACCAAGAAAGGGTATTGTGGCTTTAAAACTGGATTATTTACCTATTTCATTGTCTTGTCATGGTCTCCATAATTTTTTTCACATCTGTGATTATTGTAACAAGTGTCACAGAATTACAGTATAACAAAACAGTTGAGGTTGGAAAGGACCTCTGGAGGTCACCTTTCCTGCTGAAATAGGGCCAGCTAGAGCCAGTTGCCCAGGACTATGTCCAGACAGCTTTCTAATATCTCCAAGGGTGGAAACACCACAAGTTCTCTGTACAACTTGTGCCAGTGATTGATCACTCTCACTGTGCAAAAACCCCATAGCCTGATGTTCAGACAGAAACTCTTTCAGTTTGCCCACTGTCCTGTCACTGGAAACCATTGATAAGAGCCTGACTCCATCTTTTTTACACTCTCTTCAGGTATCAATACACATTGGTAAGATCCCCTCGAGCCCTCTCTTCTCCAGGCTGAACAATCCCAGCTCTCTCAGTGTTTCCTTACAAGAAATACTCCAGTCCCTTAACCATCTTCATGCCACTTACTGGACTTTCTCCAACAATTCCATGTCTCTCTTTTACTGGGGACATTTTTCTGCTACTGGGCAGCCCAGAACTGGACACAGTGCTCCAGGAGTGGCCTCACTAGTGCTGAGTAGAGAAGAAGTTACACCCTTCTTTGGAAATACTTTGTCTAATGCAGTCCAGGATACCTGTATCCTGCTTTCGGGTGAGGTGACATTGATGGTTCATGTGTAAAATGATGTAGAGAGCATATAGGATAGCACACATTGTCATAATCATTCTAGTGGGTTTTTACTTTCCATGTATGGCCAATAATGTTTTGCAATGATAATGCAAACATGTATATATGGTGTCCTACGCTAAGCAGCCAGTTCAGCTACAGGATCCATGTAGAATGGTCAAATATTGCCCAAAGCCAGAATTACTTTTGAGGTAAAGCAAGCTGCTCTATCTTTACGTAGGTTTACTCCTTGGTTTCTGTGAGGAGACTGCCAGCAAGGCTGACAATTAGTACCAGTTGTGGTGGACTTTAGATGTTGGCCAGTAGATTAATTGGTGGCTAACAGGTGCCACTTGGAAGTCTGGGAACTTTGTGGTCTCATAACTGTCCTTTTCGTCCCCATTCTAGCCCTGCCATTTCACTGGGTTGTTTCATCAAGGAAAGCAATTATAAAGGCTGATAGCTGTTTTCTCTAAATTGTTGGCAGGGAGCCAGCATTATGCTGCGGAGGTGCGGTGCACTGCATCAAGTGGTTGCACTGAGTGACGCTCTGTAATGATGTGATGTGGCTATGTGATTAAATACTGGCTTCCTGCCGAAACATTCTCCCCGGGAAACAATTGTCACTGCACTTAGCATCTCTCCCCATTTGAGAGCAATGTGCCCTGCTTTTACAAGAAGGAAAAGGCTTTTATTGCTAAGGGTGAAAAACCTGATGTCTTTGACTGGTGCCTGCTTTAGCTAAGCTCTTCCTGAGGCCAAGGACATGAAGGTTTGGTTTCAGGAAGGTTTTGTCAGCCAGATACCATTAAAAATAGTGAGGAAAACCTACAGGAGGGAAAACTCAATTTACGCTCGTCTGTCTAGTCCTTCCACTTCCATCCTCCATATACTTTCCACCATGCTTAATCCAGGGCCTACTCCAAACACTTTCTGAGTAAAATGTAATTTTTTAAGGTCTGCTTCTATATTTGCAAGGATTCAAAGGGACTGTTCAAATAGCCTCCAGTACCCTGCAAAATATATGGGCAAAGCTCATTTCTCTGAGATGCAGTGCCTTTCCACTTCTCCAACAGCCAGCCACTCTCAGGCCCTCCCAATTTTCTGCCAGGCTGATTTTTGAATTGCAGGAGACCTTGTTTCTTGGGTTTTTTTGGGTTTTTTTGTTTTGGTTTGGTTTGGTTTTTTTTGGGTTTTTTGTTTGTTTGTTTGTTTGTTTGTTTGTTTGTTTGTTTGTTTTTTGAGAGAGAAGTTTAGTTTCTAGCAGACTTGATAAAGGATAAATCTCTTTCTGGGCAAAGATGAGACAATGCCAAAATAAAACTAGTGGTCCTCTACTTATCTTAAGCTCCTTTGAAAATGCTGGCAGAACAACAAATCTCCTTTGTGTTCATAGGAAACCCACATGCAAGGTAAATCCAAACCTTTGGCAATTCCCTAATTAATCCCTATTGACCTATCAGCTGTTAGGGAGAAAGCAGCTACTCTGGATTCCCAGGACTCAGTGGAAATGCATCTCTTTGGCTCTGTAGCCAAAGCACTCAGGGTCCTGGAGAGAGCAAGGTATGAATTGGAGAGGGAAAAGAGGGGGACACCTCTTTTATACAGCTAGCACCATCTAGTGACAGCTGCCAAAGGGACCTCCAGCAGGCAAGAACGTAAGAACCCACGTGCCTGTGGAACAAACAGAAATGCAAAAGATTGCAAAAAATTTAACCTGCCTGCACTGTCCTACCTTTATCAAAACACGTTCCACATACACAGCTTCATGTACATCTTCTGGAGACTTAAGGTCGTGATCATACATGATCTAGAAACCTTTCCACAATCACACATCTTCCAATATTAGCAGGCAGGTCAAACTTTCCATACACACTGCTCGCAGGTTGAGCAGTGCAATCAGTCCTGGAGGCACTGGTAGTTGTGGGAAACTGTGCAATGCAAAGACAGGATCTGAAACAGATACAGAAGAAAACCTCTGAGGCATGGATGCCACAGGCAGGCATTCACACACTTACAGAAATGTGAACAAGCCCCTACTCCATCAGTGGGACATAACTGTGTTCTTATAGGACACTGTACTTTCTTAGATCACTAAAAAAAGTGTGATTATCTGAACACACATGATTCCTGATTCTCAGTGAAATGTCTCTCTTTTATCGAGGGAGAATTGTGAAACATGATGGCGCATAAAAATCCACCAGTGTCCTGTTGCTAACTGTTGCCTTTGAAAATTATGGGTAGAGTAGATGTTAATATTTTTCATGGCAATTCCTTTATTTTCTCCTTGCAGTATTCTCTTGAATACTCTTTACTAAACCTGCCTTGGCATCAATAAAGAGGACATTTATGATGCAGTGAATTAGGAAACACTTTCCTCAGACTTCCTTCACAAATAAACCTAACTTCTCCTCTAGATTACAAATGGGTCAGTGTCTCTACCCATTAAGAAAAATTGGAACATCATAGTTTCCTCCACATTTATGGATAAATAAGCAAAATATATGATATTATTCTAATCTTCATATTGATATTATCTGAACGAAAACCTCGTAAATAGCAAATACTTACATTGCATAAATGAATTTTTGTTTCATCTTACTCTGCCTCCTTTCAGACAAAGTACTTACTTATGGCAAAATGAGACTAGCCAGACAAAAAAGATTTCCCATGTATTTAAGATGGATCAGATTCTTAGATAGGCATAATATGCCCCACATGAGAATCTGACCTCAAGATCTGAAACTAGAACATTCACTACAAAGAAGTCATCACTTTCCTAATGAGATTTTTTTTAATGTAGGTTCTAAATAAATTATTCTGTGATTTATTTTAATATTCTCTTTTTAGATTGTTGTACAGATTTTTGTATGGAAAAAATTTGACAAATATATGGCATCAGAATGGGAGAATACCTTGATACACCTCAGGGCATGTATGTCCAGAACAGCCCAAGGAATTTTAATATTAGCTTTACAGTCTAAAGTAGGTCTGCTGACAAATTATGATGCATGAAGGATCTAGCCCAGATCTCCCCAATCACTCCTTGGAGAGAGGTGCTCATTTGTTTCTAATGCAGATTTCCATACACTTCATCTAAACTTTGATCACTATCTTTTCTGTTGAATGTTCATCCAGAACAGGAACTTCAAGACAGAAATGAATGAAAAATAGCTATTTATTCAAAAATAACACATTGTGGATTGCTATAATTTTTTTCTGTCTTAAAAGGTCTTTGGAGAGAGGGACTATCTTCACTTTTTCCAACTTTACTGCATAATTCCAAATTAGTGGCCTTGCCAGATTAAGTACTATAATTCAGCTTCTATCTTCATGTACTTTGCAAGTGCATGCATGGATGATTATGAAGGCAAAGGAAAAAAAAAAAAGGGAAGTGAGTCTCCAGCTCTAACACTCTCTCATGTTATTGTTGTTGCTTGTCATGCAACTGCATCACTCTCTGCACTGTGCATGAACAGGACTGTTGTTCCCTTCATGGCAGAAAAATTACCCCTTGGTGCCAAGCATTTAAACCAGGTGTCAAAGAAAAAAAGAAAAGAAAATTATATCCTACTTGACACTGGACCAGAATAAATTCATTTGCTATTGATTTCCTTATTCAGAAGCTTGATCTTCCTTACTCATTTCTCATACACAAATGGGAACCAATATGCCTCTTCTGCATAAAAAAAAAGAAATTACAGTATTAATCAAAATCAGATAAATGAGGCAAAAAGCTCAACCCTGCCCTTGTGCCTAACTAATTATTTTGAACAGCTCTGGTCTGTTCACCTCTGTACTAAGTTGGTAATGTATCCCCCTTTGGTCGATTCAAGATCTCTAGCAACACCTATGGGAGAGTCTTTAATTAATCCACTGTTACTGTTGTAATTGCATTATCCTGGGGGAAAGCCTGACTAGCCAGGAATATTATTTTAAACGTATACTGTAAACAACATATGTCCTCAGGAGAGTTCAATTAATACAACCATTTTGACCCTTTCACTGCTGGGTGCTTTACAGTTTATTTTCATAACCACTAAAAAGGACTTTTTCCTTTTCATGTGGGGCTATTTCGCCTTCATACTTAACAACTATATAGTGCAATTACATATCAACTCACCAAATAAAATAATTACTTGCAGGCTGCTCAAAGTATTTCCTACTAAATGAAGGCGGCATGGACATTTTTCTCTGTTCCAGTTTACTGTCTCATTATGAAACACAGCCATTTCTGAAAACAGATTTCTCTAACAGTGGCATAACCTCTGCCTCTGTTGTCCCTTCCATATATGCTGCAAAGCAGTATGATATAGCCCAGCAGGATCACCTTGCTCTCCTCATTTCACTCACACATTTGATATAAAAGCAGGATTACACATCTTTTGGAGAAAGAGAGCAGGAGCCTGGAGTGCTACTCTCAGACTCACAGTTTATCCATGAATTTTATCAATTGCAATAGGTTAAAATATTTTGATTTTTAAAAATCTGAGGACTTTTTAAATATCCCAAACTTTGACCAAAATTGTAAGATAATTAGTTTGCAGTAGCATTCTCCAGGGTTCATTTCACAAGCTTTCTGTTGTCAAAAAAACCCATGCAACTTCCTTTGTTTTCTCAAGGAAGAGATGGGCAAAGTCTGCAGACACTGCACAGTGTCTGCGATGCCCCCTGGAAAGTGTTAAGCAAGTACATTTAGCAAGGGCATTAATAAGAAGCAAAATAGGACATTAAGGCTTTTTTTTATTGGATGCCTTGACCATTTTTTACTTCCCTGATCTACAGATACCAGGTATGACAGGTGCAGTGTAATGAGATCAACATATTAAATTAAATGTAGAAGATTAAGGAAGGTCCATCTTGCACAATTTTTAACACTTTACTCAGTTAAGGCACAAATATTACCTCTAAAATATGGATGGATTTATCTTGCTTTCCGATTTCAAGTAAATACATGACAGCCACAGCTGGCCACTGATTTGTGGCCATTTCTCCTTCTAAATATTTTTCTTTCTTGTTTGTGGAACAACCACTCTATAAACAGCAGCTATCTCATGAGCATTCTCAGTAAACAGTCTTCTGCTTTTTGAAATCTCATCTTGTCCCAGGACCTCAAGATGTTCTTAACATGCATATTCAAATGAATGCTCAAGGAAACCTCTTCCCTTCTCTTGCTCTTTTTTTTTTTTTTTCCCTGAGGTATGTTGATAACCTTTCCTGAAAATTCTGAATGAATATTGTTTGCAGGACAGACATAATGAAACAAATCTTCTCAGTGGGCCAGTTCCAGAAATTAGACACTGACTGGATTGCACTCAGAAAAGTATGAGGAAAATGTATACATCTACAGAGAAAAAACCCACAAGTGGCACAAACCCATTACCTACAACGGGTGGATTAAAAGGCTCCTAGGCTGAATAGGACTAAGTTGAGGTCTTCCTCATGATTCTTCCCAGACAAACATTCTCTTTCCAAGAAAAACAACTTTTATCATTCTGGAAAGACACTGTATATCAGAGGGAAAAAAAAAAGAAAGTTTTGTAATGAAATCATGTTTTCCACAGTGTGAGAAAAAGATCATGACCACAGTTAAATCATATGGGATTAAACCATAATATATGAAAAACCTTTTTACAATCAGATTTTTTTTTTCTCTGGATTTAAGAGAAAGTTCAACTGTAATTAATTTATAAAAGAAAAAAGCAAACAGTACATTTCTTAAACTAACAGTCCTGAGAAGATAGTACGTGTATCTCTCTTCTGGAAAATTTATTAAGCATTAGGAAATGGTTGAGAGAGAGAGAGAGAGAGACCAAATTGAATCTCTCTGTTCTTGCCAGTTTTTGCTGCTGTGGTGAATTATCACAAACTTCATAAATGTAAGTCAAATGGGACCCTTGAAGTCTCAGTCACTTTATTTCAACAGAATGTAACCATATTCCAATTTGCACTTGAATTAATGGGAGACTACATAGCTTTGAAAGTCTTAAAGTGCATGTCACCCCTATTATACACACATTTTATTAATCAGTAACTTACATTAAGAAAGACCATCCAGCCCAGCTTTCTGCAACTCTTTCAGGAGAACTAAAAAAAAAAAAAAAAAAAAAAAAAAAAGGAAAAAATCCCAAAACAAGCAGCCTTATTTTTTCTTTACATACAGTAGCTCAACAATCACACAAACTCAGTTAAGCAGACACATTAGGAATGTGCTATGCCGAACATTTCAACTTTGCTTAAATCAACTTCACTAATAGTTCATGTTGGATATTTTAAGATCATTGAATGTTAGTCTTTTGCTATCAAGGGCTTCTTTTCTTCCACTCCTTCTTTCTGCACATCATCCCTCATGTCCAAGCTCCACCAGAGCAAATGCATTCTATCTCCCTTTGATGTTGTCAAATATTTGGATTGGAGTTTGACAATGTTGATATAGTGCTGTTAGTCAATATTCATTCATAGGTGTAACATGAAATGTTCAAGAAGCCCCTGATACATGTTGGGAGCACTAGTGATACACAGAGTGCTCCAGTGGAAAAAAAAAATATTTTCTATGTACAATTCACAGCAATCCAGACATCATCACTTTGGGTGTCCTGCTGCTGTTATATTTTCATGAAGTGGAGAAACATAAACATATTTCTCTTATTCTTTCCATCTGAATGCCTGAGAGAACAGGACCATGCGATTTCTATGCATGTAATAGCAGTAGTATTAATAACTTCTGTGAGCATATATTATCCATATTCATTATAACAAATATAGACTAGAGAAACTATAAATAGAAATTGCTGTTTTGCTGAAATGCAGTGGGAATATTAGATCTACATAAGGAAAAGAGCAATATAAAAGGATTTGAATTGGCAATGAGTCCGAGTCTGGGAATGTTTATACACATGAGCTTTGTCTGATAATATTTATGTACAGGAGGCACAGCAGCCCACAGAACTCTTCAGAAACTTTAGTGAGCCATTTGACTCTAGTTCCAAATGAAAAATAAATAATGTCTTATAACCTGGATTCCTTGATAGGTTTCTCTTTTCCTAGTACACACCAGTATCATTCTTGGCAAAATAATTCAGTGTTTGTTTTTTTTTTTTTAATGTTTGCATACAACTGTCAGGTTAAATTCTACCCTCCCAAACATAAGTGGCAAGTACTCATAAATGATAACCTATGGCAAGTAGAGCTAGAAAAGGCTCAAGAGCACAGAACATCCAAGTTCTATCTATACATTAGAGCGCTTTGTCCACTTCAAGTTTTACTTGCATCAAGCAACCAGATTTCTGTCTCCTCCTTTGGGAGATGAACAGACTTTTCTGCCAAGAAAAATACAACTTTCTGATACTAATTCTAAACCTTCTTATCCTTTGGTCCATCTCTTGTCTCCCTGCTACCAATAAATAGAGAACCTGACCTACCAAACTGTAATTTATAGCACTTTCCACAATACACCATGCCAAACAAACAAGCAGACTATAAAGATAGTCACAGATAATTTTAATTTTGTTTATTCCTCATTTGTTCATTCTATGAGGCCTCACATAACATCTGTGGCTGACCTCAAGTTAAATTACATTCTCACTCTGCTTACATATCCTTGATACACCAAACAAGCAAGGGAACACAAAGCATGGCATTTCAACATCTTTATCACCTCTACCGACAGCAGCAACTGAAAAAAAAATTCTCCTGCTTCTTGTGGAACATTGACAAGCTGTTGAAATCTCTTACATCAGACAAATGAGCTTTATTATACAAGAGAGCGCTTCATAAGTGCAAACCTTTTGGGATGACAAAAACCCACTGAATTCTCCACTTTCCGCCAAAGCTGCCAGCAATTTCCTGGTTTTGGCAGACTTACTAAGAAAATTCTGTTAGTGCAGGCAGAAATTCTAAGCCCAGGTCCAGTTGCTGCCAGTCTGCCACACACTGAAAACAGATCTCAACTTTCCACATCTGATCATTGTTTGAAGGGGCATTTAAAAGCTTACATTTGGGGGAATTTCTTTCTATAGTGGGAACATTTAATCCTATTGATATCCAACCAGTAATGAAAGAGAAATAAGTTTATGGCAAAGTCACTTCAAATTAAACTGTTGTATTATTTTATTTATTAGGTGAAAAATGAGGGCCTGATCCTAAGCACTGTCAATCATCCTCAGATTGAAGGGCTCAAAACACATTGCCAAAAATACTTAGCACCTTCCAGGTTAGAGCCCCTTATGCTATTAAAAATGTTTTCACTTGCCACACACAGAGGAATATATGTGCTTTAACTAGCCTTAGACTTTCCAGGAATATATTCAGTACCGATTTACAGTGCTTTATAATGAATAAATTATCTTATTCAGCTTGCATTGCAAAACTGCTGTCAGTGACTGAGGTTGGAGATAGAGATTATGGCAAAAGAGAACAGACCTCTGTACTCAATTTCCCACTCTGAGCCCTCACCTTTAGCATGTAAACAATGTTGTTTGAGTGGTCAGCTAGTTCTGATATGCTCAGAGATATCAATGGATTCTCCTATGAAATCATGAATATAAGAAGACAAGAGGGGAATATTTATTTCCAAGAAGAAATGTACAAATATTTCTGAAAGAAAAGGCCCATATTTTATTTACCTACAAAATCACTCAAGAGGTTGATTTGTTTTCCCTGAGGGAACCTATAGTATATCCGCTTCCCTCATGAAAAACGTTTTTTTTACTTTGCAAGAAAGTGGTCCAAGGCTCTGGGAATATTCCCTTTGTGTAGAGGTCAGGGAACATGGCTTCTAGTCTAGACCTAAGCTACTGGTTTTACAGTAAAGCCCATGGCTTTTCTCTCTGCAAAAGGCATGCTGAATTTTGTTCCTTGTTTGTGGCACTAGAGAGGAGGCCTATGTCTGCCCCCCCAGCTGATGCACTCCTATTGATTGCACTGTGCAGAGACACAAGCTGTGATGTGAATCAGTTGTGCCAGTCACTGGGTTTAAAATCATTGTCGTATCATAAACTACACAGCACCTCCAAAGATTGATAGCTAAAGACGGAAGGGGACAGAAGGAGTTCCAGAATTAAAAATAAATTCTGAGGCTTCTCTGGCAACAGGAAATTTGTGTGGAGCAGGATAAAGAGACATACAGTGTCTGGAGAAGAAGAATGGCCTGGAATAAAAATGCAAGATAAATATTTATAATATCATGGAAAACCTAATTGCAAGGGAATAGAGTTAGTACCTTAAAAAATCTGCCAAGGTTAATTTTTTTTTTCTGAATTAAAAAATGTGTTGCTGCATTAAAAAATGTGTTGCCACAGAGGGGTAGGTAGCTTTCCAAATGTGTGCAAAAGTGTAAGAAACAAATAGTAGGAGTTTGAATATAAAAGACAAGTGCATTAACTAAGCATCTCCCAAACTATTCTGTTTTGCAATTTTTTGGTTTTATTTCTCTTGTGGATGAAAGAAAAAGCCAACTTTAGATTGTTTAAGGTTTAGTGAATTGGGTCCTCAAGAAACCTTGTCAACAATTTGGCTGAAGGATAGCAAATATTTCATTCATATGGGCCCAGGATTTAAAGAAGGATATTTTTTTCCCAGTTTTTTTAATATACTGGAATTTATTCTGGATTCTTTGTATCCAAAACTATCAAATAAGCCCCACCTTTTTTCTTTTTATGTATTTGCAGCACACACAGACGAATGAAAATGGAAAATAAAGATCAAAATACATATAAAATCTTAGGGCTTAGATATTGTAAAATACTTCTATCTAAATGCAGATTTCTGGAAAAACATCCTAGAAAATTTACATCCAGCATGCAAATCCATGCTGTATGGAGAATTTCCAGTCAGAGTTCTTTTAACTAGAGTAAGGCTTGTTTTTTGTTTTGATTTGGGTATATAGGAGATCTGAGAAATGTCCTGTTTTCTAGTGATCCCTGGCCCATGTTCAATGTAGCCAGTGTTAAGGTTTTCTGTAAGAGGCCTGACTTATAGGTTGGCTTAGATAGAAATTAGTGCTATTATCACATGGTTATAAATTTGTTTTCATACCTACTACCATGTTCAAAAGTCCCCCGCCAAAAAAATAAACAAAAAAACCCCCAAAGAAATAGCCACCAAAAGTCATACTCGTAATTACACTAGCTTCAAGGCATGTAGGCTGGGTTTAGAAATAGTCTTAGCTCATTTTATTATTTAGAATTAGTGATGCAGGGCTCTATTTCAGCATAAAAATCTGGAAGAGAAAGGAGGAGCAATAGCAGAACACCTGTACATTTGGGAAACCACTGGACTTCATGACAGGATCATTTGCATAGTAATACCCATGGTGCTGGTTACTGCAGCTAGCAATCCCTCCTTGGTGTTTTCTTAACTGTTGTGTTCCCAAAACTTTCTAGCTTTTTTGTTTCTCACATCTCATTCAAAGTAATTGTTGGTGGTCTGGGGCACCATCATGGTTCAGGGGTCTCCTGGACTCTATTTGATTTGACAGCTATGATTTATTTTCTAGCTTCAAATATTTTGGAAAATGACATAAATATCTAACAAGTTGTGAGCATGTTGACCTAGCTGTCCATGTCAATGGGACTACATTTTTTCATATATAAAGACTTCTCATCTACATATCAGGACAACAGCATTCTAATATTGAGATGCCAGCTGGACACTTCAAATAGCTGCAAGAAAAAATGGGGCAGGGAGAAGGGCACTGAATAAGTAGCAATACTAACACTGGAGGACTGAACCACTTTTAAAGCTACTTTAAAATCTTATTGAAATATGATAAAAATGAAATTGTAAACAGTATATAAGTTTTTTCACTCTGTTAGAAAGTGATGTACACAGGCCAGGCAAGAGCAATATCTAGCAGAAATACTGGTACAGTATATCCTCAGATTAGGGATATCAGCTCCAAATAATCAATAAAAGGTTCTGATTCTTAATAATGTTTGCATAATGGTCTGGAAAAATCCCTGTGAAGTTGAAAAAGGTCAGCTCCCTCACAGGACCTGTAATCATTAAAACTTTCCCTGATCATTCTATCAGCTCCTGCTGAAGTGCCCTCAAAAGCCTCAATATCTTTACAAATTATAAGTGTAAGTAAGATACACAGAAGAACTGCCTTGGCCAGTGCTGACTCTGAAACACATTGAATGTTCAGACAGAAGAAAAAGAAATAAAAATAGTATATGAAAGCAACTTCAGCTTAAATGGTTGAAATAAGCCCAAAATCAACAAAGCACTTTAGCATGACTTCACTATGGCATAAGCATATGCTTACATAATTTTGTTCAAAATAGGTTTAAAGCTGAGTGCAATTTTTCTTCAAACATCTCAAATAAAACCAACAATTTTATTAATTTCCTTTTTTTCCTCCCCTTTTTCTTTAAATTAAGGGTTCTGTGACTCTGCAACCAGTACAGCTTGTGGCACCACAGTGATATAATAAGAAATCCATGCCCAATTGGACACGATAACTTGACAATTTTGCTTTGAGTGTGAAAGTGTTCATACAGCTCTACCATCTAACACCACTGACACTCACTTATTCTATCTCACACTGCAGCTGTTTGCATGCTGTTTCTTCTCAGCTTCACTGCTGTTCTCTACTTTCTGACTAGCTAACTGGTGTTGGACCCAACTGCCACTTGAATGCTTTTGCCTTCCCTCTGCCGCCAACAAAGGCAGCACAACCTAGAGAGTTGCTTCTAGTTTCAGATTTAGTACATAAGTCTGAAAATTTCCAGTCTGATTCTATTAGTCACTAAATGAAAATGATAGAATGAGCTTCATCCCTGGCACCTTGTGCAACTGCTTTTGAAGTTGAAGGGAGAAAATGTGCTGCAACTGAGGAACCTGTTTGTCCCTCACTTTTTAAAAATGCCTCATCTGACACAAGCTCCAAGGGACTGGCCGTTTTTATGGCTTTACTGACAGACTAATATCCCAGATGGACAGATAGACAGAATGGTCACCCTGAAAATGAAATATTTTCTTTTCATAGTATTTTTTAGGCCAAATACATGAACTGCTATATAATTCTGTGAGAGATAGTGTGATCATCACTGTTTGCAGTAGAGCATCCACTCATTCTACTGTTTTATAACTATTTTGTTTTTGAGAATTCAGAATGAGAAAAATACATTTTGTTTCCCTTTTGGACCTTCTTCAGTGTGTACAAGCAGTTATTTTTTAAACGACACTCACCAACTGTTGTCTTAATATTTCCACCTCCACTCCATTTCCACACAATGCACGCACATGTACACACGTACAAACACTCTGCAGCCCTTGGAATTGGAATCCACAGTGAGATTTGATTTTACTTGCAGAGGATACTCTGCCATGACTGTCACCAAAGTTATATAATTGGAAGGAAACAATAAAATGACAGATTGCTTGTTCTAAATAATTGGATAGACAGGGTAGCAAACAGTGGGTTATGAAAAATATTCCTCAAAGGATGTCAAACTTCAATAACTCACATAACAAAAAGACACTGATATCTGTCCTCCTGTCACAATGGAATATATTTAAGATCAAGTTATAATTTTCTACATAAGTTTTTAAATATTTTTTTAAGAAATAGGAAGAGAAAAGCTTGAAGATCACTGCTCTACTTGTTTTAAAAAATGACACCATGACTTGCATACGTAGGGTAAAAAGTTTCTAACCTTTAAACTATGTGAAAATATCAAGCTCAATACTATTAATTAGTTTTCAGTCAGCAGAGCACATAGAGACCATGACTGAAATCACAACTCTGGTGTGAGAGGTGCTATCCCCATATTTTGTGAAAGATAGAACTTTCTTATGGAAAATTTTATCTTATAGATTGTTATTCGGGTCAAAGAAACACAGTGTGTTGACAATAGTGCTTGGAATAAAATCCAGTGTTCTAGCTGCCTTATCAAGTAAGCTGCTGTCACTGGGTGTTTATTTTTGTGTATGCTAAATACTAGTGCCTGTACAATACCCAACAGGATAAAAGCTAGCATGACTAAAAGCAGTAAGGTATTTCCATCACCCAGTTTTGCTGTTTCCATTTTAGAAACAAGCCCCACAGGTTTGCATCTTCAGTGACATTCTTCCAAGAGCTGCAGGAAAAAATCTGGAAGCAAATGTCACAATCAGAGTTTGGTCTGCACTGTTATTTGTGGCAATAGGACCAACTGGCAAGAAACTGGCAACACTTCCTGTTCCTGGAGACATCCATCTTCCTCAGCTGGAAACATTTTCCCCATTGTGATTGCTCCATCATGCATATATATTGCTCCCACATACATACATATAAAAATAGAATCACTTCACTGAAGTCCATAGTCAGAGATAGTAAGATAGTCTATAGTCAGATAGTGAAATCTGAATTAAGATTAAATCTGTGATATCTCTGTGATTTTACCTGGATTACAAAACCATGGGAATACATGCAAATGCTTCCACTGACATCAGTATTCTCCAGAGCAGTTCTTATTCCACTGTCTGTGTAGCATCAGACTTTTCACCAATAAAATATTATTTATTCACCAAAAAAACATGGTAGTTTATGGGTTCTAGTGTTTTTTTTCTAGAATATTTCTCTTCTCTTGAAAACAATATGTGCACCAGGCCTTAAAATCTGGTTCTTACTCTTCTTTATTAATATTTTCTGGAACTGTAGAAGGTTTTACATTACCTTCTTTTCTGTGACAAATGAGAACTGGAAGTATAGGGTGTCTCTCTGTCATCTCTCTCTCCCACACGCTTACTCCTTGAGTGAATCTAACTTGAGTTGAAATTCTGATATGGCCAAAGATTACACATAGTATTTCCTGTAAGCAGCTGCTTCATATAAAGACCTTTTCTTGTGTTGTTTCTCTTTATCCTGTGCAGTGTGATTATCACTAAAACTGTGCATTCTGGCTTGGTTTTATTTGTGATAGTGAATCTTCTTAATTGAACGGCCTTTACCAGAAATTATTGTAAATAGCGGAGAAAAAAAAAAAAAAAGAGATAGAACACTGCTTTTCAATGTGGGCTCTCAGTGCACAAATGAATCTGCAGTAAGGTTGCACATTGTCTAGAGAACAGGTGGGAGCAGAACTTTCAAAACTTAATCAGAACACACAGAACTGGCTGCAAGCATCTAAAAAAAAAATTAAGACAAGCTGATAATGATTCACACATCAATGAGAATAAACTTTTATTGAACTCCCGGCACTCTGCAGGACTGCCTAACACTAAAACATTTGACTACGAGGACCAAAGAACCACTTTTGGGAAACCAGAGAGCAAGATGGTCATAATTTTCCTCCTGGATTTAAAAACAGTGCATCTCAGAGCCTTAGCCTGTATGTGATCTGCTGTTTGAAGACAATAATAAAGGATTTCATTAAGAAAAAGAAATAATTGCGTTGAACCTTGGTATTTATAATATAGGCTGTTATCACTTCAAAACAATCTCCAGAACAGGACTGGTCTGGGACCAGGAAGAAAAGGGAAAGCAAGCAAGCAAGAACATGTCTCTAGGCAGAAGATATGGCTTGAACAGTCTGAACATGTTTAAAATGCTGCTGTGGAGTAGCATGAATGATATAAGGTGGTGGTCTGTATGAATTGCTCATCCCTCTACAAATGGAGTGCAGTTGCTGCCAAGATATCATGGTAGTTTGTGTTAACTGCCAACCATAGTTGTCTCCAATAGGTTACAAAAAAAACATTCATGTTTAAGATATATTAATGGCACTGCGTTATCTCATAATAAAGTACTTGCAAATATGTGTCATTGCTGAACACCCACATGGCACCCTATTCTAGGGCATATGGTACTGTATGCTTTTACTAGGCAGCGAGTGGACTAATTAGACTGTGCCTTAAATAGGTATTTAGTTTTAAAGGGCTTCATGGTATTTAAGTTTACATTTGGTTTAGTGAACAGAAGATGCATTTTCCTAACTGGGTTCCAGACTAGTAATTCATATTTCTGACCGTATATTTTGGTAAGCATCTCAGAAAAATGAGGTGTTAATTTTTAGAAACAATTATCATCCTGACCTTGATGATTAAGTATGATAATTAAAAGACGTTGTGAGTAATATGTTTTATATCATAAACATTCCTTTCTGATTTACTTACTGAAAAAAAAATGCCATTTTAGAAAAGAAATGGGTATTTTTTTAACATGATTAGCAAGCCATCTGTTGACATTTCAGAACGGTCTCTTATGAAAGTCCCTAGCTTACTGCTTCAGTTTTAACATAGGAAGAACCCAAAATAGTAATGCCTTTTGCAGTTAAATCAGAATAAGGTGATTTAGAAAGGGCAGATTTGAGAGAATAATAAAATACATAGCTCCTCAAGCTCTGCAGATCTTTCATAATGAAGCCTGAAGGCAAGGGGAATTCACCTCGTTTGGGTTTTTTTCTGTTTTTCTTGCTGGAAACTGGTCCAGATTCCACAAAAGATTAGCTGATGCTGTCAGACTTTACAGCTAACCTCATCAGTGTTTCAAGAGATCTTTGCTAAGATTCAAAGTTTCAACCTGGGTGATACTGAGGTGAAACCCATACAAGTGTAGGGTTTGCTTCCATAAAGAAAAAACCTACATGACTGAGTAGATACACTATATATTTCACTCAGTGGCCCCACACTGAAAGACAAAGGTGCTTGAGCAAAAGTGCTTTATGCTTCTCTTTTTAAGTAGAACAAGCTATCCTACATTCAATTGTGCTGAAAGTTTCCTCATAAATACAGATAGTAAGATAGTAATTCACAGCCTCACTTAGCATGCACAAACCTCCTTAACCGCATGCTGAAGATGAATGGAAAAAGGGTCTAAAGTCAGCACACCCTTACTCATCTCATAATTACACACCAGTACCCTCACAGTGAAATTAATATTAAGTTAATCAAGCCCAATTCACCACCGTGGTAGTCCACTTATGGAAATGTAGACTCTGCCTATCAAATCCCTGTCAAAGAAAGAGGACTTAGCTGAGGTGTATATTATGTCCCACATGCTGACCATGTCTGCACAACCCTGGCAAGTGCAGTTTTATAAGTCAAGCATTTAACATTAGGAAATAAACTTGAGAAGATGTGTCAGAATTGACTGATCTTTTGAAATAATCCGAGTCTCTGGCACCCCACCACAGAGCAGCAGATCTCCAGTGATGCAGGTCTTTGTTCTGTGGAAGGAAAAATACATCCATAGAGCTCAGAGACCACTGCAGAGCTTGGATCAGGAAAAACTGACCCGTTTCACACTTGCAGAAACAAAGCTTTTCGAAGGACCCACAAGACAAAAGCAAACACAGGAGCAAAATCCACTTTCATGGATTTCAAGCCCATCTCTGAAACTGTCCTGATTCTCATTTAACTTTAAATAAACACCTTTTTTTTTTTTTTCAGACAGTGCACTGAGAAAACCTACTTCCATTTCTGAAGTATTCACTAGACTAAATATGCTTCTCAGCACCCATTCTCATTTCCTGATATAGTTCATGTACAATTTCTCTTCTCCCACCTGCTCTCAATCTCCCCTCCCTTCTTCTATTTCCTATTTATAGGTAGTCATGCAGGAAGGGAAAGGGAAAGGCAGTAACCAGTTAGCTCACAACTGGGAAAAGAAAACAGACAGGAACTGGCAGTATTTTTTTAATGTATTTACTTGTCCTAATTTTTCTGATAAGCATCAGTTAAGCAGAGCTTTAGAAAGACAATGTTGACTTCCCTATTGTCTGTGAGACTTTTGCAGATAGAGAATAGCTCCAGGGCTACTCTAATCTCCCCAAGCCACCCAATTAGCATTCGAACCCATTGTGAGAAGCCTGTGCATTGAATTTTCAGTCACCTGGGCCTGGCGGACATCTGTGGATGATGAATGTTTTCGTGTTCTCACGATACAGGGGTCCTGAACAAGTGGACAGCATATGTACTATAATTTCCAGGCTAAACACTGCAGTTCTTTGCTAATTATTAAAGATGCAGAAGCGTCTTTCTCTCTACAGCCCTTTCTCCCTCTGTCTCTCTCACTTTCTTTATGCCTTTGTTCTGAGCAGCAGCCTCAGCAATGGAAGAACGGCAGTTTAGACGCCACAGTGTCTTGCTTGATTGAAGTGGGTTGAGTACAATATCCTTTCGTTCTGTTATATTTACAAACCAGAACAGCTGAACTCTACATCAAACAGCAGCCAAAACATTTCTTCTGTCACTTCACAGGCACTGTATCTCACCAATGTCTGCTTGTTATAAAGTAAGCAATTAAGATTGCATTGAACTCCTCTAAAACGCTGTTGCACCTACTTTGGGCTTCAGGCTGTCTTAAATCCAATCTTAATCTAATAAATTCCATGGTTTATATTAGTGTTTTTCTTTACATATATATATATATATATATATACATGCACGCACATACACAGACACAAAAAAGTATAAAAGTATATATACTTATATATATATATATATATATATATATATATATATATATAATATATATATATATATATATATGTAATTTAGTATGATTTATTTCTGGTCACTTTTGTAATTGAATGTACTCGGGTAGAATGGGATTTAAGAAAATGTTAGACAGACTAGGGCAAAAGGATGAAAGGACTTTGACCCAATGCATCATTTCAGTCACATCCTGCTTTTAATCTTTTATTCTGCGCTCTTACAAGAAAGAAATACATCCTAAAATATAAAATGAGGTAGACATTAAGGGCTTATTTACAATCCCCAGTGCACAAACAACAAAAAAGCATACTTGTCTTTCTTCCCATGTGTGGTTTACTTGCACCATGACAGCTTGCAGAATGGCAGTGGGGAGTGAAATCAGTCACTGCCTTGGAGGAACAGGGAAAGGGCAGGCAGTGGAAGGGCTCTGAGTCCACCCCCCCAAACCACTGCTCTGGTCCTAAACCAAGAAACAGGCAACGGAGCGTTAATCTGGTTGCCACATTTTAGCATTTTAGCTCCCTGCTGTGATCAGATTGCTGTGTTTGCTCTGGTCTGGGCTCCATAAGAGCTGTGCGAGCTCTGCCCAGTCTCAACCTGATGGGATGGCAGCGCTCACATTGTCACCTGTGGGGCAGGCCTGACATAGGCATTAAACCCCTGGAGCATGACAGGGGTTCACCAGTGAGTGCAGCCGGACTTGTTCCATTTTTAAGTCAGTTCATTGCTTAAATCTTTGCAACCAGTAGGCCCATCTTAGCATATTCCACATGTGCACCAATGTTTCAAACCAAGAAGATCGTGAAGAGTGAATTCCACTGAACTCCTTTTAATGTGGTCTTTTGGCTGTGGTCAGAAGTAATGCACTCCGTTTAGAAAATGTTTCAAATGCTTTCCATGTTCATTATGAAATAACAATGTCCTCTGATTAAAAAGCCATATCAAAGCTGAAGGGATGGATAGCACAGCTTTCTCCAAGGAATGTTTCAATTAGATTTGAAATGGTATCAATAAGAGAAAATTAGTGACCCATGCACAGAGATTTTCCTCTCTGCTTGTTCCCTTGCTGGCCCTATGCAGACACACTCTTCAGAGAAACTTTTTTCTTTCAGAAGGGTCTATGTTTGTGTGTGAGTATGCATGGGGCTGGGGGGCAAGCAGGGAGAGGTTAAACTGCACAGCAGCTTGGCCAGGCACTGAGCACCTCTGAGGTATTTAGATGACTGATCTTATCTATTCAACTGAGTTTTTTAAACCTTTTGCACACTGCACAGCATGTTTTATTGTTAAAACAATAACTTTCTAAAGGAAGTGCTATACAGCCCTTGCTTGTATCAGTGAAAAATGGTAGTAGCTGGCTCTGAACCAGCAGGGTCAGTGCAGGTGACTGCGGGCACAATTACCACTGCTCCTGCAAAAACACGGTGAGCATCCCTTACCTTGCACTGACCTGCACAAACAATGCATCAATCAGAGAGCAGATCCGTCTATGTACTTACTTGTCTGGCTCTCATTGCTGCGTGCCTCTGATCATCGCAGTGGCATGAAACCTTTCCTAATCCACCTACTGTCCCTCCTCTTTTCTCATTCATTTTGACAGTGATAACTGCTTGAGCCTTCCCTGTCATCTTTTGCCCTTGACTCTTTGGAAGAGTTTGGAGATCTTTCAAAGGCTTGGCCTGTTGTCAGTGTCAGTCTGTGGCAAGGAAATGGAAGGTAACAACATACAGAGAGGTCTGTGCTGTGGAACATGCTCCACAATTCATCTACTCTGCCTGAAAATTAACACTCCTGAAGCTTTCTATGAGCATAAGTGTTCATAAAAACACACATGATATTGAATGGACTTTAAAAACATTTCTGGTGCCTAACCATCAAGCAAAGGATTGTTTGCCTGGAAATTATTATAGCTTATTAAAATATTTTCCTTTGTCATGTATGATACAATTCCATAAGTCCACCTTTGTTTAGAGTCTTTGCCTCCTTTTTTTTTAAGATGACATTGCAGGTTATTGCTGTTTGATGCAGTTGGAGTTGGCATTTTAAAATATTCATTTCAGATCAGAAGTGATGTATTTGCTTGAGACGTGAGTGGTTTATAACTGCCAGCATTGACTTTAAATTTAATGACACAAAGAATGTCACGTACATGTGACACAGTCATCATTCCCTTCATTGTAATGCAACTTTGTGGCACAGACGACATCATTTGTATGCAAGTTTCCATGCAAATAATGTCATTTGAATCCTTTTAACAGGAGATAATGACACAAAATTCCAGGAGTACAGGGAACAGGCCATGAAATAAGGACTTTCAAGTGACAAATGGCAAGTTACCTTCCTTATTTACATTTCTCTAATTTTTCACCTTTTTCTTATTGCTCGAGGCCAGTTGCACCCAAAGGAATGGTCAGGCAGGGAATTAGAGCTACAAACACCTTCATGTCCCCACTAATACATAGTCTGGATAGAGGGGCACTCCCTCTGGGCTGCCCTCAAAAGTTGATCTGATAGTTTTATTCCATTAAAAGTTAAAAAAAAAATAAAAAAGACAAAACAAACCAACCAAACAAAAAACCCCAAACAAATAAAAAAAACCTTTTCACCTTTCACAAAAAGAAATGTCACTACCTTTTACCAATGCAAGCACACCCCCATGATCTCAACCCACCCGATAGGAGGTGGTATCTTAATATAGGTCTAAGCTTCCCCTCTTTGCCCTGTCTTGGTGTCACCCTTCACAGCATATCCAGATTTTGGGGCTGCTGTAACATCTTGTCCCCTATATTATGCCATGGTGTTACCTACAATGTGAGTGCCTGATGCCCACGCCGACTCTTTTATTTAGCCATACCCCTGCTGTGAGGAACTGAAAGGCTTGGATCCTGCAGATCAACTTCCAAAACCCCTTCAGCCCCATTGATCCAGAGAGGTCAGGTATCAATAAATAACAGCAATGTCCTGGACTCCTCAGCCCAGCATCGAGAAGTAGAGCTCTCTGTGCCATCATGCATCAGGATTGATGCACACACAGTGCCTTTTAGATAGATTGTGTTCAGTTACTTCTTCTTTATTGATTCAAGCGTGTCTATTTCTGAGTGAACTGAAGTGCATCATTAACTGGTTGAAAAATAACACACAAAAGCACAGCTTTTCTTTTTTTTTTCTTTCCTGTGTAATTTTGCCGGTTTTAAACACAGTGGTTTGTAGTTAATACTAGTGAACAGAAGCAGTATTTTGGAATTTTTCTCCAGTTCCCTCCCTCTTTAATTTATGCATACATATCTTTTCTATCCCTAGCAATTTTTTGAGCAGAAGGCTGGCTATGTTGCCTCTCTTCACTCTGCATCCTGAGATGGGACTTGACACAAGAAATCAAACCATTGATCTATCATGCCCCTCACAACATTTTCAGGGGTGTTTGATGGTCTGCAACAGAAGATGAGTCTGTTCTTTTTGTCCAGCAGCTGCATGTTTAAACACCCCTCTCTATGGATACGTATATTGTCCATAAGGAGACACATTAGGGGCTTGACATGGCTGGTCTCAGCATCCAATTTGCATAGCTTTCTGACACAAAAAGTGGCTCTCCCTATGGAAAGTGAAGGGGTCAAAGGATTGCATGGGAAAGGCCATTATTCATGAAAATGTGTTTGTCTGTTATGTCGTCTTTCACAGCTTTTAGGATCCAAAACTGCAAATACAGTGATAAACAGCCCTCTGGAGGTAAAAAAACAAGGGTCAGCACTGTGTCTTCATGGGATGAGAGAATAAATCACTTTTCTCAAAGAGGTACAAACACATTCCCAAACTTGGAGTTATTTTGAGTGTTTACCTGTTGTTATTTTTGCCAAACTTTTCACATCCCTGCAAGATCATCTCATGTTGTCTGTGCTGTTTGGATGGTTACCCTCACAGCACTCACCATGTCTCTGGATGTCTAGTTCTCCTTCCTGCTCACACAGCACTGCCTGCCCATGCAAAGAGGCAGCCCATAGACTGCCACTGCTTAGGTATCTGTAACTTCCAAGGCAGCAAGCCCCTGGAAACACCATGTCAAGCATGACAGACCCCTGCTTGATTCCTTTTGACAAGTCCCATCTCAGGATGCAGAGTGTAGGACAGGCATCACCCTTTTCAGAAAAGCTACAGTATGTTGTGATTGAGGTGTTGGAGTCTTGCTTTTTTTTCCCAGGTGTGCTCAGTGCTGGGCAGAAGAGGAAGGAGGAACAGCCTGACAGTACCTGATCTTGCTGCATTAAACTGCTATCTGCTTCTAAGCTGTGTTACCTTGCAACCTGCCCCAAACCCCAGATATCCTGTGTGGAAACAGGGTAAGATTGCCATGGATCCCTTTGCTCTATCGCTTTAGTTTTCTGCAGGGTGAGATCATGGATAGTTACAATGAAGAGCTAGGGCTGGAACTTTAAAATGTCTCGGGCACACTAAGGCCTTATATGCACAACGGGCCTTAAATTGGAAGCATATGAAATGCACAGATTTCAAGGCAAAGCAGTGTAATTCCAATTTTAGCTTGTAGCACTGGGGCAAGTGCTGTAAAGTTTGAAATCTGTGTAACCTGTGAAACACATCCATTTTTGCTGTAGAGATAACAACACAGAGCAGCTCATATGCACTGAACTATGGTAGCGTGAGGCAAGCTGATTCTTAACCTACAAGCCCAGGGCCTTCCCCAGCTGCTGCCTGAGTCAGCCTGTATGCATAGGTTTCTCACCAAAATGTAATTAAAAATGCCCTTTTTGAGCTCCATACGAAAGAGAGATATATGCTGCCTCTCAATTTTTTCCAGACTTCAGGGTCAGACAGTGACCAGACACGCAAATAACAGTCAAATTATACAGGAAGTTGTCAAAAGGGTCTTAGCATAGGCAGAAAGGACTTTTGACCTTCTTGGGTGTCAAAGGTCTGGTTCGAGTTTCTTTATAGTAATCTGTAGCTATGGCAATGAAAACAGACCCTTTGAGTGAATCAGTTAGTAGATTTTTCTTTGAAAGTTTCTTTGACTTTCATATTTGAATTGAATTTTAATTTAAAAAAATGCTTAAAGCTATAACCCAAGAAAGACTTTATTTACAATAGAAAAAAAATGAGGCTGACAGCTATAAGGGTGGGCTCAGGAAAAAAAAAGAAAAAAGGACAAAGGAAAAGCACAATGATGCCTCCCCATACCAGAATTAGACCAAGGTTTCTTTTTTTCCTCTCTCTTCCTCCCTATCTCTCTCTCCCCAACCACTTAGAGGTTACCTGCCTTACACTTTCATAGACCCTAAAAATATTTTCAGAGATGGAAGTAGCCTGTGAGAAAATCAGTAGGATGTGCTGACAATGCCTTCAAAGTCAGACAGAAAAAGAGAAGGCTAAAGGCAAATTAAAATAGTTTGCAAAGAGCAAAAAAAAGGCCGGATTTTTTTTTCTCCTCCGTGGTCACTTGTCATAATCAGAACCATCCTTTTTTTTTTTTTTTTTTTTTTTTTTTTTTTTTTTTGTTGTTGCAGTAGTAGTTGTTGCCTTGCAGATTCATTAATGCAAGCATAGGAGAAGATTAAAAGAGTTTAGATTATGACACAACTATCGATATTGGTGCCTGACAGCAATATTATCACCTCATTGATATAAATGCTGAGCATAGGTGATTTTAAAAGTGTGACTGATTAAAGCAACATAAATAGTGGTCTTGGCACTAATGCTGTCAAGAATAAATCTGAGACCTTGACAGTATTGTGTGAACCCAGCCTCTGACTGGCCCTAAAGCCTCCTTTTATATCTCATTGGGAACATGCCTGTCACCTCTCTTTCTTCCCCTGTTTTTAACTAAGGACAGCAAAAAATTGTTTTATTTTTCTCTTTTACATGGATAGTATCAGAAGATTTTCCCTTGGTATTTACCATATCTTACTTGGGTTTTTTTAATTTTTTAAAAAGAGGAAAACTGATCAGTGGCTGCCAAGACCATGCTGGAGAAAGCCCATTACAGGGAATGTGATGCTGTCATGTTTTGTAACAAAGGAAATGTTCATCATTAGGCTATGTAATGTCCTTTTTTTACTAGGTGTCTTTCTTTTTCCACCCTGAAAACTCCCTGCTGATAGCTGCTGAACATAAGCACAGTGCAGATGGTCTGTGTTCAATGCATCATGTCCTTGACCCACTAAACACAGTGGGTGCATGTGATAGGAATTGGCCCTGAAGTGAGGGTAACCCAGGTTCTAGTTAAAATATCATCTGGGGTGGGTTAGAGTGAAAAGACACTGATGCCCCATCACAAGGGATGAATGCTCTCAGGCCTAGGTGTAAATGTGAATGTCCCATGTGAATGTGACCTTCCTGGGGATGGTGAATGGGTATAAAGGAGGACAAGTAGCTCGATCAAAGCACTGACACCTCAAGATCTGCCTCTGGCTCAAAGCTCTTCTTGTAGCTTTTGGTGGTAGGCGTTCATCCTCTCTGTTTTATGCAGCCAACAGGCTTCACCATTACACACAAAAATTCACCTCTTCTCCCTCAGGGGGTGCAAACCTGGCCTCAGCAAAGCACCCTGCCAACTCCAGAAATGGGAGATTGTTTTGAGTGATTAATCATTAATATTTTAGTCTCTCACAGCATGTAAACTCTCTCTGCAGCATATATAATAGTTAGTCTCAAGTGTATATCAGGATCATTATGCATAAATTTCCAAGAAAGAAATTTAGGACATGCAATACAGCATATACCCAGCTTTCCCTTCTCTGTGTTCCCTACCCTCCAGCCAAGAGCAGTTCAGGTGCACATCAGTGAGTGCACTGAGGATGGTGGGGAATCTCTCCTTGCTTCACACCCTGGACTAAGCCATTGCTTGCTGAGTGTTGGGTGAAACCTGTGCTCAAGACCAGAGATATCCATAAGACAGGTCACACACTGATATGGAAGGGGAGCACTCAACATCCAGATAGCAATAGCATTTCACCCACACGGCCCAGGAAACCTGGCTAGACATGAGATTCTCCTAAGTAGGGACAAGATGCTTTGAGTCAGGTAGAGCTGGGCTGCAGGAAGAGGTTAGTGTTTCTCCATTTGTTCTTGTGCTCTTTTACACCTCAGTAGATACAGGCACCCCCAGTGCCACCCATAGCACATTTGCACTGATAGAAGAGGAATGCAGGTTAGGAGGATAGTTTTCTATGAAATAGTCACCCAAAGCTACCCAAAAATGTATTAGAACAGAGCCTGTTCTTTATTTCCCATTGCTTTTAAGATTGGGTTATGGTCTCACTCTTTATCACATTCACTCTCCAAAGATAGCCAAACAATTGAATCAGACACCCAGATTACAACAAATACAAGAAGCTGCAATATCTGTGTACCATGTGGCACAGAGGAAATGGTATTCCTGAGATCACTGGCCTTAATAAGGGAGGAAATGTAGTCTTAAAGTAACATATACACTACACTTGGTCCTTTACAGTGAAAACATGCCGTCAGGTATCTAAACATGTTCTGCTCAGTTCCATGGAAAGACTTTGTGTATTTTTCACTTACACATTACAACATATTTTGATTGAGGATCTCCTGATAACCTTACAATGGCACATGGAATTGTGTTCCCCACACACCCTGGAATAGTCAATTTGATTTCTTTTTTTTTTTTTGCATATAGAGGACTGGCTTCTGACCTCCAGTATGCCACAATTATTTTAGTTGAGGTTTTATTGTTTTAGTGGATCTGTTATCACTTGGGACTCTTGGGTTCTGATGAAGCAAAGGTCTTTCTTTTTCCTTTTACACTTTTCTGGATAAAATGAAATGTGTATGTGCCAAATATAAATAATCTCAGAAGACCTCACCCAAACTGCCAAGGGAAGATAGGAAAGGGTAGAAAGAAGTTTAATTATAAAAAAACATCAGTGAAAAATATCTACATCAGACTGAGCCAAAATTTCAAGATACTGTTCATCAAAAGAAAGGAGGAATCAGAGCACACTATGACTACCACACTCCTTTACATGCTCCCCACAGTCCAGCATATTCTTCCATTACAGAACTCACTTGGGATATTAAAGATTCAAATTCAGATCTTCTTAGCATCTGATATGGTGTTCTGATTTTAATCTAAGTTTCTTCCACTTCAGCGAATGACCACTGAGTTACAGATTATTGCAGGGCAAATCTCTGAAATCTTCTTGGCAAATATTATGTCCCAGAGGGGATAAATATTTTTTTTGGCCAGTCAGTATTTTGGAAGATAGCAGAGGGGAAAATGTTGAAGAAATCCTTACCAGTTCCACTTTCAAAGGTTGAAAATATTAAAATTCCCCTCCAAACACCATTGCACCATTCTTACTCAACAGTCAAAGGCTAATCACTGCAAATCATGCAAAATTACAGAAAAAAAATGCTCATTGGTTGAATCCTGAGATGAAAGAATTTAAAGCCCAGATATGTGTATTTTAAAATAGCTCTCGTCATTATGTTTTTTTGTTAAAAGTCACTGAACAGGAAAATATGAAAATGTGAAAGATAATCCATGATCAGTGTTCAACTATGTGATTCTGACTGTATTTTGTCTCAATTAATTAATTTCTGCTTTTATTTAAACATTTTCCCATTTCCAGTGCAAGTGAGACATGGCCTAATGCTTTTCAGACTGTCTTTATCACTTTCTTTTCCAGATTTCAGTGAATGGGAGATTAGCAGGAGCTAGTTCTGGTCAAGGCACATGAGTTCCATGATGGCAGCTTTAGACTAAGAGGATACCCAGAGCTCTTTTATTTCTTCTCCTAATTTTCTCACGTTTTCAAATATTAGGAGCAAGTTAAATGTTGCATGCTGCAATTTTAATAACTGCTTATGGCAATGTGATAATAGCTATTTGGATAGAAATTCACCATAGTTGTTTCTTTTCTTCCCAGTCCCTCTGAGTTACGCAGCTCCAACCGTTTTGCCATTGCAGGAAGTTTTCTACAGTTGATAACTGGGAAGGATAGTACTGTTTTTATAGGAAGAAAGTTACTAAAAGAAAGGGGGGAAAAAATCTGGTTTGGGTTTTTTTTTTCCTTTTTTTTCTATATACATGGCTAATTACAGCTTTGGCAGGCCCCAAACAGCCTTCCACTAGGCAAACAGTAATCAGGTTTAAACTAATATTTTTGCTCCTTGTGCCAAAACAGAGAATTGTTCTTATTCAACTAACAAGGGATACTAAACAGTGCTTGGCCTCATGGATTTGTCTGCTGCTGTTTTGTGGAAGGAGAGCTGTCATGTACAACCTAGGCTGCTACAACTGCAAGAATCATCCTTTGAAAGGATGGTTAAACCCAAACACTCACTGATTAGTGTCAGGCAGAGAGCCCAATTCCCTGATGTACTAATTTTGCAGCTTGACGAGTAGAGGTAGTGCTGTGTGTAGTTCCTGCAAAGTGGAGGAGAATATGTAGTCTTTTAATTTCAAACTTAAATGAGAACTTAGAATCAGAAATGCCTGCCTCTCTGTTAACCTTTATGACAAAAACGTAAAATTTGCATTAAGCAAGAGTGTGTATAGATTGCAAGTTCCAAACCATCTGATTTCAGCAAAATAAGCAAGTAGGGCACTATTTAAAATAAAATCTCAAGTCAGTGTTTTAATTTGAATCCTGAGAAAAGCATGTCAGGCACCTTGCAGTCTTCTTGGTCTGTTTGATGATCTAAGTGTACAGAAGGATTCATTTATAGAGAGGTGTCATGTGAAAACCAGTCTGGTAGACAGACATTAAAACTGAGGGGACTAAGGGTTTTCTGCCACTGCTGCAATTCTTTCCACAGTTGACTTTACCCTTTCCTTTTTTTTTTTTTTTTATAAATAACTGTTAATAGGAGGCTGAAAACTGAAGTCAGAAGAAAACTTTGACATTTCTGGGTTAAAGATCAGTTAATTTGATTAACTTTCCCACAGTACATGTTTATCAGTACAGGTCTCTAAGGTCAGTGCCTCCCTGTGCACATACCAGTTTATAGCACATTCATTATGCAGAAACTAAGCATATTTTCACTATCTTCTTCCAGCACAGATCAGATTTCCTTTATTTTACATTTATTTCTCCATCTCTGTGATTTTTTTTTTCTCCCAGCTCTAAATAACTCTGAGATTACTACTCTTCAAGATGCCTATAGGAGGCTGTTGGTAATATCTCAGTGCAGTAACTTAGTAAGAGTCATTTATTATGTCCACTGAACCAACAGAGAGGTCTGACCTTCTCCACCTAACAGGAAGGTACCTTTGATCAATCCTCCTTGTTTTAGTCAAAAATTTAAAACTGTGATGATAAAAGGCAGTAAAGGAGTTATTGAAACTGAACCTGATAATGAGAGGAAAAAGTTTATATTTAAAAATCAACGGATGAAATTTAATATTTGCAGTAGCTAGAACTAGAGATGTGCACATAAATTCTTCTCCATGTTGGTGAGGATCCTACTCTCTTCATGTTAAGAGATTGCCAAGAAAGTTGAACTACATCTCTAAAAGGTTTAAGAAAGAGCACATTAATTTAATGTGCCAGACTCCTGTGTGGATGGTTTTATTCAGAAGCAGTCTCTATTTGCCTCAGCTTCATCCTGAAGCTATGTTACCTTACCCAAAGGCCCTTGCAACAAGGCACAAGCTGTCTAGATATTCTTGAAGAAACAGAAAATATCAGAGAATGAGGAGAATCATACCTCATTAAGTCATACCACAATAATTTGACAGTGTAAAATCTGGACATCTGGTCTAGTTCACTCTGGAATTATTCACCTTCCCAGAGTAACTTTGCTCATGCTGAAACTGATCTCTTATTTCTGCTGATGGTGGTGCAAACTACCAAAAAAAAAAAAAAAAAAAAAAAAAAGCCATTTTTCTATGTTGATATTTATTTTTTTTGTGTTGAAGAAAAGTTTTTCTAGAAGAACAACCTTTTTAGTGGCTCAAACTTTCTTTTCTGTGGAAGTGAAATGTACTACTAAACTTTTTCTGCTTGCTACCTCCCTGTTCTGCCTTCTACTTCTTCCAGTTCTCTGCTCCTCTTCTCTACTCTTTCCCGTGTGCACTTCCTGGTCAAGGTACATTTACATTAACACTCTAACATAATGATAAGAAGTGGGCTCCTGCTTCAGTCTGAATTTTTTTTTTTAATATGTCCAGAATGTATAATTGAACACTGCAACTACTTTTGATTATTGGCAACGTGTACTCACTCCAGCTCACAGACAATGGGATCAATGAGGTTCAAGAGCCACACTCTGAATGCAGACAGAAGTTTTTTGTTTGATGTAGCCAAAACGAATATTAGGCAAAAGTGAGAGGTGTGATTTTAGCAATCTCATGCCGAAACATCCTCCATTTGGGTCACCATTTCTATTTTTCTCTCGGCTGTGAAGTGTCTTTGCTCAATATCTGGCCAAATGGCCAGAAACTGACCTTCCAAACCATTCTCCTTGAGTTCCTTTGCCCATACATATTTGAAATAAATACTATAAAAAAGCAGGAGTAGAAAGGTGAGGAGGAACACTTTCTAGTGATCTCTCAAACTCTAGTCTCATATGGCATCTCTATTCCTTGCAGTCTCTGGTTCTTGATAAGGTTCTGTCAGTGAAACCATTGCAGAGCACCCTTTTATTTCATAATGTTTTAGTCTTGACATTTCTGTGTTTATTTCCCAGATCAGACCTCCTCTTGAATACTCCCAGACCCTTATGCATACCTGGCTTGTTTTCAGGGGACATCAGGTTAGCTGACCATACATGACTTCATGGTATTTATCCTACTGTGCATGAAGTCCTCCCAGAAGCAGCATAGACAGGGCAGAAAGAGCTGGAAATTATTTCTTCCCCCTAATGCCATGTAATCATAAATGGAGTAGGATGGACAATAGGGGATTGTCATGCCAGGCAGATGAGCATAGTGTCAGGCAGTGTGGGCATGTGTCATAACAGCTGAAGGGTTCTATTAGCTCCACAAAATCACAGACTCATTTAGGTTGGAAAAGACACCTGAAATTGAGCCCAGCCTTCAACTGATCACCACCTTGTCAGCTAGACCATGGCTCTAAGTTCCAAGCCTACTCACTGCTTGAACGTCTCTGGGGGTGGTGACTCCGTCATCTCCTTGGGCAGTAAATTCCAATATTTAACAACCATGAAGAAGCTGATCCCAGTGTCCAACCTGAACCCCCTCAGTGCAGCTTGTAGCTGTGTCATCTTGTCCTGTCACTGGCTGACCGGGAGAAGGGACCCATCCCCACCTTGCTTCATTTCAGGCAGTTGTAGACAGTGATAATGTTCCCCCTGAGCCTCCTTTTCTCTAGGCTTAACACTCACAACTCCTTGAGATGCTCCTTATATGACACTCTCTAGACCCTCACCAGCTCCACTGCCATTCCCTAGACATGCTCCAGCACCTCAATGTCTTTCTTCAACAATGGGTCCAGAAATGGATGCAGTACTCAAGGTGTGACCTCACCAGTGCCAAGTACAGAGACACAAACTTTTGCCTGATCCTGCTGGCCACGTTACTTCTGATACATTTTCCAACCTGCCCCCAGCATGCCCCCATGACAGCCCAGAGGCTGAATAATACTGCAGCTGTACAGTTTGTGGCAAAGTTGCCAGGACTCACAAGATTACCTTTGTCCAGTATGAATTACCAACAGTAAGAAGGAGCAAGACCACCAGCATAACTCTCCCTGTGCACAGAGGGACTCCAAGTTTGAAAAGCGTCACAGAACTTGGATTTCTACCCTGAGTGAGGTGTCAGTAAGAGGATGTTATCAGGTTAACCCTTTTACCTTGAACCTTCAATGAATAATTCAAACCCTTCACATTTAATATTCATCCACATCACCTCAGTTGTCACTCAAGGGTCATTACTTCCTATCCATGTCCAATTTTATTTGTTCCTGAATCTTTCCCTCATATCTTTATTAAGTGGTTACCACATGTGGCAGAGTTGCACAGGGTCTCTTGCCAACTCCATCCCTGAAGTGGTGATTACTGCATCATGCCACTGGGAGTGTGACTTGTAAGTTCACTCATTCTGAAGTAGCAGGCTATGAAATCTATTCTCAGTAAAAAATACATCTTAGAACTGGCCATAATATTCAAGATACTTGAGACTGCAGAGAATAGCAAGTTGGGAAGGATGGAGCTCTGATCTTATACCCTAATTACAGCCTTAAGATGGAGTGGCCTTGTCTAATATCTGGGAAGTTCTTTCTTACCAGCCCTTCTGTCAGACTCCTATCATTGCGTTAACCTAGATGCTTAAAGCTAACACTGAGATATTTTCAGCTATAATGGCTTTAGCTGTATATTAAGAAAGAAGCACATACTGAACACCTTCTTAACAATGCCCATGAAAGATCCCACACAAATGGCCTCATTGAGTTGCTCATACCAAGATGAATGTGAATCAGATGTAGTGAAAAGAGAGATATAACCTTGCTGAACCAGACATCAGCAGGTTCAGGTGACAAATATAAACAAAGAAAATACAGCTTTTACAGTTACATTAACTTTTTTTCCTGTATTCTATCCCAGACAGGCTGCAAATGCTCACTTACAGCTCATTGTGGCATTTAAAAGAAAGCAGACAAAATTGATGAGTACTAAAGTGTACCTAGAACTAGTTTACAGCTGCAATATATCATAACAATGCAGAGAGTTGAAAGGAGGACAAGATTTGCCTCCCCTGCCTGCAGAGAGGAATCTCCTCTGACAATACCACAAGAACTGGTGATTTTGTAGCCTTACAGTCCTCCCGCTTCTGCTTCCATGCAGAAACAGCAAGTGCAGAAGTTCACAAAAAGGCAGTGATGTTGGAAAAAAAATCTGATCAATCTTCACCAAAAGCGATTTGATTTGATCCACTTTCAAAATATGAACAAAATTTTGCACTGAGTCAGACTTTACATTGTCTGCAGTGTCCTTAATTTAATTGAGATGTGTCTTAGTGGTATATAGTGAGAAGGGAGATCTTACTGGACTGCAGCTTGTTCTTAGAAATAGCTAGCTGTGTAAAGAGATCCCTGTAGTAAAGGTTAAGTGTACACTGTATATTATCTCTCTTTCCTTTCTTTTTTTTTTTTTAACAAAAAGAAAAAAAGAAGAAAGAGAAAAAGAAAAAAAATGTTGTGAAAGTTTAAAAGTATGACCTCCAGAACCAGACATGCTGAGACTGGGCAATATTGAAGCTAGAAACAGAAGGGGTTGGATAAAAGGCTTTGTGATATGAATCTCTGTCTCTCCTGCCCTCAGCAGAAAGGCTTAAATATCTCCTTCTTGGACAAACAGATCAATACAAGCTTTTTAACATCTTCAATGAGAGCTCATTAATGCTCTCATGGTGTCCTCTTTTGTGCCCTGGTGACCTGGTGGGAGTCAGGGAAACTGAACTGCAGCTTAGTAATTATCACAGGAATAACACTTCATATTATCTCCTAGTGAAATGTGAATTGTTTTCCTAATTATTCAGGACAGCAGCGAGCAAAAGCGCAAACTAATTGAAAAGACATTATGATTTATTTGAGTGTGTGAGATTGGACCTATTAGTTTGGGTTAAATGTTAACCAATAGAATATTTGCTATCTCTTTGAAGAGCTGAATGCTAGGAAAGAACAAGAACAGAAAACTTAGTTTCCTACGATTACTTCTTCATTATATGTACTTTATGGGTTTTCTGCTGCCAGATTAATCTGGACATTTCCCTTTATAATGCTGGTATCCAGGCTGGGTTTAGGATTTTGAAATCTTTTGAGGATCTGAGTGGGATGTAGAATGGAAACTTTTGCTAAGACAAATTGCTAAAGAAGTGTGAGATTTATATTACTGATATATTAAATAATTGAATAAAGAATGCTTTATTGGTTTCAGTATGGGAAACCAGTGGGATGGGATTTTTAAAGGAAGGTCTCTTGTTTGTTTCATACAGATCAGTTGCTCATCCACATATTTTTCCATCAGTTTTAGTCTACAATTAATTTTCACATACATGTTTGTAAATCTCCCATAAAGTAGAAACAAAAAGAGATTTTCAGTTTAAAATATTTCCCTTAAACTAAAAAAGTACAACACATGCACAGCAAGAAGAGATTAACAGAGTAAAAATGTCTGATGTAAAATAGTCTGTGAAGTTACTCACTGCATAGGTGTGACCTAGCATCGAAACTGACCTATTTGATTGAACTCCTGAGGGACAGGGGAAGAAAAGAGGCACTCAGACATTTTAATGAAGTTGGATCTTCCATAAACACTGAAAATTAGAAAATCAGACCTTCTGCATATGTCTGATTTTGAGCCCTGGAAAACTAGAATACCCAGAATCACTCACCGCCTTTGAAAATTGGAGCCATGTAGTTGAAAATAGGTATTTAATTTATGTAAGAAGTTTGCTCTTTCAAGCACCTGTCTCAAACAGCTTCTTATTATCGACAATGTAGGTTGCCACAGTGCCAAGCTATTACTACTGCATATTAGCCTGCAAATAACGCTATACTCACAGAAGTGGGAAAATTCTTTTCATTTTCACAGATAGTGTGTAATTTTTGGGGTGACCCATCTCTTAGCCAGGCACGTAATAGCTAATCAAGACACAGTGCAAAGATAGCAGAACTCATTTTTTTTAAATTAAAAAAAAAATATAAGGGAAAAAAATAAAAAGCACACACACACAAAAATGCCCTGATCTATTTTAGTCACATATTTTAATTCTGTTTTTAGTGCAAGAATTTAATTATACACATTTTCATCATTTCTCGTATTCTGACATATTAATTAAGGATGCTCTAATTCAATTCCAGTGGCACTATTGGCCTACCCTGTAAAAATATTTTCCTGTTTTGGTAAAAATACAAAAACGATGAGGAAGGTAAAAGCAGCACCACAGTTTGCTGCCTACATACTGCTGTTTCTTCTTGTCATGGAAATAGCAGACTAATTATTTTATAAAGTGATAGATTCCCCCATCTGTACAGTGTTTGGTGGCACTAACACTTAATAAAATATACATGGGAAACCAGCAGTTTCCTGAAGTCTCCTACACTGAAATGTGTCTGTCTCTGATGGTAGAGCCACACAAACAAGGTAAAAGTGCCACATACTTTCACTATGACGACACATGGACTCTGACCCCATTACTGTCTTTGAAAACTTTGTTAGTAGGCAAGGTTAATGGACTCGTATGTCTTCTCAGTTCCTCCTTAAGACCCTCAGGAACTGGAAGGTATCACACTGGGGCTACAGTAGAGGGCTAAGCTTGGTTTCTATTGTTTTTGTCATAATATATTTAGTTTTTCTTCTGTGAGTTTGAAGTGTTACAGCTTCAATATGCACAGGGGGATGTCAGCAGTAGCTAATAAAATGATATGACAGTAAACAGTTCACAACCTGTATCAGATAACTATCAAAATCAAAGTTGCCCTTCATAACTCAAACACACCAATATCGGTAGCTTTAGAAGCACATGCCCAGCCATTTGAGACTAGGGCCAATGGAGGAGGTTGCCATAGAAAGTGAGACAGCTGGACCTGCCTCCCACCACAAGCCAGGAGCAGAGGCCAAGCTCATGTCATCGAGCTGGGGTTGTGCTTTTGCACCATGGGCACAGCCTGAGGATGATGTTCAGTCTGGGTATGTGTTGTTCATCTATTTGGTTTGCATGGAGGAGGCAGGGAAGGGAGAGGTGTGCAGCTTTCCTATTCCGACAATTACCCACCACCTTTACTGCTGTGGTACATGTCAAAGTGTACTCATGCTGGGTTCAAGTCAAACCATCCCAAAATGCACAAGGGGATAATGGGAGTAACAGTGACTAAGGAGGGCTTTAGGACAGTCTTGACACTGAACCCAAAAATACCCTGAGGAGCCAAGAATACTCTGAAGGCAGCAACAAGGCTCACATAAACGCTCACACATGCACACAAGGGAGAGAACAGAATAGCCTTGGACTCCTCAGTATGGCAGGTGAATTATGTCTGTAGAAGTTGCTCAGACTATCATTAACATATACCTGATAAGTATGGCAGTGGGATCTCAAGGTCTCCACCGTAATCCTGCCTTCTTTTAATTCAAAGGAAAGTGATGTACCTTAAAGCAATGCAGACATGCAACAATCATTTAGCTGTCCCCAGTTCCTGTCAGAGGGACATGAGCTGGTTGTGAATCATTCCCTCAAGAAATCTTGGTAATCTTGACTATTTTTGCATTTCCTAATATATTTTGATTTAAAGCCTAAATTAGACTTAAGCCAGCGATAGTGTGTCTTGAACCACTTTTGAAAATAAATGAGATATGCTGATGCTGAAATGTTGGTAAAAGGGGATTAGGAAGACTAGGCTGCTTTCCACCCCAGTGGCTTTGCGTTACTATTAGGAGGGATGGATTAATATCAGATTTCTGGTATCTGGTTCCTCAGTGATACTGCTTAATTATCCAGATAAGTGATCAGAGTCAAAGCATGAGTGACAGCATAAATATAAAGAACATCATCTTATAATTTTTTTCCCCTTAAAAAACATGTATATTAGTTTTAGTATCATAAAGATACATTTTTAAAGTACTCATTAAAGTTAAAATTTTAAGTAGCTTTTAGATATTCAGTCTAGGTTATTCATCCTTTAAAAAGTTGCAGTTTATTTATTCATTGACAGGCATAGAGAAGTGGCTCACACCGAAAGACTTCCAAAAACATTGGCCTGCTGGTCCCTGCATTAAGCAGCTTCTTCTGCCCATTCTCCCATAGTTAACTATTCCATTTTCTTCCTTCTCACTCTCACTGCTCTATTGCAACCTCACCCTTGCTGAAGGGGGTGGGCCACTGAGGCTGAAAACATCTGGTTCCCTGCTCAGTCTGTAGAGGGAAGGTCCATGAATTCCCAGGTTGCTTCTCAGCCCTGATCTTCTTTATAGCTCTGGTCTCTGTTGGCTGGTAATTTTATCCAGTAACACATTTGATATGTGTAAGTGTGTGAATGCACTTGTGTACTTTCAATGTAGACAAGTACTTGGACTGATCAGGATCTTGGGATGGGAGAAAAAGCTTTGGCACCTAAAAATCATTCAAACAGAATCACTTTGGTTATATTTTTTTGTCCCTTGCTAAGTCCTTTTTCAAGAATCTGAGATTGGTGTCAGACATGAGGCAAGGAGTTAAACATGATTTTAATAAACCTTCCTACTGGAAACTTTTATGTCATCTCTGCTTGTCCTTCCTAACTTGCCAGCAGGGCAGGATTTCCAGATATCTTGAAACTGAAAGGTGGAGTAGAAATTTCTCTGTTGGGGGAGAATGATTTGCTCAGTAATTTAAGACCATGAAAGAGAAAAGATTTTTGCTGGGGCAGTTCCTCCATTCTGTAAGTACACGGGAAAAAGAACAAACTTTCCATATTCACTAAGCTTTAACAAACAAAGAAAAGGCCCTGGAAGAAAATTTGGGGGGAAAATAGTAAGAAAAATCTGCACATAATAGGCAGACAAATCTGAATACAACCTAAATCAAAACTAGAGTAGTCTTTGCTTCTCCAACTGCCCAAAATTCTTCAGACATATATATTTTATATTTAATTCCCACATTTATTTTAGACTTCATTTGTTTCTAATAAGATTTGCACAGTTGTATTATGCACTGTAGCACACAGCAGCTTGATTTCATACTACAGAGCAAATATTTTTCATTTTCTTTTCTGGTGTTCTACATGTCAGACACTGCAACTACTGCAACTTCTTCATAGACTTTTCCTCCAGTTCTTCTGCAAAAATCTAGACGAGGCTTCAATTCACATTTGCCCTCCACCATTTCCAGTGAATAGCAATGCAAACAGGTGTTAACAGAAACCACTCATACAGAAAACTGCCTCCTTCTTTTTTTCCTTTTCTGCCTCCTCCAGGAAGGCTGCTAAAACCTGATGTGGATTGCAGATAGAAAAGATAATTGAAAGCTGTGGACTTGAAAACTTCATAGATATTGAAAGCAGTCTAGACCTCATACAGTTCATTCCTGTACTTTCATTCTGTAGGTCTCATTTGACAATGACTCAGAAATAGGGAAGACTCGTCATATTTGTTCAAATTTGAATCTGCAGTGGGAGGAGGATTTTTTTCTATGGGTCTAGCACCTTCATTTCTGTAACTGAGGTAAAATAGAGGCTCAACAAAACCAGGGTTTTGTTTTTTGATGGTGGTAGTCTGTGGCTTTCTGGATTTGTTATATTTTTTGCATTGTTTTGATGATAACAGGAAAAAGACAATTTGAAATGATCCTTGTGTGTTGGACACATCAGCATGTAGGTAACTAAACATAAGACAAAATGCAAAATAAAAATGGAATAGAGTTTCTAACAATGGTCTACATAAGGTATTTCATATTCTTTTCTGTGACATACTTTCCTCCAGGGTTCATCTAACCAAGGCTCATCTCTTGCCAGAGATTCCTTAATTGAATAAGTCTGGTCAGCTGTTTTATTAGAGAAAGGCAAAGAAAAGCCCTCTAGACTGCTGTTATTCACTGACACTCACCTGAGTTAATAATATCATAGCATGGTGTTAAAGACTCTTTAATGTGGGAGGTCACACCTTTAGAGGAAGATGAGATTAGTCCTTGGACATCCTCTGCCATTTATCCCACAGTATTCTCTGAAGTGACTATTCATATGTCATAATTTAATTGCAGGCCAACTGTTATTCTCAGCTATACATGCTTTACACATCATATTAATCTACATTATATTTTTTTTTCCTGTGGATAAAGCAATATAATGGTTTTTCAAAATATGTGAATTTCAGTGTTAGGAAAATGGTATGGAAAGTGAAAAGGTCTCTGATAAGTCCTTTCTATGGGTCAGCTCTGTTCTTTTCCTGGAACTTTTATGATTTCACCTTGTAAGGAAAGTATAGAAACTTTGCTAGATTTTCACAGCTGCTGCAAGAGCTGATGTAGCTGACCAGAACACTTAAGTGCTCACAGTGCACATTCTTCATTCTCAGTAGTAGAAGAGCAGGGGATCCCTTGAGTACCTGTCCTGAAAAACAAACACGAAACCATATGGCTTTAGCACACTCCTGAGTCATCTGCTAATGCCACCCCCAAACAAAATGCAATAATAAATAATCAAAAAATTAAAGCAGAAAAATGTTGTCTACAGACTTCATATACTTTCCTGGAAATAAACTGGTACTGCCCATTGTGCAAGAGAGATGGTGACCTTGGTAAATTTTCCTAACTGCACAAACCCCCCCCATATATCTTAACTTGTAAATATTGTCATATGGACTGCTGGTGATCTCCCACTGGACCATCCAACATTTCTCAGGCTATTTTAAATTGAGGAATTTTTTTCACCTGAATATATATCAGACTCACTTGCAATCATCTCTATCTCTGTTTGTTCCTAACCCTTGGAAGCACAGGCTGCCCAGAAGAAACCATCAAGACCTCCAGTGTGTATCCAGTGGGAAGAAAGGTTGCCCATTCTTTGAAATGTAGCTTTCTCCATCTTACAGTTCTCCCCTTTAGCTAATCATCCTGGACCCATGAGAAATGCAGTTTTCCTAGTCTTTCTGAAACTACTCCTCCTGTGGGCCCGGGAAAACCCAGTCCAGCTTACAATGTTTGCATCTCTCTACATAAAATAAATAGTGCCAGAACACAGGTCTGAGTACTGCCCTGTTTAATCTGAGCTGCATACTTGTTAGCATGCTCCTTGGAGAAGGATATCTAAAATGTCTAGGCATCAGAATATCATATAGTACAGGATACAGGAGGGATATCAAGGCATGTGATTAGCAGAAACTCTTTGTATTTATTCTACTTTACATCTAGTTTACTATATTACAATGGTAAGACAGGTTCTGGACTTTATCAATTTTATCTCAATTTTGGAAGTGCCCAGAATCAGAAAAAAACATTTCCTGTCTGATGGATAAGTTAAGTAATCTTAAACCTCACTTCACATAAATAAAAACAAGCAGAAAATGAATAAAGTTATTAATTGCAGTATTTGTCAATCACCAGTGTGAGTAGATATAAAGAACAAACAAAATTTGTGTCGAGTTTCTTGCCTTGGCCACTAATTTGAAACACGAGTGTTGAAACATTACCCAGTGAGTATGTCACATATGCAAGTCTCTTGTGCCTGACTTAACACCATCTACATTGATTTTGCTGCTCATATACTCTGACATATTCAATACACAGATACAAAAACTACACTAATAATATCACCAGTATATAGTACAAGCAGGGGAACACACTATTAAAGGCAGTCTCATCACAGAAATATTGTCCCAGTATTAGCCACCTGTGAAGCTAAAGATTAAATACATTATTTTCTCCTGAGCATACTAGCTACAAAAGAAGACAATTTCACCCATAAGTTATACAGTTGTTTGTGTCAACGATAATTTAACTAAGGCCAGGAAGTAGAAGGAACATTTTCAAGAATTATTACACAATACTTTTCTCAGTTTATTTTGAGCTGTGTCTGACTCATCAGAATGCTATTTTATGAATAGTTTGAAGGGCTAGTAATGTTTTATCTAAATAACAAGATTTACTTCTCCACTTCAAAGTCTGTTTGTATGTTGTTTTCATTTGGTTTTGTTGGAATATTTATTTATTTTTTTTTTGTATTCAACACCGAAATTTCTTGGCTGAGATTTTTAGCAATCACATATTCTAGAGAAAAGACATGTGCCAAACTGTATCACCTCAAAACCTGTCCATAATGCTTTTGTCAACAGAAGCAGCAATGAGATTTGGATACAGCCTATGCTTCTACAATAATCCAAAGATTTGACAAGGGCTCAGTGCTGAAGCAAGGCATTGAGTTGTCTAGTAGAAAAACTGAAGACTCAATCTCTATTTCCCTTATAATAATTTACAGCCCAGATTTTTTGAGAGCTTTACCCCCTATTTTTTGTCTGTTGTTTTCAGAACTCACATCCTGTGTAGCTAATATTCTCTGATACAGCAAAACAACATTTCAGTCTAAAGAACTATTTCTGTAGCAACTTTCACAGACCATCAAAGAACTTTAAACCAAAATGAATATAGATCCATGAAAGTCTGATAAGAAAAGAGTATGTTTTTTTCTTTCTCCTGAAGAATTTAGGGTGTCAGGAAATGTCAGTAACATTTTAAGTAAGGGCAGGATTCCTTCACACAGCAGTACTCAGGCTCTGCAAAACAGGCACTAAAAATGTTACAAATTCTGTTCTCTCGATAAATGTTTCCTTTTTTTTTTTTTTTTTTGATAACAGATTCACACATTAAAGTTAGATCTGGGGCTGATGTAAAATCCATTTAGCTTCATTGAGGTTAATGAACCAAAGATGATATACACCCGTTGAGAATCTGCCTATGTGTGTGATCAGTTACAATGCTATTTGTTTTTATTGGCTTAGCCATTGATGTACTACTAGGTGGCTCTGAGATTTTTTAATCAATAAGAGTTAGCATACTTGAAAACTATGCTTCTGTGAAACTAATGCCTGGAAAAGGCTCTCTTGAAACTAGATTTCCTTTGAGATGGAGGTATGGTTATATACTGCAGAAATCAGAAGATTTTAAACTGAATTTTCTGCTAAATAAGTGAGTCAGCACACATTTATCCTCCATGAGAAACAGTAGAAAATTTGAAAAATGAGTGCATTTTTCACCCTTCATAAAGGGTTATCTTGCAGTAGGGGAATATCAAGAGTAAAGAAATATCTCATGCACACAAGATTAAAAAAAAAGCAGAAATTCCACTTTATAAATAAATGCAAAACAGTATAAAAAAAGCAACACGTTATGAATAGACACCTTTGGAAATAAATTCCAGAAGCCTCCAGAGAGCTTGAGAAAATAACTAGCTTGCACAGCATTAAGTAGAAGGAGTTCCCCTAAGGGAATCAGGGGATCAGAGATATTGTGTCTTGGTTAGCTTTGATAAGTTTGCATCTGTCTTTTGCACACTGCTGGTAACAAGCTGAGAGATGCAGTCTTACATGGAGACAAATGGCAAAATTGTTTCTTAGGCTGTGAATACTAAAAGTGATTGATTTTATTGGAATTATATTAGCACAATTTCACACCCCATTCAAAATGAACAAGGGGAAATGGACTCAGGGCTTGCTTTCTACCCCTCTCATGACCTCATTGTGTAGCCTTAAACAGAAGTGCTCAAAACTGCTTCAAGCACAAAATGAATCTGTGCTGATGAAACTAAACATAAACCACCCCTCTTTGCTGATGTCTATTAATAGTTTTTGACAGACCTAGAGAAACATCGCTCAGTTTCTTAAATATGCTTAAAATAGAGCAGGATATGTCAGCACATTTTTGTAAGTCAAAAAGTTTGTAATTCTTGTGAGTAGATGAAGAGTGCAGGATTCATCTCACCCAGCATCAGCTACAAAGAGAAGATTTATCTCTAAGATAGTCAGCCTAGAGTCCATTTCATCAGTAGAACTTTATAAGAACTTTTAAGACATGAGTCTTTTGACTTATTTCAGAGATAATAAAATGAGATACACTGCTCAGAAAAATACCTGTTTCATTCTCTTGACTGTAAAGTAAGCTTGTATTGATTAGCTCAGAAACACACTTTAGACATCCATGTTTGGATAGATGAATGTCACTGGATAAGACTGGAGAATAAAACACTTCTCTGCAAGTGACCATAGTTTGTGAGATATTTATAACTGTCAAAGTGATCAGCCTTTTTCCTGAAGTCTGAGATTTTTTTTTTTTTTGCTTATTATTTTTGAAAAGAGGAGTGTAGCCATTTGATCAAGTCTCTTGGCTTTCTTTCATACGAGAAGTTAGTGACAGAGTTCTGTTTCAAAAAGCAAATCAGACTTGATACCCTGTATACAACTGCATAAAGCCCAAGACCAAAACAAGATTTAAATCTAACCAGGCAAATCTATGTATCTGCAAGCTCTGATTTTGAGGAACTGGAATACATGAAGTCAGAGATTTGAGGTACTTGGTATACAAATAAATACAAACCCCATAACATTTATATCAGCTAATCATCTCTAAAATTTGCTCTTCTGAAAAACTGAGCTACAAAAGATTAGAACTGAGCAAAATCCACTGAAAACTCAGAGAGAGAAAAAAATCATTGCAAATACATTTTTCACACTCCTGGACTCTTCTTTTGAATATTTCCACACACTACTTCATATAAAGAATTAGTATTACTTGAATTGTCTCTCCTTTTCATCGGTATAAATCAGTAGTGACACAATACTTTGTGGAAAAATAAACTATTTTCAAAGCTCTTGTGAATTACTTGATGCTACATATTTCTTGTAGGAAATGAGAATTCATGAGAGACAAATTCTGTGAAACATGTCTAATGTGGGGAAGTGTCACCTAAAAAATATGATACATTACAATAAAATTGGAAAATTCCATTTTGACCACTACTGTTAGCCATCATCTAGAATTACTATTGCATTGTAGTTAAAAATAAGTTAAAGTAGGAAAACAAGCAATCTGATTTAATCAAAACATGGCAATAAAAGAAGAACATTTTATAATGCACAAAATTTGAAAAAATTGATTTTGTTTATTTTGTGTAAGGAAAAAAACCTCCACAATTCTTATTTTTCAAACAAAAATATCACTCTTCTTCCTACCTTGTTAACAATGCAAATCTATAGTGAATAAGAGAAAAATCACACACCTAAGAAGCCAGGAAGTCATTTAAACCCATACCCCCAAAGACCTAATTTTTATGGCTCTAATTCCCATAAAACATTTCAATGTGACATAATTTATTTAGAAGCTAGGGACTTCATAAGGATAAGGAAACTAGAAGTATGTAGAAAATACATGAAAAATGAAACCACTACAGAAGCCTAAACATGTTAATAACATATTCTGGTAATAACTGGAGAAAAACACAATATGCACAGTGTGTTTTGCATGAATTATTTATTTTACTTATATACATATACTAGTGGACAAAAAATTTCTTCCCAAACAATTGTGTGTTGTTAATGGGGAAATAGTACAGCATACATTTTGGCAATCTCTTTCAAAGTCATAGTGGCCACTTTATTCACCTAAAGAATTCAAAATAATTAAAAATGGTGGTACACCAAAGAATGGAAATATTTGCATGTGACAAGCTTATAACGTGACCCAACACTATCTGTCTGAAGTTAAGAATTGCCAGGCACACAGTGAACACAAAAGCACAGGAACCTGCCTTGTACTCCCCTCCCTGTGACTTGTTATCAGAGGAAGATCTTAGCGACACAGAAACAGTTTTGTCATTGACTTATCAAGGACTGAGTTTCAGTCCTGAAATTTCAAAGAAATCCAAGACAAGTGTTAATAATATATCAGAATATAAATAGGCTTAACAGACGGTACCTCCACCTTCCTCCTTTCCATTATCTACCACCATATTTTGCCCTAATTCAAATACTTGCCTTATGTAAGACAGAGCTTCCAGTAAAAAGCAGCAAATCCATCACAATAGTATCAGTAAATTTTTTAATGAGAGCAGATGGGAAAAAATATTTGGAGGTGGACAAATTGGGGTATCACTCTCCTGGGCTTGTGGCAGGAGCTACAGGGGCACTGACAAGAGCCTTTACTATCTTTGACAGCTGCCCAATCAAGCTTAATCAGCCTTGGATGCATTCCTCTCTAATTTTGCCCTTTATTAGCCTCCTTAAAAGTCATCAGTGACATCAAACTTACAAGAGCTGTTCATCTGCCTGAGCTGCAAGTTCTACACATGCATCTCATATTCTGCTTGCACATCTTTAGTGTAAGAAAAATTTTGCAATGATGAAAAAGAGGTAAACTTGTTATAAACTCATTGCAGACATAGTTATTTCCATGTCAAATGTGAATAGTATATCTAAGATGTATTGTTCCAGGTGCATTGTGTTACTGCAACACAGCAAACAATTTAAAAATAGCATATACAAAGAGAAATGCAATAATACCTGTGCATTTTATGCACTGTCTCTATTTCATTGTATAATAAATAAATATTATTTGAGAGTCTTGAACCAATACTGAAGAATGCTTACGTGTTTTTAATGACAATTTTTAAAGGTGCAAGAGATATCTATTTACCAATATATTTATACAACCCTAGTAAATGTAGTCAATGATAACAAAATAACAATTATGGAGAAAAGCCTTTTTCCTAATGTTTTATCTCATAAGCCTTGCCAAACAAAAGGAACTGAAATGACCTAGTTATGTGAGTTCTTTCCCTTCTGCATCCTGACAAGGATCTACAGGCCCTAAAGGAACCTGGATCGAGCATTTTCTTCCCTGGAGAAAAATTATTAACACTAATCCTTGTCTTTGAACACAGCAACCTTTTGATTGGTGTAATTGAGCTACATTACCTCACTTTTCTACTTCTGTCACAGCATCCTATAGATGTAGCACAACTGAATTCATGAGCCTCATACAGAAAGGGTCAGAGTATTAATATGTTAATAGTGTGCTAGCTTGCAAATTATGGTTTTTTTATAAAGTCTCAGTTAATTACATTGCAAGGTTTTGAAGCCAGACTGAATTTTACTCCTGTGAATTTGCAATGCTAAGTGTTCTTAAGTAGACAAACCAAAAGAATTTCCTAAGAATTTGGATAAAATACTTGGACCTGATTTTTACAAGAGACATCTGGTTTTATAAATGCCCAATCTCATGTGCATGACTATCTGTTACATGCCTGAACACATAAAATAAAACATGCTTGCTTCTTTTCATATCACCTGTTGCAAAGTAAAAAAAAATAAAAGACAGGAAGGACATAAACTCTCTGTCACTTTCCAGTCTGGGTCAGTGTGCTGTAAGCCAATCCATCTGAAACTACTCATCAGTTCTTTTAAATAATTTTAGACAGTGATAAAAACTATTAATAAACACTGGGATGCATGTCTATTGCACTGATGGGAATTGGCAAAAAGTTGGAATAGCAGTTTCCAGATATCTCATTGAAGCTGAAAAAAGTAATATAAAAATACACAATTCAAAGTCCTCTTAATATAATTATGTCCCAATGGCAATCAAGGACTTTTCAATTTCCATTTATCTAGAGTCTCCTGACTGCCATTTTATCCAGCTTTGGGAAGTAGTTTGTGCCATGGAAATTATAAGGGCATCTCAGCAGAAGATGAGGAAAAAATTCAGACTGGACAGGGTTTTGAGTAATCAGATCCTAGTGCAAAAGGTCCACGCCCACAGCTGAAGGACTGGAACTGGATGATCTTTAGAGGTCCTTTCCATTCTATGACTGTGAAACAATTGTGCTTGGGGGAAATGAACAATCCAGAAAATTAAGTAAAAAAATAATGTAGGAAATCTAGAGCAGGGGACTTCCCACCTAGTGACAAAACCACTTCTAACATAAGATGGCCTCACTCGGTGTCATACATTTAAGGAATGTGAAACCTCTCTGATTAGAATCTATCCCCACACATTTGAGATAGAAAAATCGCTTTGTGACTGTGGTGTTAAAAGCACTTCTAAAATCATTTACCTTTCTCCAGGTCACTCTTCTTTCATCACAGTTTTTTGGATTAGCACTGAAGGAAACATCCAGGAAAGAAGAAAGCTGGAGATCTTCCTGGATTTGTCTCTCATGAAAAGGAAGTCAGGATCCCTATGGTCAAAGACAAGCAAATAAGAGCTCAGTTTGGCCTTTTCTCCAGGTGATTAAAATAATACAAAATAATGTTCCTAAAAGCACGGAAGGACAATTTCATAGCTCCTGGTGGGAGGCTGAACTACAGATCTGTCTCTGTCCTTATCCTACCAGAGAGCCCTGCTGTGACCTGAGACAGGCCATGTCCCACGGGGTTGATCTCATCTAACTTTAAAGATCTGCAGTGTTGACACCTGAGCCAGTTACCCATGTACCTTTTAGTGTCAATTGAGAGAAACAGGCACCTTTAGGGAATAGTTGTTTTTTTTTAATTCTAGCTGAGTTTCTTCTTCAAGAGAAGCTATGTTGTATAAGTTACAGAAGTATGCATTTTATCAGACTGCTTCCACCACTGGATTTTCTATGTATTTGGGGCTTTTCCTATGCTTTTACCTGACTTTGCTATTTGGATTCTCTTCACAAAAGATGAGTGCTACCAAGATGCAGCTGGTTTGCACAAGGTCAGATTAGCTGTTTTCTCTATTCAACTGGCGAGCAGGTGACAAATGTACTACCTGCAAATCAGTAAAAATTTTAATTTGTATTCATTTTCAAATAAATTGGTAGAGCGGAAAATAAATATTTTCTAATTTTGGCTTTTGTAGGAGTAAGAATATGTTTATATTCAACATACAGCACAGCAAGGACTCAACTGTAGTTTGGTTCCTTGGACTATGGAATAAAAATAATATTACTTTAAGATATGGTCATCTATGGCCATTACTTTATATTTCTGTATCAAGGGAATTTGAAATATTAAATCAACCATTCCATTCAGTCTTTCAAATAGTGAAAGCCTTAATTTTGCTGCATCCTTCAATTCTGTAGTGTCTTCATAATAGTTTTCTAGCTATTCTAAACTGTTTAGAGGAGGTTTTTGTTATCTACAGGGTTATATGTTGGCATTAGTCATAGGTTGACAACCAAATATAAGATCTTATATAAAATTTAGAACTGATCCTCAGAGATGCCTTTGAGCTACTAGTTCTGAGACTCAAAAGGGACTCTGCATCCCTTCCATGGAGGAGTCTGAAAAGAAATTTAGTCTTCTTTAGCCTTTGTTTCCTACTCCAACTTTCATCTAGTTAATGTGTACAAACTGGAACTCAATGTTTGCCTAAAACCAAGTGTTTATATAGCACCTGGATCAAGGAGGCCAGAACACTCATTCTTTGCCTTTTCTGTAGTCATAACTGCTTCTGAAAATCTATCAAAGGACCTGCCACTGAATGGAGGTGAAGTACCAGTGAAGAAACACCATGATGCAGTATATATTCTTACAAGTCGCTCAACTATTGAAATTAGATTGCTGGAATATAAAATGTAGCTCTATCAAGCACTAGCTGCAAAGGTTTCCTTTTACCACTGTGATATTGAGCAATCATGGGAGATGGTCGAAGAGTTTTTCACACACACCTGGGCACCTTCGCCTTCTCAGAGGTTCCTCATGCAGTGACATGCCAGCTGATCTCATAGCAGCCACAAATCCCATACAGTGAAAGCCAGGACAAGAATACATCTTTAAAAAAGCATCTCTGGGGCATCCTTCCATCTGAAAGAAAGAGAAGGCACAGGCAAAAGTAGGAACATCTGTAGCCCATGAAAAGCTATTCCTTCTTGTGAATATCAGCTCATGTTGTGAAAAAAGACTTTCCTCACTGGTAGCATATATTTTAATAGATGATTTTTTGCTCTGCACAGCCTTTAAAAAGCATATCAAAACCAATAGCCAAAGACTTTTTATCAGGTGCTGATCTAGGCTGGCGGTTTTACTAGTCTTACTCATTTGCAGTGTCAGCTAACTGCTAAGCAAAAGCTATACCTGGTAAGTGGCTGCTTTCTCATCACAGCTAATTTGGTGGAAGATGTTGGAATTTTGTTGAGGAGCAATAGGTGGAAGGACACTAGGTTGTCCCACCATTCCAACCTCGCTGCATTGGTGACAGGCCTGGGTGCACCCTATTTTTCCCATATGCTGGTTATACCCTACTACCACAACACCTTGACCAGTAATGTAGTAGTGAAAAGATTGCCACTCATTTTAGAATAATTATAAAAACTTGAGCCATGCTATCTGTTAGGATAAAATGCCTGGAAGAAGCAGGGACTTGTGTGTTTCATGAAGAAAAGGATTTCTATATTTGACTACACAAGTAGATTAATACATGGATCTACAGCAAAGGGTTCAGATCTTGGATTTAAAGATAATACAAGTTGTTTTGGTGATGCAGTGTCAGGGTGCTCTCTGGTGTATATTATGTGCTGTTTCCATCCTCACAAACAAATCAAAAGTTAATGTAATATAGGGGTTCAGAATTAAGCACAATGCACTCTGAAAAGATAGCAAGTCTCAGATAAGGCAGTATGTTTCATATGAACCATTCCATTTGTATATATGAGCCCCATTCTGCACACTTGGTATCAGCAGTCCTTATGCTTACACTGTAATGCCACAAGGTCTGTTTCTGTGGATAGCTGTTAAATGGGCAGAACAGTGAACATTTTGATAGCATTACCCCACAGTGTGGGGCCTGAGCATCTTCAGTTTGAAACTACTGTTTAGACTCAATATATCATATGTCAGCACTTGTTTGTCTAAACACATAATTCAAGAAAACACATTAGTGTTTTTAGTCAATTATCTATTCCATTTGTTTCTTATCTGCATGTGCTTTTGAATGGTTATGTTAGCTCACTACTGTGGTTCTGTGAGGTGTGTCCAACACTTAGAACACTATTGCTCAGGCTCACTGAAGCAGAGAAAAAAAAGAGCTGAAATCAGCATCAATTCATTCAGCATGCATGTTTGGATCTGAGTCTACCATTTTTTCGCAGTAAAAATTCCCAGGAAATCCATGACAGTCTTTACTGAACCTAAAAGTCCTATGATCAGGGATCATTAAGGATCAGGCTCATAATTAATACTTTAGTGGCTCTGCAGGCATACTGAAAATAACTTGGTGCTTAGAGATTTCCAACTAGTACTGATATGACTGATTACTGGTGTATAATTTTATGAAAAAATAGACCTTTGGGAGCAGAACTTCCTCAATCTTGAAGTCAATGGCAGATTTTCCCAAGTTCCTAGAAAAAAAGGGCTGAAAGGACTTCTTCTGCCATCTAGTCTATCAGCTTGCAATACTGCTGATTTATTTCCCCTCGATGTTAGCAAGAGTAGAACTACAGGCAGACAGAGGTCAGCCCTAAGATTTAAGTTTCCGCAAGACTCTCTTATCGTTCTTGCAGAAATTGGCTCTGAAGTGCCACAAAAACACAGGAGTTCTTGTTCTTTCCACTGTTCAACAGGCTCCAAGGAGTGAATACCATATCCTCTTCATTCAAGATCTCAGGATGGATTTGAACTGAAGCTGCTGAGGTGAAAGAGCTTGACAAGGCACACTGCTGCCTTCCTCTAAACAGCTGGAATAGTGTCAAAAATCTTTCATTCTATGCATCTCTCCCACACTTTATTCTGGAGGAAAATAATGCACTGTCTAGTGAGCCATATTTTTAAAGATAATAGCAAAGTATGTCTAATTCAAACCAACTGAACTAATTGGACAAAAAAGGATGCAAACAGCCCAGCCTACCAGACTGTATTTAAAACAATTGTTAGTAATCAATAAATCCTGTTGGATTGTTTGATTTCATTAAAGATGTATTTGTTACTAAGCAGCTGGCACCCAAACAGCTGCTTTAAATAGATATTTTTCCTGCTCTATTTTATCATGGTCTTCATTATTTTATTTGCACATTTCCAGAGACAATGACTACTGAATAGAATCAAAATGCAGATAAGCCTATCTCATCCTTGTCTGAGCATGTGGTGGGTCAGGGGAATGCATAGGAGAAATGACAGCCTGCTTCCCTTTCTGCTATCCCTGAACATTATCTTTCAGGCTTTCAACAGTCAGTCATGAGTATAAAACCAATCCTGAAACTGGCTCACTGATTAAATAATAAACTAAAGATATCACAGCTTCTTTTCAAAGCCCTGAATTTGGCTTTCTGTGAATACTGACCTGAACATTCTCATCCATCGAGCAGAGTGGTCACAAAATGAGGGCTCCCTGGTGTTATAATAGTGTTTCACAGTGGAGTTCGTTCCTTTTAAAGACCACTTTAAAGTATATTTAAACTGAACCCTACCCAGATGAAACCTCTACCCCATTATATAACACGTATAATGAAGGTAACAGTTTTTATGTTACATTTTGATAGCAAACCAGGTAGCCTTCCCTTGTGGCTATGTTGTCACCAAGCAAGAGCATTAGCAACTAAGGCATGGATAGCTTTTATGAGGGAAAGCAAAATCAGTTTATAAAACAGCCACAAATTTTAAATCAGCCCCAGGATTGTATGGGTACATTCAGATGAGCCAAATTCCAGAGAGTAATGTGGAATCAAGATAAAGTTAGATTTTCTTGATCTCCAGTCAGATTGAGCTTCACTGTGCCCTCAGTTCTGCACTCATGTGCTCAATAGGAGGACAGTCAGCAGGAAGACCAAGGTGGCATTCCTTGCCAGCAGTCTGCCAGCATGTTTTGGGCATAGAAATGTTTGTTTTTACCCCTTCTTCATGTCCCAGAAGAGCTGGGCTTTGGGGCTACAGATATGTTTTCACTGTTGGCATGACAAGGGAGAAAGATGTCCTTTGGCATCACTATTTCTAATGGTAGCAGAGGACTTTATTTCAAATTTGAAATCTTTACTCTGCCTCAGACCTTCACTAATCTCACATCTTCCTCTGTTTTCATGGTGTTCATATTTATCTGCAACACACACCCATCACCCTCAGTTAAGATGCTAATGGTCTAGAGTTCATCTTCTCTTCAAGTGGCTAAGACTGGGTGTATATAGGTTTCTTCCAGGGGAGTCCCAGCTGTTTTCCTCAGTGGTGTTCCCAAACAGTGCAGCAGCTGGGAAAACAAGTAAGGTTCTCAGTCAGTATGAAGGTACAGTCATGGCATTCAAAGTATAGTGTAAGATGAAGGAAGATCTTTCTTTTCAAATTAATTAATTTTTTGATTGCAGAAATTATGTAAAGCAAAACTGGCAGTGGTTAGCTAACAAACAAAAACTGAAACCAAGTCACAATGAACCTTGCACAGTCATGTGATATGGATAAATCCATAGTGGCCAATGGTCAATGTGGCCAATGTGGCTCAGGTGATATAGATTAGCACTTTACTGAAGTTGTGAGTTACTTGGATCAAGGGGTTTAATTGCATGCTTGTTCTATGATCAGCACAAGCAGCTGAAATCTCAAACGAAACCCAAATTAGAGTGATCACTCCTTGAAGACAAAAAAGGACTAAACAACATTGATGCTGACTTATTTTAACTTCCCTTTGAATTTTATGAAGCAGATCCTAAGCTGACGTCATTAGAGCTATCTGATGTGCATGACCCCAATCCAAACAAAACTGAAAAGCCTAATTACAGAAACATCACACAGCACTTTATTCTTGCAACATTTTACATTCTTTGACAATTGGGTGGTGGCAAGAACCTCCTAAGAATAAAGCTTTTCTGTCAAGCTTGTTTCTAGACCAAAGAAGTTTGCATAAACACGCAAAGTTTTTAGACTCACATTGCAAACATTTTAAGTCTGCCCAACACTAATTATCTGTCACATGTCAACTTATGGTCATGCAGGTTCTTTGCAGAGTGACAAGGAAAAGGAAGCAGTAGGTATTTTTTTTAATATCCATCTATTCCTCTGTAGTTTGAAAAAATAAAAATCCTATTTTAGACAGGCAAAATGTTTCAATGGAACTTTAGATTCATCCTAATATCTTAGGCCCTGCTGTGTTGACCCTCCTCCCCTCTCCCTCTGCTCTCTGCAGAATTTGTATGCAAAATCCATGAAAAGATTTTGGAACAGGCCATACATCCAAAAGCTTTTGACAAGGAACAGGGACTACTTGAAAGAAAAGGTCTTCTGAAGCAGCTTTTCTTTTCTTCTCTGCCCTTTTTCCCCCTGAATTCATGCACCTCTTAACGACTTCACTGGTACTTTAGCCTGTGTGGGGTTCGTCCAGCACAATAAATGAGAAAGACTGCGAACTCTCTGTGTTTAAGACACTGATGGAAGGGAGAGGCTGTGTATGCCAAAAAGAGCCTGTTTTGCTTAGGAAGCATGTATTATATCCAATGCTTATTAGTTCCTGTTGTAAACCAGAGGACAACATATTTTCATAATAAATCACACCTCTAACAAAAACCTTTGGGCCGGATGTTTTCAAGCAAAGTCATCAGTTATAATTCCTCTCAGTGAAATCTGAGCAAGAGTGACTTTCAGCAAAAATTGGAAGAATGGGGTTTTCACATATTCACACAGATTAAGTACAGCATGTAGAATTAAGACCAGGCATCTGCCCACATCAATTTCAGGCAGCTGAATGTTACATTTTAATCCTTCTATATCCCACCCATTACTTGCAATGTGCATGAAAAAGTTTAGACGTGTCTAAAGGGATCACAATACCTATGTTTAAATGTTAGGTCCATTGCCCCAGCTCAGTAAATCAGAAGAAGATTATGCAAGAACAGAAAGAACTTTCATGCATTATGTTTTATTCCTGGCTGATTTGGAAAATGGATGAGCCTTTTCTACAGCCTCCTAAATTCTCTGTGCTTTACCTGCCCCATAATATCTCAGTAGCTAAAATAAATCATACTCTATGAGTCTAGTACAACAGAAAGCAGCAAGTAGCAACATAAAGAAACAAGGTGTTCAAACAAATATAAAAGTACATACATTTTACATACATTATGAGCCAAGTTTTACTGCAGGTTATGCTTTTAACCATATGATCTTTTGTAAGAGTTCAAGAGCTGACAGACCTGACTGTGTGTGATCAGCTGAAATTCTCATTGATATGATCTACTACATTGCTCTCCACTAAACCCTATTGGTGCAATTTATCTGGATTAAATACTGTATAAATTAAGTCTTCATACATGCAAACATTTATTTTGAAATCTCAGGCATATGGTTTAGTAATAAAAACTTAAAATGTTAATGTGTGTCAGCTCAGCTGAGCCATGTACATGATATTACCTTTTAGATATGGATATGGACTTGGACACAGCTACATCTTGAGAAGTATCTCATTCACTTGTATTTAGTGTGGTCTATCTGTGTCCTAGGGTAGTTATGGCAATTCAATTTATGTAATTTATTACATAACAGAAATATATTAGAGTACAAGTCTCAACTTAAATGGTGTTACTTTAACTGATTGTATTCAGCCAAAGACCCCTGTTATTTCAGTTTAAAGGTCACATTTGTCAATTTAAATTAACCCTGTTAAATTAAGATTTAATCTCTGCCAACAATAATCAGACTTCAGTCAAGTGGAAAAGTATCCATCTTTCTTTTGTTCCCCCTTAGCTACATCATTTCCAGCTTGGACTTTTCTTGAGAGAGACATCATCTTTTGACTAACATTACCCTGACCTGTTTCCTTCTTCTCTACGTGTGCTACAGCAGTCAGGTAGAGTCCTAGGCAAGGGTATGTGTCTGGAGCAGTGCCAAAATAGTACAGGGACTGGTGAATGTTTCCCACCCCCTGTCTCAGAGGTGACAGAATAACAAAATATTCCATTGACCACAAATACAATTTCTACAATGTGGTCTGGCTTTAAAAAAATCAACAGTCTTCTACCAGAAATATTTAAGTTAACTCAGGTCTTTTTTACAGCCTGGTTTAGGTTGCATCTAAGCATGTCTTTTGAATGAGACAAAATGAGCAAAGTTTGGTCACAGAGATAAATTTAACCAAGATAACAGAACAAAAGTACAGGCTCAGTTTTCCTGTGCTCACAGCTGTGCAAAAGCTGGGCAAAAACTGAGCTGCTATTTCACAGTGTGGAACAAAACAGAGGCCAGGCTACAATACACTATATTTGGGTAGCTTAAAACTAGGACAGTGGGAGAGCACATCTGTTCACAGTAGCTTAGGAGAGCCCATGTTTCATGAAATGGCAAAAGAAATAAGATGTGATACGACCAAAAAAGATAGTACCAACTCACCTGTGTGTGTCAGGCCAGCCACAAACTCAACTGTGTGAAAGAACTGTTTTGTAAATTTCTAATCTCCACCCTGACTAACATATTCATAGTTTTATCCACTTCCCAGACACTGACTTAAATAAAACTATAGTTTTTCCTGTGGCTGATTCACAAAAGACTCACCAGTCCTACAGAATTTAGCAAGCAGAGAGAACAATTAGGAGGAATATTTAAAAGCATTCTTTTCATTATACTTTGGGAAAACATTTTTTTTTCTAATTTCCTTGATGATGTGTTGTATTGTGCTGTCACTTTGGGCTTTGTCAGTCACGTCTTCTAGTGTAATACAGTATGACTGACACAACATGTGACATGTCACCATGAAATGCATCACTTGGAAACTTTGGCAAACACATTGAGAAGAAGAGATTGCAGCAAAAAGGCTGACTTTCTTTCTTTCTTTCTTTCTTTCTTTCTTTCTTTCTTTCTTTCTTTCTTTCTTTCTTTCTTTCTTTCTTTCTTTCTTTCTTTCTTTCTTTCTTTCTTTCTTTCTTTCTTTCTTTCCCCTCTCCTCTTTTCTATTTCTCTTTAAAATAAATGAGGAAACATTTATTTTAAAGATAAAGGCATAACCAGCAATAGCACATACAATTATTCTCTGAGTGAAAGGACTTGTTAGCCCTTTATTAACCATAGGAGAAACTGTGACAGCAAATCAGCAGGCTAAGAAGTTAATTTCCACAAGTGGCCTGAAAAAAACTTAGGCTTTTTAATCTGCCTTTAAGAGGTTTCATTAAAATATTTTTAGTTGTCATAATAGGAAGTGAAGCTTCTACAAAAGCAAATTCTAGACTTAGTGAAACTGCTAATACAGACATAGAGAGAACTTCACATTTTAACAATCTCATCCTGATGACAGGGTGAAAGTGTAAGAGCCAAAGAAGCGCCCAACTGTGAGACTGACATCGGCTTCTTTAGGCTGATGGAAATCGGGACAGTTTTCATTTGTTGCTTTGACAATCCTGGAAAGGCCCTGATTGCAGGAGCTGGTGGAGACTTTCCAGGAGTTTTCTATATTTCACTCTCTGGATTGTAAATTGTTGCAACACACAGCAATGCGCATTTGTAAAAAAAAAAATAAATGTAGAAATAGTTCGGAAGATATCAGACAGGCAAACTTCCATAACTTAATTGATATGAAGAAGTTAATAAGCTTATTTTTTAATTTCTTGAAAGACTGGGTGTATTGTGCTTTAATACTAAGACAGTAGTGTGTTAGAACTGCCCAGCATTACACAAATAATCCCTCCTGACCCATTACTCTCTAGTTTTGAACTCAGAGTTTGGATGCAGTGCAGTCATGCTTATTACATTCCTTTATATACCTCTGCTTTTTGGAGGTAAGAACAAATTCTCCATTAATGAACAGTACGACCCTGTGCCCCATCATGAGCATAAATAAGGGAAAAAAAAGCAGTGCAATGACTGCACAAAGTCCATGATGAATGCCTGACAATTTGTTACTTTTATTAAAATCATTTTAAATTTTGCACACTCTATATGTGTCTAACCTTACACCTGGATATTTTTGCTTCCTTAACTTTGGAACTTGCCCTCTAAATGTCAAGAAATATGCTGAGTATATAAAGACATATTTATATATTTATATTTCTTTTGTTGATAGGAGTCTAAACACCATATTTCTTTTATTTCTTCTTTTTTCTCTGTCTTGATTTTTATGTTTTTATCTACGTTAGACCTTTCACCAAACCTCTATTACAAATGTGTCTGTCAAGTATTTGTGTACTGTTAAGTATGTAGTCCTAAATAAACTTCATAAACAGTTTTTTTCCTTGCTTTCGGGAAATGTTACCAGTTTATTTCAAAATCCAAGGTCTGATGGTAAAATATTAAATTGTTTTATTTTCTTGGTCAAAGATGAAAAACTTGGATGGTGACTCCTGAAAATAGTTTTTCTGTGAAGAGAAACTTTTTCTGTAATTTATCTCTTTTTTTTTTTTTCCTGCTGCACTTTGATTGGACATTCTTGTATGATGTTCTATTTAAAAAAAAAAAAAAAAAGGGTTTTCTTTCTAAGTAACTGCAAAAATAACACACCCTGAAGTTTAACTGACTTATTCATTACCGTGTGAACATCTTGCAGGTTTGCACAGCAAACTCTTCTCAAGAGGTTCGTGGGAAAGGCATGAGAAGGGTTGCACACAGTCTGTAAAGGAAGGATATTCAGTGCTGCTGTTCTTACATACTTGTACTTTTATCACTTCCTATCATCTCACTGGTCGTTAACCTCAAAAGTAGGACAAACTGCTAGAAGTGCTATTATGAGGCACTTCTAGGGTACCACAAATTGGTTAGAAAAAGAAAACAATGAAGCAGTATTACCAGGCAGTGATACTCAGCAATCATAAAGTCCACTATCCCTTACTACTCAGCTTGTTTTAACCTGTTTTGTGAAGAATTAGAGGGCCTTGGCAAATGCTTGGCAGCATTTAGGCTCTTAATCTGCAGTTTGCTGAGCAGCTCTGTGTTGCTGCTGTAAGAGTCCATGTGAGCTTTGCATTAGCAGACGGCCAGAGTGCTTGCAGCTTTTTCTAGATGCAGAGGAGGGCCAAGGCCACCCAGCACCTGTGAAAAAGGCACTGCCACTTTTAGTGCTGCCTTGAAATGCATTCAGCAGGTGAGAGGGCAGATTTTAAAGAAAGAAGGAAAGAGTGTGTGTGGAGGGGCTGGTCTCATTAGATTAAAAGAAAAAATAATTAAAAAAACAAACAAAAAAAACAAAACAAAAAAAACCCCAAAAAAAACAGGAAGGAGCAATGATCCTGATAGGAAGGCCATTGTACATGGAGGAGGCAGTGATCCACAGCACAGCTGGCCTGAGTGTGCCCAGGCATAGGCAGCGTGGTCCTCAGGCCTGGCTGAGGATCTTTGCTGCCCAAATTCCTGGCTGCAAGTCAGCCCCCACCAGAGTGCTGTGCCACAGGAACCTGTGGGAAGCTCTGTTGGGCACTGGTCCCCTCACCACCTGCCTGGCCTTGCTTTATCTTACAGTGCAGCAAGAAGTTCTCGTGGGAAACTCCTTTCTTTCTGACTGCAAAAATGACAAGTAAAGTCATTTCCTTCTAAGAAAATCCTATAGTCATTTGAAAGAACAAAGCCTGAGAAACCTTGCAATCATATAATTATTTGTACTGGAAGTGATCTTAAAGATCATCTCATTTCAAACCCCCTGTCATGGACAGGAGCACCTTCACTAGACCAAGTTGCCCAGAGCTCCATCCAACCTGGTCTTAAACACTTCCAGGCATGGGTCATCCATAACTTCTCTGGATCTGCAGGGCATGCTGCAGGAGGAACGGAGTGCTCTTCAGTCTCACACCACTCAGGGCTCACAGAATCTCAAAGGCTGTGTGGTTACCGGTACTTTTTCCATAAAGTTAGCTCCAATAAATAGCATTTTAAGCAATTTCTTATATTACACACATTCTGTCTTTCAAAACAGATGCATTACACACCTTTATTTGCATGACTCAGCAGAGGACTTTGGGCTCTTGAGTACTCTGGGTGTTACTCCTGTGAGTTAAGTATTCCTTAAGCCACCTTTGGATCAGGGGGCTGGCCACCAGTTAAAAGGGACCAGTGCAAGCCCCCTGTTCAGATGATGATGTGATGAGAATGAGCAAAGAGTTTCAGAATACTCTACTCTTCAGTGAAGTCAAAAACTGATGGCTGCCGTTCAAACCATGAGCCCTATAAAATATTCTCTCACTCTTCTGAGAACAATGATATCAAGCTCTGTCCTTGCATGCAAAGTGCCACTCTAGACCAGCCAGACTGCTGGGGAACTACGGCTCCCCATCAGATCCCTCACTGGGTTGTAGAGGCTCTATGGGCCCTGGTATAAGAGTCATAGAACACAAGCTGTCAGAAAATGTAATGTTTCCACTTGCTCTGAAACAACAAATGAATTTCCTGTTTCTAATCTCACAATGAGGAATAAAACTGGGGAGAGGGAAATCAGTGTTGCTTGACTGCTATTTCAACACCCAGCAAACCACATGTGTGTGAAAACAATTACCTTTAGATCAAAGAATGATGAGTGCATTAAGTGAACATAGGTAGTAGATGGTCATAAAATATTCCATTGTCATTAATGCACAGAGTGGTTAACTAGAGAAATAAAGAATTAAAAGGTTAGACCTCTCATTAATACTAATCTAGTCCTCATGTTTCTATATTTTACTACTATCTGGTGTACCTGCATATATTTCATTTACAGTGTGGGCTAAGTAATGCCCACTATAGCTAATGTTTTTGGCATAGCTATATATTCTTGAAGGCTTATTTTGGGACTAATACTTTTCAATATTGTCCTTTGATCTGCAGTTAATTTATGTTTCAAGGAGACAGAGTCTAAAGTCTGTGAAACTAACTGATTTTTCAGTTCTTTGGCTGTTACACAGAAATTCATCACAACTCACATGTACATGCTCTGCTTTTTTGGAGCATTCTGAAATTCTCATTTTCAGGATTCTACCTGGTTTGCATAACAGTATTTCTGGTTGAAAAAGAAAGGTTACTTTAGTCTGGAACAAAATGCTTCAGTTAAATTTGGTGTATTTTAAATCAAATTTAAAAAAAATATTAGGAAATGCAAGGCTACTCTCATAATGAGATTCAAGAACTAACTACAAGACCCAGAAGGGTTATACTTCTGCCAGTGAGGCCAGTTCAGAGGGGTTATTCTGTGGCTTGGGGGAGCCACACTTCAAACCTTTATTTGCATGACTCAGCAGAGGACTTTGGGCTCTTGAGTACTCTGGGTGTTACTCCTGTGAGTCAAGTGTTCCTTAAGCCACCTTTGCTAGGCATTTTTCATGCTTATATCTTAGGGATGCTTGTATTACTGAATTTTGCAATTCAGGAGATTTTGCCCAGTGAAGCTGAGCCCAGTGACAGCTCATAGTTGGGCAGGTACAATCCTAGATTCAGAGATGCTTTCTCAGGGTCTCACTACCTTTTGACATATTAAGTTCTGCCTCTCAAGAGGGATGGTAGGTTGCTACCTCTGAAAATCATCTGTCCCATAGCTAGTTTAGTCTTGCACAGTTTTGGTACTTCTGTACCCTGCTGAGTGCAGTAAGTATTAGGTATTAGGCCGGTCCCTGCTTTCTTCTGGCACATGCACATGAACATGTACAGTCTCCCCACTCCAATTAGGTCTGTCCCAGGTCACATGTTCTATCTGTTCATGAATTTAGCCTTAAAAAGACTCAGATTTTGAAATACTTAAGGAAACTGCTTTCAGAGTTTCTCATTCTTTAATTTTTCATCTTTGTTATCAAACGAAATTTGTATGCAAACACCAGCTTCAGATGAATGTTGGAATTAACTTCTCTACAAGGGCAGCCAGGCAGTGGAAGAGGCCATCTGGACAGGTTGTACAGTCGCCTACCTTGGAGGTTTTCAAGACAAAAATGGACAAAGCACTGAACAACTTGGTCTCATGGATGGCTCTACTCTGAGCAGCAGGTTGAATTAGAGACCTACTGAGGCCCCTGCCAGCCTGGATTATCCTGGGACCCCAGAGTCCTGTTCAGGTGTTTTCTTCCCTTGACTCCCACCAACTTAGCTGAAAACTTCAGTTTTCCAGCATTAATATAAAAACGGACAAGAAACAGATTCATGAGATCAAGTCTTGCACTGGTGTAGAGTGGCAAAGTTACTGAAGAGGCAGCATTTCCCAGTGAACAAGACTGTGCCAAGCCTCAGAAAATTTAGGCATCCTCTGAGAAAGGCTCTATATCTCTTATACCTGCCTGTACATCTCCCTTTTTTTCCTCATGTATTTCAACAGGGACATTCTTCAGAGAACAACTGCCTTGTTGCACTTACAGTCTGTAATAAAAACAGGTTGTAATTTCACTTCGAACTTTGTGGCTCAGTTATTAGCTAAATAATAACAATTCAAGGCTTTCCATGGATTTATGCTAGATTGCAACCTCTTAAGGGATAGTGAAGGCCTCAGGGATCATGTATGCTCTAATTATATACACTGACCTCCAAAAAAGCTTCACTAAGTCCTTCAGGTGGTGCAAATAATTACTACAGGTTTGAGGCCCTGAAATAATATACTCTGTTGTTTCCAAATAAGTATTTACAAATTTAAATTTGTCACCTTAAGATGTCTAAGCACAGGTTACAAAAGTACACCCAAAATTAAATGTTAAAAAATGGCCTATCCATCAGTTGGTATCCGAAAGCACATTCAGATAAAATAGATTTAGATTGAACAAAGATAGACATCTTTAAAAGTTGACTAGTGACTGAAAAGGACAGCATATTTCAAATATTTGCCTGAAAGAAACACATGCAAGTACATGGACTATCCATGAGTATCTGTAGGAAAAATTGCTGCCCTCCATCAAAACTGACTCTGTGTGCAAATAAGAGTGATATGAGGCAAAGTGGGACTGCTGCAGGAACATGTACCTACCTACAGAGCTCACATCTGAAAAATGGTGCTGCCTGGAAGCCTCCCTCAGGAGAGAAGGATGGATCACAGTGCATCTCTGCAGAAAGGTAAGGCTTAAAATTATGAAATGGGTTAGGTTATCATTCACTCAGGCAGACTACAAATACTAGAAAATCCTCTCTAGCTGTAGTTCGCAATAAAGTAACATAGTTCCATATTTGCTCAGTGTCAAAAGAGGAAAACTCTTCTTGCATATCTGTCCTTAGAAAGCAGCCCAGCCATTAGACTGCCCAGTCAGTATAATGCTTTGTGGGTCAAACAATTTGCAGATTGTGCACACAAAATTTGCAAACTCTGTCCTGTAATACCTTGTTCACATGAAAAATCTATTCAGCCAGCAAGTTAGCTTCAAGGCATTCAAAATCAAAGACTTATTTTTGAAAGAGCACACCCTTCTTAAAATCATACCTTATAAACCTGTGTCTATCATGCAAATATGTGTATGCCCAAACCACTTCAGCATCTATATTTGGTTTATGGGAAGACAGAGGGCTTACAGAAGCTGATAGGCAAGCCCTCCATCCTGGATTTGGGCTCTTTGGGTTTGGATTTAATTTGGAGTGGTGTCATATACCAGGCATAAGTCACGCTCCTTTTACATAGTTCAATTAAAATCTTGCTTTCAGAAGCATTATATTAATTGATGGCTCAAAATTACTGAAGAGTGGTAAAAAATATTGCCAGGTAGCTTTGTGGTCACTTATATATCTCATTCAACTTAAAATACTTTCCCAATAAAGGTTTAAAATACCATTCAGAAACTTTCTTATAGTACTTCTACCTGCTATTTCACTAGTTTAATTGCAGCAGTCTGAGATGTCAGTGGCCATGGAAATCCTGAGTAAGAGAAGCAGGAAAAAAGAGAGAGAGAGAGAGAGAATTCTCTCTAAAAAAATAAGTGGGGGAGGTGGAAAGCAAAGTTAAAATTCATCCAAGGAATTAGACTCAATTTCAAAGTAATATTCATAGACCATTTAGAATGTCATCATGCTTGTTAAAAACTGTGATTGATGACATTGGTTGGCAGGATAATGTAACATGGGAAAGAATATCAGACTGTATTAGATTACTTTTCCATTCCTCTTTTTTCCTCTTTCCAAATTTGTAGATGAATTCTAATGTGGGAATCAGGGAACTGCTAGTGGCCAAGGGTGCTGGCCAAGGATCTCCATAAGCTCTGCCACCATGTCCTATTTTGCCCTTCACAGACCTGCACACAGTGCTTCCCCCTACCACTCCACCTCATGAAGGAGGTTGGTTTAGCTGAGTGATGCCAACTCAAGTTGTGGTTTGAATGAGATTGGGAGTGATCTAGAACTCATGATGGGACTTTACTGTAGCAATATTATTAAATTTCATTCTAAGAGCTGTAGATGAAAAAAATCCCAAATATTTTATTTTGCAAACATCTAAATCAACATTTTATTTGTGGCTACTGTAATCTATATTATATGATTAACAGATTCAAAGAGATTTAGAGGTATTTCTCATTTTGGAAGTAACCCTACCTTGCCACTCTATGATAACAGACAGTTACTAGGAGAAAAAAGGGACCTAGCAACACATAGAAATTAAGAGCTCTGCTGCCCACACTTCTCATTACCTTCCTTTACTTTTTTGATTCTGATCTGTGAAATCCTATTTATTCCTTATTGGTGAGGCTTCTTCACTTTACTGCCTTTCTTCTCAACCAGTTTGCCCTTTTCCCCAGCTTCTCAAGACTTTGCTGGAAAGGACACAATAAGACTTGTCTCAGCCACTGCCGCAATCTCTGTCTTGCTCTGTGACCCCTGTACTTGAATCCATTTGTTGGTCTACAGGTGGTCATGTGAGAAAAAGGTGGGCATTTTTTAGTCACACACCAAACTACTGAGGGAGACCACACCAGACAGGACAATCTTGTGAGCCCCAGATTCACCGTTGACACTTGCTGGGACTTGCCTCTGTGTCCTGTTTCCCCTCTGAAGGAATTATTGTGGTTTGAAGGGTGTATCAAATATGAATGTTGCCAAGTTCCATGGCACTGCCTGAATGGGTCATGAAAGGATGCTGCACACTGGCAGAATCAGGAGACAGTGATGCAAAGCCCCTAATGGTTAGGATATACAAAAGCCCTCCACTGACTTCAGTATTTGCTATGGTAGACTGGAAAGCAGCTGTCACCTGCAGGCAGGTGCTTCACTAGAAAAACATGAATGAAAATGTCAGTGCCTCACAAAGGCGAGACAAACTCATCTCTGCAAATTCATTTTTCTTCCTGAAGATGGTGAAGACATTGTAGTAGGGCAGATGGGAATCTTGCACGTAGGACCATAAAGGTGGTACTGACCAGGACCTACCTTGGAATTTTTTAAGAGCCATCTCTGCACCAGACTTAATAAGCAGACACAAAGGCAGAAGGATTGGCTTGAGCCCTCATGGGTACAGTATTTCATGAGAAGAGCACTGTCAAGAGGCTTAAAGCAATATTGTTTGTCAGGACTGGTTTCATGCATAAGTGATACTGGCAGCTATGCTGTGAATGCCACTCGGGGGTTAAGATGAGCACACTCACCATCTCCAGGCTCTGGCAAGGGGATTCAAGGTTTCCAACCAGAAACACAAAGCAAAATGCAGACGTTGCAAACTCATGCAAATTGCGACTGAAACAAAGGTCAGTGTGAACCCTTGTGAACTACTGTTAATCTCTGAGATTCTCAGGGCTCTGATTGTGCATTTTAATATATTGGAAAGGTTTTAGCTTTAGCAGAACTAATCAGGACACTGACTGGATCCTACACCTAGAAAATCAAAAATCTTTTATCTCCCTTGACATTGCAGGCAGAACCTCAAGACAGTCAAATCCAGTCCTGCAGGGTTTCAGTGATTGAAATTCTATGTTTGCATGCCAATTTTCCAGCTGATAACTCTTAGAGTTGTCAGGACATAACAACCTGAAAATGAGCACATTTCTAGATGACCATCAGTGTATAATTAGTCCATTAAAATTGTCAAGATGCTACTTTTGGTTAGTTAAAAGATGCATCAAAATCATTCTATTGTTTAAAAATAGAAGACTTTTTTTGTCCCTCCAAGGAGAAAGCAAGCTTATTCCTGCATCTGTGGTTTATGATCGGGGTGTGTTGCTGTTGTAAAACTCTGTTGACACCACAAATGGGCTTGCTGGTAATATTGAGTGTAACTGCAGGTAAGCCAAGTTTAAGTCAATGAGAACTGTGCTGAGAATGTAAAAAGTAGTGAAAAATTTTAAGCCTTCAGAAAAGAATCAGACTCTAGATTTTTCATTGTGAACATTCAAAGAAATCTTTTGACTGCACCTCAATCCCCATATGTAAAATGGAGATGATAACAGCGCCTTGGCTCACAAGGTTTCTGTAATGATCAGCTCGTTCAGCTTGTACAGAACAGAGGATCAGAACCGTCAGTGCCCTGAAGCTCCAATCTTTTACATCAGACAGTGACCTGGCCTCAGGCAGAACATCATTCATGCCAAGAATCCTTCTTAATTGGTGGCCGTGTAACAGTGACATGTTGAGCTAGTTGTGCTGCGATGCAATACTTCGTGAGACATGTACATTCTCAGATAAGAAAACGTGTTGCAATGAAGCAGATTCTTGTTTTTATATCGATAATTACATTTTGATTGTGATTTTCATTCTGCGAACATAGTTTTGAATGAGCAATTCCTGTGTTCACAAAGCTTGGAAAAAGCATGTAAAGTGTTATAGGAAGCCAGAGGAACTACCTGATTTGAATTCATAAGTTCCTTTTATTCCTTTTCTTCCATAATTTTTAATAGGTAAACACCGAGAATGGATGATTTGCAATCATCAGCTGTGTGAGAGTTGCTCTATATGCATGGCATAGTTTTCCCATGAAAAGCTTTGTCTGGAATGCAAAAATTTATTTGTGAAAATTTACACATATAAAATTTCCAGTATGTATCCAAAGAAGGATAGCACGACTGCCTTTGTCAGGTTGGCCCCAAAAGTCCCAAATCTGCAATGCTTGTTTGGATGAATTTGTTTTATTTTTGTCAAACTTTTTCCCCCCCCATCCAGCTTGTACAAACTCTTTGCATATTTTTTTAATACACATGAATAAAAGATATTCCTGTGGACTGAAATAGTACACAGGCTTTCCAGATCAAATGTTTTTCCTTCTCCAGGTGAAATGTGGAAATGAGAGATAGCGTTGTCATTATACTGTATTATTTGTTTGTTTGAACAAATATGGCCACAGCAATCATTTCCATCGATTTTCTAAAAATAACAGTTTGCATTTTTTTAACAGAAATCAATAAATGCAAAATTTTCTGTATAGCCTTCAGTTAAAAATATTCCTCCCTCAACCTCATGTATATTAAAGTGCACAGAATATGCTGACTAGCATAACGCAATAAAAGTGATTACTGGGAGGCAGTGGAGGTGATTAAATATCACACAGCAGTCAGAGTTACCTGGAAATATTATGCATCCAACACTCAAGAGAGTGAAAAAAAAACCCCACATCGCAACAAACAAGTTCCTTAGAAGTTTGCAACTCCTGGCCAGACACCCTGTTCTATACATGACTCTATGGATGGGGTTTTAATGGACGCATGACAGCAGCCATTGTCTTACACAATGTGAAAAACTTCCTCATTAGGAGGGAGGCAGATGAATGTCCATTGTAACACATATTTTGACAAGGAAGGTTTAGGTTCTCCTGAGAAAACAACATAGGCAAGGAATCTGCCTGTTTACAATTGACATGGTTAAATATTGAGCAGCTTGTTCAACTGGTTGCTGGGCAAACTGGAGAATTTACTGTTGGCGCTGGGGAGACTAATTCCTCACTTGACAACTGGCTGACTTAGCTATACATTTCTAAGTCCGAAATACAGTAATGATTTAAAGCAGGGAAAAGCCATCAATTAGTCATTTTCAAACTCCCTCGAGGTATTGAAAGTATGGAAACTATTATTTGCAGTGGGGAGAAGTAACTTAAGTCATAGAGCAGAATATGTTGATGATGGCATGAAACTTTAACAAATACAAGACTCTTTGGTCTTCCTCATAAATTTATTGTCAATATGGGTGAAATCTGAGGAGGGAATATGAGTAATGAACCACAGATCAGAAAAATCCCTATAGATATTCTTCTATTCATTAGAACACACATTCTCTGTTGAAAATGTACATATTGGAGCTGCTTCTTTTTTACTGGACCTCTTCTTCATATGCTCCATCTCCCTGTAGTGCCAGACTGCAGTTCTTTGTCTCATTGCAGACTCCCAATTTTAATGCAGTACCAGCTTGCCAATCTAGTTTTTTTTTTTCAAAATTCTCTGAACCTTAATTTATTCCAGATCTCCCTTTAAATGAGAAGCACAGGAAAACTAACTTAAACAATGGGTCTGGTCCCAGGAGTTCCTGAACACCTCCAAATCCATGATAGTTTCAGTGAAAACTAAGGTCTCAGCTCCAAGACCTGACTTCTGATTATTCTTAAATATGTGATATTGACTCTAGACCAGTGATCTTAGGTCTTCTCACCTTTTTGCCATACATACACTCCATTTTGTTTTATCAAAGCTTTCTGCATTTTAGCTGTCTCACGTCTGTATGAATTGATTAGTTTGATCAAAATTTTCATAAGTAGCATTTCTCTACATAGATTGTTGTTTCCTGGAGCCCCAGACAAAGTTATAGATTGGAGCTGATCCCATAAAAATGTAGTTTCCTACCTCTTCCTGCACGAAAAACATATGCCTAAATTCAGACACACTGCCAAAATCAGAGGAGCTCTGCCCTGCTCCTCAGCCCTGCAGACCTCTGTCCATTCAGGCATGGCTGAGTAACCCCTTGCTTTCTCATATTCAGCCTTCTTTTAGATCCAGAGACCCATAATTAAATTTCCTGGAAAGATGAGCAAAGCTATAGCCCAGTATTCTAAGCATTTCTCCATGGAAGAAAAGTTGTGTGGTTCTCCAACAACTTTTTAATGCATTATATATATATATATATATATATATATATATATATATATATATATATATATTATAGTGGGTACTATTTTAGTCTGCAGTTCAAAAACTGCCCTAAAAGCAAAATTCTCAAGTCAGAGGTTTGCTTGAAGCATCTAGTGGGAACAAATGTTAGAGAAAGATTGAATGAGACCATATTTTGTTTGGAAGATTAAGACAAATTGCAAAAGTCAGTCTATGTGTCTACTCACTGATTACATAGATTCAGCATTTCAATGGGGGAGAAGAGTAATATCTGACTTGTCTTAAAAACAGTTTAACATGTTAAACAAAAACATCATCCCAAAGCACCTGCTCTCACAAAAGGCTTCCAAGTGCTTTGTAAGCTAAAGGTCAAAGAATATTCTGAAACCCCAGTGTTTAATAGGAGAAATTTCAGCTAGGAGTATCATGACACAGCTGTTCCTTACATATTTAAACTCAAAGGTTTTAGAAAATATTGCATAGTTTCTTGGGGTTTTTAATCTCTGCAACAAAGATATAGTTTCTAAGCCTTATTATTACTATTGTTATTACTATTAGTTGAGGCTACAGAAGGAACCTAGTTACTAGAATAAAATCTGTGACAATAAAGTTTAGAGCTATATTTTTCTTATAACTTTTATTAATATTCTCTATAGTATTCTCTTCCATATGAAAAGAAAAATCACCTGGAACTTCTTTATAAATGTAAGTCTGGTCTTCGCTGTTAAAACAATGCCATGCTGAGGCTGTGTTCAAAGACAGTGAGATAATGGAAGCAGCAAAGCTTTGATTGTGTTTCTTATTTGTCTTAATAGGATGATAGCTTTAAAGAGCAGAGCCTATGTCTTTTTACATTGAATTCAATGGTAGATCTTTCACTGGGACATGCCCTAAGCCCAATGAATTGAAGATGCCTATTGTGTTCAAATAATTGTTACAAAATAGTAAAATAATTTATATTGTTCCCTTGTCTTTTTCTAATGTATGCAAAGATTTTGCCTATATTTGTTGTAGCTGTGATCTATCAGAAACAGTGTGAGAAGGATGTTTCTGTCTGTAGAGCTGGGCCACTTTGAAGGGAAGGAAGGAAGCTGAGCTGAGAAGGTGAAGTGATGAGCCTGAGGCATTTCACCAGTATGAACAAGCTGCATCACAGCCATCTGCTCACTATGATAAGACTAGAGCATGGCAATATTCTACTTAGCTGACCACAGCCATAACCAGCTCTGCTGGGCTGATTTCAGGCTTGAGGTTTGTAGATCATGGCTGACAGTGGTGATCCTTGAGTGACCTCTGGGTGTCCCTTGAAAATAATAATGTCAGAGCTACGCTTATTTAACGCCAAGACTGAATGCCAGGTGGAAAAAAACCAGCAGGTACAGACAGAACATGGATAGGTGCAGCTAAATAAAAACATATTTTGATTGTTTTTAAACTTCAGTCATTGTTTTTTGAGTGAGACAGCTCAAACAAAAAATGCAAATTGCTACATTACTGGGAGAAATCACACCATAAAGTCAGAACTCCAGATGTCTCACTCTTGAAGATGAAGAATGTAATGCTGATAATTTCCATATCACATGGATACAGTCACACTTTACTTTTACCCTTCTCTTGAAATACTTTTTTTTCACTAAGGCTAAATTGAGACCTGAGGTGTTTACTCTTTTAACAAAGCCTTGAAGTTCATATCCACTTTACTACAAATCACCTCCTTGACAATGGAGTTTGTAACTTTTCTCCTCAGAAGTTCTATTCCAGATCCCAATTTCCTTGCATGGCACTTCTAGTAGGCCAAGAAACAAGACCAGTTGTGGGAGCCCTGAGCATTTATCTTCATTCATCCACATTCAGAACTGTTGGACATGGACTGGTCTTGACCCAGAAGCTAAATAGCTATGTTAATCTTGTACTGTGCTAACCCAACGTACCTTCCTGAAATTTGAGAGACCAGTATTAAAACGAGGGGAAGTGAGTGGTTAGGAAGAGCAGGAGAAAGACAAGTATTGTTTGAGCATGTGAGTAAAAAGTCACATTGGAATGTTGATGTAATGAAGCAGCAAGGCTACTTATATTGAAAGGTAGAGATAAAAAGCACAGCACCAACCCAACTTTGTTATGAATGTGATGAAAGGGTCAGCAATGAGGTTAAATGGAAACAAAGATCAAAAATTTCCCCAAATCGCTCACACTGCAAAAAGTTGTATACTGCTTGGTAAAATATCTATATGTTTTTTGACAAGAGAATAGTCTTAGATTCATATATGCAGAATTTCTCTTCAAGGCATGATCTTCGCACTGACCTTTGGAAAAGAACTGGAGTCACACCATAATATAAAGAAAAAAGATACTTCTGAGTGGATAGAACTGCAATCTAGTCACCTTGCATCAGAAGTTCGGACAGGTCTGGAAAAGTGGCAGAAGGCTGTGAAGTCTCTCCAAATGCCTTCTGAATTACTTACAAAAGGTATGTACCACATTTTTCCTAACAAAAAGCAAAATCAAAACCCACTTGGCAGACAAGCAATTTCCTAATTTGGGTTGTTTTGAAATCTCTATAATGTCTTTCTTATTTTTTTTTTTTAATCATCAGTTATTCCTTTTCATGTCAGCCTTTTGGGTTCTGTTTAAGAACAGAGATCAAACCCTTCACATTTGTCTGCATGAGGTAATGGTGTGCCAGATAGCCACGGAAATAGGGCAGCTGTTGTCTTTCTGTGCCATGATGTGGCTGACCCAGAATGCAAGATCAAGAGTGCTGTTAAATGGCCGATCACAATCTCTTCAAACAAAGTGCTTGGAAGCAGCTTGTCTACTAACATAAGGACAGCAAAAGAAATGTTAAAAATTATCTCATGGATTAAGCATGATCCGAAATCTTCAAAAGGAAAGATTCCTCAGAGTCTGAATGGATTTTGAACTTGGTTTAAAATCAATTACTCATTAATATAGGCGAGAATGTCAGAAAGTAAAGCACCTTGTGTGAATAGGCACACACCGAAATGAATTAAAACTAGAGCAGGATATATGATGAAGTATGATTGATACTGAACTCAAAAAATTTACTTTTGATATAGAGTGGGATTCTGAGAAAAGTTCAAACAGTATAATTGTATATGTTCAATGGAGGAAGAGAATGATATCTTATTAGATACAATATAAGTTGTGGGAAAAAAGCCACACATAATTTTCAAAGAAAATTATTATTAAGAAAACTGTCAAAATGACTTTATGGTAACACCACCTAAGGGGTAGCTATCACTGCTGGACCAGCAGTAACCCACTTCCTTTGTGTATGCTGCTGTAATAATACAATGGTTTCTACAGAAATGCACTTGCCATGGGAATTAATATCTAGTCATTTACTATAGAATTTCCCTGTTAAGTTAAAGAGCAGTGACATAATATTTTTGTGATTCTTATTCCCACATTACTTGAAAAGTATCTCAGCAAACTTTTGCATACCTGTTTAGAGATTACCTTTTATAAGCTTGTGTGTCAAACTGGGCATCACATAAGGCAATCAATATATAATCAGTCAATATTTATTAAAAGTTTTGTTGTTTTGGTTTGGTTTTTTTAATATACATTTCACATAATTTTATATGTGAGGTTTTTGTATAAAAAAGAAGACTGAAAGCTTGCAATCCACTCCAACTTGCATAATAATTCCAACACAGTGTCTTGATTCTATGATGTCTTATCCAGTCGTGCCCCATGCTTGTGTACATCAAGAATAATCTACCTTTGCCAGTGGCCAGAGGTGTGCATGATATTCATCATTAAAAGTGATGTTATTAAAACATCACTCACTGTTGTGAACTATTTTTCGTTTATTTCACAGAGATGGACAGGTAGAAGTGCTTCAGTTAAAATTTCTTTTCTACAATTCCTCCCTTGTATACATGTTCCTCAAAATGTTGCTTTTCCAAGAGCCACCTTTATTTGGAGTAGTGTGAACTCCAACACATTTCTGTCCATGATAGCAAGCTACAAAGTCAGGCCTACTGCCAAAAACCTTCCATTCAAATTTCATGCAACCTATAACTTACTGAAATTCAGATTAACCCTTGACATGATGAATCTTGAGAAGAATGCTAAAGACTCGAAGCTTCTCACTGGAGATTATTTAATTAAAACCCAAAAGGGTTCAATGCATCAAAAGCATGTTGGGCAGAGTGAAAATAAATAATGGTAAATTACCTTTTTGACTCACTTGACTCACAAACCACCTTGGCTGTAGTGCAGATTATCTGTAGTAATGGTATACAGCAGGTTGGCTTGCTATTATCACATATCATTTTTATTATTAAAGATGAAAAATATATGTGTGCTATATAGATACAGAAACATTACAACTGATGACCGTTGCATATACCTTGGAAAATTTAATTAGAAATATTCATTTCAGAACAGAGAAAAAGCGGAGTGAGTTCAGCAAGTCATTGTCAAATCCCACACCTTTAGTTTCAGCAGTATAAATACAAGAGATCACACTTGACAGAGGCAAGAGTCTGGGAAAACAACAGTGTTATCTCTCTAAATACTTCATTATGTGGTCAGTAGTAAATAAAAATTCACAGCCTCCTGGAGTGCAGGGCACAAAATTTATGTGAATATTATGATAGTCTCCATTTAAACCTTTTTTTGGGTTTACTCAAAAAACTTATCATTAATTATAGGCAAAAGTAGTCCATTGTTTATGAGGAAAATTCCAATCATTATTTGGCACTTAAAATAAGAACTACCTTTTAGAGTGTCAGCCCTGTTCATGGTATGGGATCAGAATGAAGATCGGCTCTTTTCTGGATGTGGTTACCTTGTATGTTTTTATAAATGCCTACTTTACTGAATACAGGTTATTGACTAGTTGTCATCTGTTTTCTATTCTTTAACACTGCCAATTTAGGCAGTCCAATTTCTAGGGAGCATTAGTAATGAAACTATCCAAGTCCTGAACTATTTTAGGGCTGATGACTTAAAGAAACTCGACATATTTTATGAACACATGAGAAGTGTATGTAAGTATATGTTAGGGTTTTAGTTTAAACATGGTAGCAACATTTGATTAAATTTCAATATTATGAAACCTTCTGAGGTCTACAAACAGTTTTAAAAAGTTTTATTCAGTTTTATTACTGAATTAAACTGAATTTACCTACATCTAGACCTCCACTCCAAGAAAAAGAAACCCAACTGCTGTTGGTAAACTGAATGGTTGTCAAGACAAAACCTCTGTGTTAAGAAGAAAGAAGAGAAAAGAAACAGCTTTCTGAAAGATACCCCAAATTCAGCCTGGACACTCTTATGTCATCGGTCATCTCACAGAGACAAACTATCACATACATAGGGCAATAAGTTTGCATGTCTGGTTTAGAAACTTCCCTAGGGAGATCTTTGGGGCAGTAGTAGTTAACAAATTCAAATACAAATAATTAGAGGAACCAAGTTACTGATAGCAGAATATGAAAGGATTATCCTTAAATATAAGATAAGGTAAAGGTGAAATATAGATGGCATTGCTAATGAACACGAGAAGAATGAGAATATGAGAGAATTGTTTTCCCTTAGCCATGAAAATCTTGATTTTGGAGTAAAACTCTAAGATTACCTGTAACGCATTCATAGACTGTTCATTTCATTTACAGAGTTTTCCCAAAATGATGTTGGGTAAGTACAAGGAAATTCTAAACCCAGATAAGCATGTGAAGGAGAAAAAGAGCTGTAACAGTGACTTTCAGCACTCATTTTTAAAAAGGCCAACATAGTCACAGATCTGCAGGACTTTTTGCATAAAATCAAGTCTTTAAGCAACCCTTGTGAGCAAACACCTTGTATTGTCTGTGCCATCAACAAAAGCCAAAATATGAGATGAAAAACTTTTCTTAGAAGCCAACATAAATGCCATTCAAAGGATATCCAGCACAGCCTTTGCTTTATGAACCCAAAGTTAATAGATTAAAGAGGAGCAGATTATCAGAAGAACACAGTATGGTTTTCATTCATACTGCTTGCATAGCAGTTCATGAAAATATGAATATAGAATCATAGCACACTAATCCCTGACTCAGCTTTTTGCTACCTTTGGCTGATGGCATCACAGAGCCGCGCAGTGCATGGAGTCAGACTGGTATGGGAAAACACAGCAAGGGCATGTCTATTTTATCACAGCCTCCTCAACAAACTGTGGAGGAGTTAAATTAGTCTCTTTTGAAGACTTATGTCTGTTTTTCAAATATAGGTGTAATAAAAAAAAACCCAATAAACCAGTAGAGAGATTTCCAGTTGTCCTGCTAAGGACCTGGGCTGGGAGAAAACAATGGGGAGGGCACTGAGACCTGTACTGTGCAGGGGAAGAATGGAATCAGGCAAGACTATGATGCCATATGTCATTGATTATCATATTGATTAAAAACGAGTTTCTTGCCTTACCCCCCCTCAACAAGCCACTAACCACAGCTATTTCATAGGGTCTGTCTTTTCCCTGCTATTTCATCCACACAAAAACAACTGCTGTGGTTCAGCCAGTTTACGTTTGGTTTGTTTGAAGAGTAAGAGAGAAGAAGTCCCACTGTTCCCTGTGAAATGCTGCTGGTGTGCAGATAGTGCTCCTGATTTTAACTATCAGGATGCAAAGGCTTTGTTGCCTCACTTGGCGAGTGTCTCTGCTCTGTGCTGCTGTAATGCTGTGGGGTGGGAGGGCTTTCACCACTGGGGCACAATGCAGAGCCTGACGGGTAAGAGCTCCACACATGCCACAGGCGTGCAGTTAAGCACGTTAGCTCTCTGCAAGAAAGATCACAGCCGTGTTGCTCTGTAAGCTTTGGAGGACTTACTGTAGACATAAAGCAAAGCTTGAAGCAAAAAATCCAAAAGCAAGCAGAATAACATAAACAATTGCTTTTTAATCCTGTGGTAGGCATCATTTTGGCATATTTTCAATGTTTATTACACACTTAAAAAATATGTTACTGCCACAGAACTGTGTTATCATGAAGTTACATATCAACAGAAATTGTGAATAATAGCTGTGCATTTGTGGGGGCTTTTTGAATTTGAAACTGACTCTCACTATTTGTTTATATGAGTTCTGAGGCATTTTAATGCCTTTGAAAATCTGGTCTTGGTCTTAAAATCCATTTAGTGTCTAGTCAAGGGCATAGACTCTAAAACTGAAAATTAGCGATCATAATGAGTTCTGCTTTTGTCACAGACTACAGCTGAGTGATTTAGGCAGAGTGCTGTGATGTTTCAAAGGCAAAGTGTATAAGCTCTGAGTATTCCCTCCCAGCATTTCAGGAAGTAAGAGTGTAGAATTTCCCTACCTACACCATGTAGCAATACGACAGGTGAAAGAAGGTGGACAGTTCTCAGATACCAAACACAACACTGAACCCCCAGCACAGAGCAAAGCAAGCCAGCTCCTGCTCAGCTTCCTAGAAGACATAACAACACAGATCCTCAGAGGAGGAAGGCTATCTCATGCACCCCTTATTCAGCATGTCCATGCCTGATTTGAGGACCAGTCATATCATACAAGAGGTAATCAATGTCAAGGAATGTTAAATCCTTCTCCAATTATATATCAAATGTTTGAAAATGAATATTTGTATTCCATGTTACAAGTAAAAAATATTTGCTTCTGGAGAAGTGGGCAGGATATGCCTTAATATAAAACACAAAATTCAGTTTGAGATGTTAACAGTAAAAGAATATTAAAATTGTAGAACTCCAGAAAATAGAGTTAGGAATATAGAAGGATTTGCATATGAAGGTTGCAAGAGCTAGGATGATTTAGTAGTGAAAAAGAAATACTAGAAGGCATTTAATTAAAGCACTTAAGATTATGAAGGGTAGAGTCAAAAACTAGCCAGTCCATCTTTTTAACAGTGTCTCAGAACACCAGAACAACAGCAGGGTCACTTGAAGTTAATGACAGGTAAATGTAAAACAAAAGAGAGAGAATAATACTTCACACAGCATGTAATCAGCCTGTGGGATTTCTGTCATGGAGGGTCACTAAGTCAAATACTTCAGCTGAATTTTAAAAAGGGGATGGCAATTTTATGACCAAGATGATAATTTTATGAACAATGATATTTATGTTTGCTAAAATAGAGAACATTAAAATTCGTGGCCAAGGATAAGACCATTACCAGGAAGGAATTCATTACCTCTCTCTCACTATCCATTCTAGACTTTTCTCTCATGGCACATCTGTCAAAGGATATTTTCTGATGCAATCAGTATTGTTTGAGACTTAAGTTAAATATCATCTCTAGATAGGGAGATTGTCCACTCTAGTGCAGACTTGAAAACTGGATTTCTGAGTGCACCATAAAGCAGGTATTATACTACTAAAATTCTCTGTAGCTTTGAGGATACCATAGCCCAGATGCAGCTCAGGTTCACATCAGTTGAGAAGGTCTACCAAAGAAATCTGTGTGATGCAAAGAAAATTCCATGTAGAGTCACTGTAGAAAACTAAGTACTTCAATTGAGCTAGAGATGATTGCACATTGTGTTTCTTACTTAGAGTGCAAGAAAGAATAATTTCCTCTGGTAGCAGAAATAAAGAATGAATGTTATGAATCCTGTGATGATGGTGGTCTGAATACACCACCATAATGCATACTTCTATGAACAATAATTTGCATTTGATCTTTTTGTCTGCTGTCTTATGATCACATCAGGATCCTTAAAATGTATTTTTCATTGCTTAGTGCAACAAAAGTATTTGAGAGTTGAGATGATTGATAAAGTGGGGCTAATACATTTTAGTCACCTAAAATTTATTTATCAAAACAATTTTAAAAATAAACTTTCTTCGCTGTAACATCCATATGTGAAACGTCTTATATTTGTGTATTTTCAAGAGGGTCCTGTGAATAATTTCAAAAATAGAGTTTTTAGTGTGAACTCTTTATTGTCAAAAAATTATTCCTCTGAAATACAAAGGGCATGTTAATGGTTTATTTAAGCTTATAGGTGAACTTCTTAGATTGAAGACTGCTAATGTTTAGATGCAGTTTTGAGGAAACTTGCACAAAATCTAATGACAATTATGTTCAGGAATATAACTGCAAGCTGGTAATGTTACTTACAGATATGGTAGGAAATAATTGGTTCCACAGTACGAACCTTCCAATATGTTTCATTAGCAGCTTTATTATAGAAAGAAAATTAATTCCCATAAATAAACGTCCATTAATTTTGAATTAATCTTGCAAATATATAGCAATTATGTAAAGGAAGGTGAAGGGGAAACCTTATTAAAATAGCATGAAACATAAATAATAAAAAAATATTAATATCTTTAAATTCTCAGCTTCACAACATGGCTCTCGATCCTGAGATAATAGCATTATTAATTTGATGTTTAATTGATAATAAATAAAATAATAGTGATTATTAATATGCATCTAAAAATCTGTTTCCCTACACAAAGAATTTAGACTGTGTCTATAATCCCTTTAATGAAAAAAGGTATACAAATAAAATGTAATTAATCCAGAACATAAATCGATAACTATGGGTTGCAGAGCTTTGCTTGCTCTTTCAGTACTTTCAGCCCACAGAACATGTTTATGAACAAGGTTGCAAATTCTGGGTTACCACTGAGCAATGTGATTACAAGACAGGGCTGCTGCAGTCAATGTCTTTTCAGTGTGATTTGAATCACAGAGCAACTTGTCCCCAGCTGAATTTAAAATCCTAATCATAGTACAGACACTGGAAACCTGTGTCTAACTGTTACACCACTCCCCCAATCAGGAAAAAGAAACGTAGTATGTAATTATATTTCCAACAAACAGAGCTCAAAAATGAGCTACAGATCGAGACTTCTTCATAATGCATTGTCAGTAAAGCAATAAGAGCAAATGCATTTGAGAAAATCACAGTTTAATCCCAAACAATTCACACAGACAAAACTCATTCAGTGAGCAATTTGTTAAGATACATTCAGTACTGGTTTATGCTTACATGATGCTTTTAATATACATGAAAAACCTATCATTTTCACTGTTCTCTTTTTTTTTTTAGGCAAGTTAATTTTCTTTATTTCCACTAGAACTGTTGCTACAGGTTCAGCCATATTCTGCATTTTACCATGCACAGATTGTACCTGTGGGGAAAAAAAGTTTCCATTTTAAGGTAAACATCATTGCCTACCCACAGCTTGTGATGTTTGCTTAGGGAAGTTCCTTTTTTAAATGGAATGACCTTGCAATGATGACTGAAAATGTGTAAAATAAGTTTTTCATCTCTGAGGGCCTGATTCTATTAAAGTAAGTGCAAGTGATTCCATTGACCTCTGTGAACTTTAGAAATTGTCCTAAACTTAGAAGAGTTTAATATGTGTGAGTGTGAATAGATGAAACATAAGCTGTGATACAACAGGGGTGGAGAAAGTACCTTTTGATGATCAAACAAGTTCACTGAACAGCAGTAAGAGTCCAAGAATAAGTTAGAAAAACATCTTCCAAGAATGACATAGGTGTGACTTACTCTGCTTTGAGAGTGATGTTAATGCCCCAGCATGATCTAGAAACCAAAAGACTTCAAAGGACTATTAAGGAACAAGCTGAAGTATTTCAAAGAATTGCTTTTAAAATACTGAAACTATTAATCAAATAATATAGTGAATTAATTTAAAAGAGTCTAGTGTATATATTTTATTAACAGGTATACAAAGAACTCAATTTTATAAATACAGATACATTTTAAAACAAACTAGTGTCATTTACAAACTTGTCAGCATTTCTTAACCTGTTAAGAAAGATTATTTGAAGGCAGCACATTACAGCTAAAATTTGCCCAGGTCTCAATTGTTGCATTTAAAGGCAGCACAGATCTCCTCCCCCCTCATAGGTAAGACTCTCAAAATGAACACAGGTTCAAAGCAAGGCGAATGTCAATCTGAAGCAAAGCCTTCTTATCATTATCTAATTATAGCAAGTGGATGCACTTCATTTTTCATCTTGTCTTTGGGCAGATTAGGTCTAACCTTTAGCCTGAGTTTTACATCCTGTGGTTACCTAAACCAGTCTGCTCTTGGTCTGTGGTCAGTTCTAGTTGTGGAGGTGAAAAGTTAATTCTTTCTGCAGTCTCTTGTCCATGACCATTTCCTTTAATTCATCTTATTTTGACATTTCTTTTTGGCCTTACCATAAAAGTTGAAGTTATATATATTTTAAGACTTACTGAAGACCTACAGCAGGCTCTTCCCACATTCCCTCAATAATTCTCAACATACCTTTCCTGATTTCAAGGTTAAGAGCAGACTTCTCCTGACTTACATACATGTGAAGTAACATCATTTTGGTCTGTGACTGGGGTCCCAGAATGATACTGAATGTCTCGCATTCCATCCAGATCTTTTTCTATGAATGGATATATCATACTACAGATAAAATTAATCTGATAGATGAAATTAAAATGCAGGAAATTGTCAAATCCAAACTTCTGTTCTACTCATTAGATCTGCCTTCTGGTGACACTTCTGAAAATCAGAGTGCAGGCACTGAGAATACATGAGGGTTTGAAGTCAGTAAGAATCAGGCCCCAATCATGTTAAATACTGGAAAAATGACAGGCTGCAGCCTGGTTTTGAATGTGTGTTAGTTGAGTGTCATTGAATTTGAATGACCTTGACCATCACAAAGGGACTTGGGACCGAGTCCTGCCAACGCCCATTCTGGTGTTCAGTGGCAGGTAATCCCACAGACTAAGTGGGACATTTATCATAAAACTTTAAGATATCTCTGTAGGGACTCAACAAGTCTCTCCCTTCACAGTTCATATACTAGTAACACTTTACTTAGATGTCTTTAAATGTAAAACTTCTGTCTCAGGTAAAGTGAGGTTGCTTTGTATTCATTATCCTTGGCTATGCATTTCAATATTGCATTTTTAATAAAAGTACTAAGTATCATTCTCTCAAATAGCCTCCTTTCAGAAAGTGTATAGAATGTTAATGCCTCTTAAATTCAAGCCAGACCTTGAAATTTTAATTCTTCTATTCTATATCACAGAAATTATTTTAACTGGTGTTCTTTTGAGTACTATTGCTCTCTTGAAAAGTGTAACACTTTCTTTTCAAGCAATAGTTCTTCCAAAATTGCCAATACCTATCTGGTAAGAAGTTCACCAGAAGCAAATCAGATAATTTGGATGTCACATGCTAGAACTGTGTTAGGAGAACCTGTTGCTGCCCACACTTCCATCTATTATCCTGTGGTAGTGGAGTTCCCTCCACTGTCTCTCTTAATCCTTATTAAGATCTCTGACTTAATCCTTGGTATAATGTAAAATAAAAAGTGTTTTAAAAAATCAGTAAAATATTAATTTAGTTCTGTGTTAGATTGTTTTGTGGCCTATACATATATAGGCCACAAAAATCATAAAAAATGAATCATAAAAAAACACAAATAATCTTAAAAAAATCAAGGAAAGTCTTCCCATAAAAAACCCCAGGAGCCTAAGGAAGAACTGTCAATCCTGCTGATTATTCAGCACAGCCCCAAAGCAGCTAATCACAGTATCAAGCCACACTGATGCATGATGTTCACTCACTGAGGTGAATATGATGGCTATAGAGAATAGCAGGTTCCTCTGTTGGATCTGCATTCCTGTGGGGATATTAACATTTGGAATTGCATTGAAAGTCATTCTGTAGCTCTCAAGGGCATATGTCTGAACTTGTATGGAAGATCCCATCCTTGCATTTTTCCAATGATAGATGAGTACAGTGTAATGAAAATCACAATAGTTTTTACTGGCAGCTGCTATACTGGCAACATTTTATGCTGCAAGCTCTTCCCATGAGGTGGCATGCATTCCACCCTCATTTGAATGTGGTTATGAGAGGTTAAAACTTTCTCTTTTAATGGAAATGTTTTTTACAGTGTTTACTCTAATTAAGAGCCAAAGCTGAATGGCTCCTTGACAATGCCTTGAACTCTCTTCTTTTTCTTTGTACTGAAGATGATAGTTAAAGTTATCTGCTCTGCACTCTAGATGAATACATGAGAGAAAATGATAATGTACTAACTGCTGACATCACTTACTGTTTCAGTTCCAGGTTTCGTTAACCTTTGTGTGCCAGCAGCCCAGAGAACACACTGATAGGAAATTGAATCTCAGATAGCTTTTCTGTTCTTTCCTTTTCTTTTTCTATTGTTCAAAAACAGAATAGTACTTCATATTATTATTAGTGCAGTAAATGTATATTTTGATTTTATGAAGAAAAAATAAGGCTAAGAATTGTACTGATGTTCATTCATTGCCAGTAAGAGTATTAAACCTAGCACATTGCTGGGTTTTATATATATTTTTTTTAATGGCATGAATACCTCGTTCCCCAAACAGTTTTACTGATTCAATGCAGTTGCTCATAAATACTGTCACTAAGAACAAAAAGTATTAACCTATAAAATAAAGGTACCAATCAAGGTGCAAAAAAAGAAAGACAAGAGACAGATCCTGAGGAGGCTTTTGTGAAATATTTCCCTTTCTTCTTCACCAAATTCTGTATAGGAACATGCTGACCTTTGTACCCAACTGCACAAAGGACCAGATTTACACAAACTTAAAGAATCAGCTGAGCATAAATTCCATGTACCTCGAATGAGTGATCAAAACTATGGAGAATTAAGACATCTGTAAATAAACAAGAAACACACATTAAGTCAGTACTATATCCAAGTGCTATATCGTCACTGTTCATGTACTGCTAAATGCAATGTATTCAACTGTCCTCAGAAAAATATTGATTACTCGGATGCTCAGAGCTGGAAAGATAATTGACTATTTGTCAATTGACTATTGTCTTATTGCTTCTTTATCATGAATATTTTCTATTAGATATTATAGATATTGACTATTTGTCTTATTGCTTCTTTATCATGAATATTTTCTATTAGACTTGCAATATCTCTGAAACCAAAATGCTACAAGATGCTGAAGGTGCATGGAGAATCAGTGAATCTTGTAATAAAAATTGGGCAGACCAGATAAGATCTACCTAATCATATCTATTTATCTATAATTCTTGTGATAAGTGTAGTATAAAATGTTTTAAGCACTGACGGAAAGTATATGGACATCCAAGAAACTTACCCCTGTCAGTAATAAGCAGACTTATTATACATAGGTTGTACCTGGATGTTTAATTACTGGACCATTATTTAATAATACTTAGTTGAACTTTCATTTTTCAATCCCAAGATAAGACCTGAAACAACTTGAGAGCATCTGAGTGCTGCTATGGCAGGCTAGATCATAAGAAATGCAGTGGGCCAACATTCACGTCTCAGGAAAGCAGGTTTCTTGTTTGCATGCTCCTCAGAAAAAACAGCATTGGCAGTGGAAATCTCTGGTTTGTCATAGGAGACCCTTAGACCAGAAAGACTGGTAGAACAGGGCAGAGATACCAGCTGAGAAATTTTTTGGTTTTCAATCGGTGAACAGAGGACACCCATTTGCAATTCATCGCCTTTCACAGGCACTAATCATATTAAAATAATGTGGAGCAATGATTTCCATTGAAATTGTATCATTCAATATATCAGAGGAATACATTCTCTTTTCAGGATTTTAGCTTACATCCTGGCAGCAGAGCAAATGTGATTTCTTTGACTGATGGCTTGCTGCATTTGTGTGCATATTTAATCAACAATAGACTCAACATATAAACAGTCTATATCTCTATGGAGTCACAGTCAGGCATACTCTGCTGTCAACTAAGCCAGGGTAATTCAAGAATAAATGCCACTGAAATCAGTGGAGTTTCTCTAGATTTACAGTTGTGTAGCAAGGAGCAAAATCTGTTCCCCTTTCTTTAGCTGATGAAATACAACCACAGTGTACATCAATAATGACCTCAAATTAAAATCTGTGATCTCTACGTATATTTGAATTTCCTACATTGCATTTTGATTTTAGATAATTTAAATAGAGGAAAGAACTGAATTATAGTTTAAGTTAAAGCTTCAGAATGATTCTAGTAAATTATAATTGGAGGACAGAGGGAGATAACGATTTGAGTTTCTTTGGTACAGGCATCACAAGCCCCGGTGGCTCTATTTTCTCTTTTAGGAGAAACAGATCTTGATAACTCCCTGAGTCCCCTGAAGGACAGACAAGGTGCAGGAGCTGAAACGTCCACTCCTTTCATCCTTGCAAGGAGGACTGCCAGAGTGAGGATGGCCACTTGCAGTCGCAGACAGGATGCAGCAGGGACTTCACTTCCCCTCCATCTAGGAGGTACTATCTGTCCACAAAAAGGAGGAAGGCTGGCCCTGAAATGGAACAACTTGGGCCTTTCATTTATTCGTTTTAAAAGTAAACTTGAGCTGGATTTTGTAGCATTTTCCTATGAAACTCAAAGTGCACTGAGCATTTCATAGTTTTGCAGCTGTACATGCTTTCTTTGCTCCAGTGAAGGCTGATTCAATAAATGACTTTTATTCATTCTCAAGATTCACACTTAGCTATTCAATAAGGGCTTTAATGAAATGTTTTCATTGTAACAAATAAAAAAATGTAATGGGCAATGAGATATAAAATCCCATTTTCCATAATAAGGTCATTCAAATAAATCTAGCATGAAAGAAAGCAAGTACTCTGTGAAGTCCCAACAGGAACCTAAGTGGAGAGTTTGAATTTACACAATGGGTCTACATTTCAAACTGAAGTGCAAGGTCTTTCCTCACCTCACCCAAGCAGAGAATGTCTGGAACTGTTTACAGATTTTCCAGATCTTATTTCTGGGTCTGGTACAACAAGGGTTTCAACTATTAATGTATCATCTGAACACAAAAAGGTGCTTTAATGGATGGACTGAGCAACTTAAGAAGTTGCAAAATTAACCCTCTATAGGGAAGTTTGAACACCTTTGAAATACTAGCTTAGCCATGACAATTTTCTCTCTGGTAACCAGTCTTTCCTGCCCTTTTCTGACCTTATAACTCTCCTTCAAAGCAGAAACTTACAGGTTTGTATAAATGTGTGATAAAGTCTTGTGGCAATGCTTAGTTTTAGGACATCAGGTTTGCATATATTCATATCTAGTCTGTAGTATAGAGTTCATTGTTACTGTTTCAAGGAGGCTTTGTTATAGACAGACTTTGAGAAGACTGCACCAGAAATACCAGAAAATATTTCTGAGTGTTCCGTTGTCTCTTTATCAGAATGTGAACTCAAGAAATTGTGCACAGGACTCAGATTTGACACACTATATTTGCATAAGGATGGAAAAAAGAACTCTGTCCTGGCTTGAGGGGAGAGGATGCACAACTAATTTTCCTAAAACTACCCGAGCTGTGATTTATTTACATTTTCTTGGATCCAGGTTAGTACTTCATACAACATGCAAGCTATGGGGCCTTATGTGAAAAGGTTTTCTACCCTCCCCTTATGCCTGATCAGAGTTTAAACAGAATCTGTCACTTTATCTTTGTTAGTGTCTTAAATATGCCCATGGTTTAAACATCCTAGAATGGAAAATCAGTGCATGCCATATCTTTCCAAGGACTGGATGAATTTACTGTGCCCCAGTACTTTCTTCCCAGTGTATCTTTAGCTTTCTAGGCTGGCACTCCAAAATGCTGGAGTGAACACTGCAGGAATTGTAAGCCTATTCCTCTACATTCTGACTCCCTTCTGAATCTAGATATTAACTTTTAACAGTGAGTAGATGCCTAAAGTATAGCTGTAGGGTACAGCATTATACCATGCTGACATGCCTTTAATGTGCTTATAGTGGCTAACGATCACAAGCTATATGTCAAAACCATCTTTACTAATGAATTCAAAGCAAGTCTGTCACATGCTGCTGTCCAGCTACTTCATTTTTCAGAAGGGAAGGAGAGATCAAATATCCCAAAGGTTAGAAGATCTTAACCTTCTAGTCCTTGTCCTGACAGGCTACACATTTGTACTGGCTATACAAGTATACATTTATCCTGGCTACACTTGACAACTTAGAGAAAAGTGACATAAGTAAAATAGAATCCTCATCCCTCCTTTTTTGCGATACACTGGCACCGTACTACCCATCTTTTCTGGTGAAGGTATCTGTCCTTGATCCAGACTGTTTTTCCAACTGACTGAGACACCTTAACTCTTCTCAGATCAGCTCATCATAACCACTGGAAAACTGTACTTCCATTCCTGCTTTGTGAGTAGTCTATGTTGCAGTTAGTTATGTCTTGAATGCCCGTAAACTGCAGGTTATGATACTATGATTGTATCCCAAGAGTAGACAGATGTCTGTCCATCCCACACAGAGCAGTGTTACCCCACCCCACATGCAGAAGGAGGGGTCACACTAAAGTGTAGGGACTATTCACTTACTGTGCTAAATATTTTAGTGTTTTATTAAATGCTGCTTAGGTAGATATTTTTCTAAGGCGGATTACATCTCTTTTTTTCCCCCTCTCAATTTTATCAATTTATGGATTCTCTATTTGAGGAGACTGGACAAAAGATTAGTCAGCATAGTCCATATTTCTCATAAATCCAGGGTGATGTTGGCAAGGCAAATGAAGAGGAATTGATAATAATTTTGTTAAGACGTCATCTGGAAAAAGGTGGCATTGCTTAGGAAGATATGTTATACTCAGCTCACCTCTCTGTTCAGACAAAGAGAACTTCTGAGAATTTCTCAGAAGTACAAAACCAAGGGCCACTTCTCGGGTAGGTGAAACATTTCTTAATGTTAAGGTCTATTTTCCTTATGCATAATGAATGCTATTAAATTCTTATTTCTTCAGTATAACATAATCATTCTTCAATATTCTAGCAGGAAATCTCATTGACAAGTTCCCTGAAATTCTCTAATGCCTTTTTTAACAGATTTTTTATTTGCAGTAACAGAAATCCAGCACACTGAGCCACTCTGGCTTTCATTCAGTTAGGCCTTTGCCAGCATCATTCTTAGTGCACAGTGTGTGCCAGTTCTCTTCTACTCCTTGGCTGATATATTTTCTTGCCTGAATAGGCTTCTCACCTGAAAAATATAATACCTCTGCCTTCTCTTCCTTCTTTATTAGCCCTAGTAAATAATAACATTCCAGTTCCCCTGTGAACTTCAGGTTTTGAGATATATTTCTCTGTAGAAGCAATGTTTTCATTGACATTTCTTCTCCATATGCCCAGGTAGGTTTTCCTTTAGTTTAGGGACTTTTGTTTGTCTTTTTGTTTTGTGACAAAGAAGAATAAAATACACAGATTATATCAGAATTGGCCATGCTGTCAGCAGCGTAGTCTCCGCATGTCCAGCACTTTATCCTCCTTTCACTGCCTTCCAGCAAAAGTCACAGTCTGATTACTCCTCCCTTCTAAATGTTTTAATTGATTGCCAAGAAGTCTGTGCATGGTTTCTTCAAGGTTGGTTATTCCCTGGATTAACTAAAAATGTTGCCAGTGTTCATACCCTCTTACCTCTGGATCCCAGATGTTGTGATGGTTCTGAATTGTGATTATATTTGGCATACCACCAAATAATTTTATGGGTTCCCTGTAGTTTGCACTAGTATGTCCAAGGAGCCCAGAAGATACTATTTCTGTAGCTCTGAAAGGATTTGAAAGTAGAGAAGAAATATGCAAGTCAAAAGGATATGGTCTGAGAGTAAGGAGACCCAGCTTCCACTGATCTAGGGGATAAAGAGAGGAAGGTCTTGGAATACCTCTGAAAGGAGGCAGATTACTATCTGACACTATTGTTCACTGACACCCAAAGCCTTTTTTATGAGTGCAAACAATCTGCACAGAATTACAGGTCCTGTTGCAAAGGACTGAATTCCATCTAAACACCTGCTTCTCCAACCTTGTTTCCTTGTGACTCACTCAAAAGCATTCAGGCATCTTCACTCATGCAGCACAGGGTCGTACATGCAGTACCGCCAAATATATACATGCCATTCCATCTTCTCTTCAGATTTTAAAATTGTCCATCATTTCCTCTACCCATGTACCCATTATTCTGAGATCAATGTGTGACCTCAGATTTTAAGGTCAGAAGGAGCTTTAGATCATTCCGTCTGACCTCATTTATGATTCAGAATTTATAATTTCATTCCCTTCTCCCTGTATGTGAAAGCATAATGCACATTCTTATGTAATTGCTATGCATAACATGCAGCACTGTGTAATTTAATAAATAATAGTAAAGCATATCCAAATGGCAACTCTGTATAAAAGAAGGCTGAATACACCTTGCAATATTATTGGCCAACTGAGAATTTCAGGCATTTGCTGAAAAGTTTAATGCAAGCTTTGAAATTTGGAAAGCATGCTTCTTTGTTAAGAAATTCTCCATTTCTCATCATGAGCTTCTCAGAAACCATTAACATTTTTTATTTAAAGTAATAAGCTCAGAAGAAGGGGATATAGCCATGAGATAATAGCCTTTGTGAAATCACTAGGTGTGCTGAGGTGAATCCATGGGTACTCAACATAATGACAGGATCATCAGCTAATGCCTACTTTTATAGAGTTTTAATATTCTAATCACTTTTCCAAGAAATAATCTTTATACTTAAAGGTATAAGGACAGCCTTAGAGCCAAAAATGTTAAAATAATATTATGTTACCCTATGAGTCCTGTAGACAATTAGTTTTAATAGAATGTAATACACCAATCTGATTCACTAAGACAGTGAGGTTTTCAGCTAAAAGAATTACAGAGGCTATGCCTGCTCATTATATTTCAGCTCTAAGCCAATTCAGCTCCTCTTGCTCAGAGTCCTCAGGCTCCTCTTCTTGGTGTCTTGATGAGGATGGCAAGGGAGACCGATGGTCCCTTGTGGCTGGAGTTGTGATTAAAACCCTCCTGTGAATGAGTTTCCAGAATGATTGTGAAAGTCAGGACACACATTTGACTCCAGACTCTCACTTACATTTCATTCTTATACAGAAATCCCTATTCCTACCAACCTAAAAGACAGATATAAAGCCAGGCCTGAATGCCAGAAGTCTAATGAAGTCTCTTGATTGTGCAAGTTTGAGACTCTTACCAATGCAAATATCTATACAATGTTATTAGAGAGCCTGAAATGAAAAAGTTGTTGCTATTAAAAGAATAATTTCCTCAAGCACTGCTAGCTTCTTGTAAGGAGGAGTTAGCAAAATCCTTCTGTGAAAAGAAAAAAAACAGAGTGGGAGAATCCCAATATATAACCACATACTTCAGACCTTACTGTGTTAGAACAAATCCCCACTTTGTCAGCCATTTACTCCTTGCAGCTGTGAGTTCACAGTTTCTGAAAAGTAATACTAAACTCATGAAATTACTAGTGAGGCTGCAACCATCTAGTAAGTATCTAATAAATACAATTGTTAAAAATAAAAAGATATTTCAGAATAAGCAGGCAAACTTCTCTCATAATTTTGCAGATCAAAAGTTCATATATGTTTTCCAACAAGAAAGTTCCTTGCATCTGGGATAAGACTTTTATGACAAAACAAGGGAACATGACCGAATAAGAGAGGTTTATTAACTCTATTCTATAACAAAACTATAAATTCATTTACTCATGTGCTTTCAGATATGATTAAATAGTAGCAATGGGGTTATATTCTGATTATATCTGACTGAAAATTCAAACATTTTAGATATAATAATGAGTATTTTACTACTCTGCTTGTGAAACTACTGAGACACAGTCTCCCTGTATTAAAGTAAGCAAGAAACATAATGTTACTCAAGTTACATTTTCCACTTGAATTGGCAATGTGATTGTGCATTCCTAAGCCACAAGAATAAAATCTTAGGAAACTAAAAGCAACCCACAGTACATACCGGGATGTCAATGAGCCTTAAAGGCTATATATAGATATATATAGCAGATAAATATTATGCTGCCATTAGGCAACAAGCAAGGGTTTAATATTTGGATCCTATGTCCGATTTCTGCAGAACATTACTCTCCAACAGAGAGTACAAAAACATCTTCTGGAGGACAGCCAATCAAGAGATAACATTCAACAACCAGGCAAGAAAATCAATCACATGTTTTGATGTTAACCTCAGGTGGGATTCATTGAGAAGTTTATAATGTTAAGGGACCATGAAAATTATCTTGATCCCTTCTGTCAGTTCCTGGTGAACGTAAGAGACAGCAATATCATCAGTTCACATCATACCTGGCATCGTGTTTACATTAGGTGTTCAGGAAAAAGTCAACTCAGTAGCTTCAGTATTTCTGCACTGTATTCAGTTCAGTTCATGGTGGCTTCCTAGTATAGAATTAGTGAGTGTCTTAAACAATTAATACTTCTTTGGGGTTTTTTATTTTCCCTTTTATGGCAATTTGTTGTGGGATTTCCCATTGTTCCTTATGGCTAAATTAGACAGATGTGAAGAGACTATTTCTGTTTTCCATAACCCAAGAGGGGTTAAGAAAGCTCATCACTGTAAGGGGCTGACCACTTATTCTATTTTCCTTCTGTGAAAGTGAGCTCAAACCAAACTAACTTTCCCTTTAAGTTTTTTTGTCCTTCCTATATTCTAAATCACTCTTTCTAATATGCACAGAAGATCCAAACAAATGTCCTTTACATCATTACTTTTTGTAATGATGTAAAGGACAGACTGGTCTTTCTTTACTCTATGTTGGCCAAAATTGTATTATTAAGATTTCTTCCAGACATAAATAATATTCCTCTACAACCTTTGCTTACAGACATCATAGAGATCAAGATGGTGATATGAACAGGCTTCAAATTTGCTAATGGCTAAATTTTGTAGGCAACCTTGTGTCTGTTGTCAAACCTATCTGCCTCCTAATGCTCTTGCACAAGAAATGTTCAGTTTGTCACTATTGCATAATGCCTTAACCATGTTTTATTTTGAGATGCAATCTCTAGGCTGGTTTCCATAGAACATGGAAGCCTTGCCTCCGTCCTAGACATGTGCTTTCATCTTCCAGCAGTGGAGTCACAATCCTTTCTTATTCTTCAGCATCCTCATGAACTTTTACATAACTTAAGAAGGAAGCATGAAGAGACCTTGTACTTAGAGCATTTCTACCAAATAACCCCTCTATAAAGATTCTGCAAGAGTTTTGACGATTGGGATGGGGAGAAAATAATTTTGTTTATCATGATTGTTAAGGTGGATGTCAGGGCACATACTGTCACTGAGAGGGTATGACAGTAAAAGTCTGCATCCTGGCTACAGCCTGCATTCCACTAGTGGAGAAAACCAAATATGCTAGTCTGGAGACCAAGGACTCTACATTTTTCCAGGTCCACTTAAATGCTAATTTAAATAATGAAATGGATCCTATCCAACACATATACTCTTGTCTAGTCTATCACACAGAAATCTATCGGCAAAGTACACAATGCAAAAATTATTCTAGAACTAAACTAAAGGACATACATGTAAGGTTCTTGCCACTATGTGTTGAAAGATTATTTCTTATCAACATTACCCACAACTGAAGTTAAGGTAATGGCATTATTCATTATGTCATTTCCTGAACCAGTAGGAAACCACAGACCAGTAGCTGGACAAAGTATGTTTCATGATTTGGTAAACAAGACTAGTGGTGTCACCTGGGCCTCACACATAGACAAAGGTCAATACACCACAATCTGAAACTGGTTAAGAGAGTAGAGGGACATGAAGAGAAGGAAAGGTTTCACATGTTATAATTTGGTGTTTTCCTCAACCCTTCACTCTCTTATGAGTAAGCTTCTTCAACCTTAAGTGCTGAGCTTATTACTTTAAGGAGTTAAAAACTGAATAAAATAAAAATGTAAATTATTTTCATTTTCTTTTCAGGTTCTCTTGTTTTTCTGTGATTCATAAATTTCAGGGAGACAAAATCATAATTTGATTTTTATTTGGTTTTTAACCAACTTTTATGTTGTATCAGAAACTGTATCTGTAATTTAGATGAAGATTCTCTCCTTGACTACTCTACTTCACTATGTTAGTGGTTAGAATTGTACACCTATTATATTATAACCATGGTCATTTTCAAAGAATTATTATTAATCATATATAGCCAGTCATTTTGCTTAGATATTGGTGCTCTTTTAAGCCTTTGATTTTGAAATTACTTTAAAAGTTTTGGAACTTTTCAGAGAATTAGGCCAAGAACCTGATGAGGTTCAACAATTTCAAGTGCAAGGTGCCTCATCTGTGTCTAGGGCTATCCCAGACATGAGTACAGACTGGAAGAAAAACTCATTGAGGTCAGCACTGCAGAGAAGGACATGACAGTATAGGTCATAGATAAACAGCTGGACATGACCAGGCAACGTGCATTTGTAGCCTACCATATCCTGGGATGCATTAAAAAAAGTGCAACCAGATGGGCACAGGAGGGGATTCCACCCCTGCTCTGCTCTGAAGAGATCCCATCTGGAGTGCTGCTTCCAACTCTGGGAGCCACAACATAAGAAAGACATGAACCTGTTAAGAGTGAGTCCAGAGGAGGGCCACAAAGATGATCAGAGGGCTGTGGCAGCTCTCCCATGAAAACAGTTGAGAGAGTCAGGGTTGTTCATCCTGGAGAAGAGAAGCACCCAGGAAGACCTTATTGTGGCCATTCAGTAGTGTATAAAAAAGAGGGAGAGAGATTTTACAAGGATTTTAATGATAGCACAAAAGGATATTATAATCTAAAAAAACAGAGATTTAAGACTTAGGACGGAATTCTTTATTCTAGAAAGGAATTCTTTATGCAGAGTTTTGAGGCACTGGAACAGGTTGCTCAGAGAGGTTGTGGATTCTCCATCCCTTAAAGTCTTCAAGGAATGGCTGGACAGAGCCCTGGGCAACCTGATGTAGTGGATGGCATCCACCTGTGGCAGGAGTGTTGGAACTACATGATCTTTAAGATCCCTTTCAACCCAAACCATTCTATGATTCTATGAATAAGACATGCCTTCATGAATCCCAGAGTCCTGAGAACATGAGAAAGTTTGGGAAGAGGGAAGGAAGACCTATCCCCAGTGAAAAAGGATCAGGTTAGGCAATGCGCAAACACACTGGAGATACACAATTCTGTGGGATTTCCTAGAATACAGCCACAAGCACAGAAGGTACTGGTAGATGTCATCGTGAGACTGCTCTCTTATATATTTTAAAGGTCAAGGTGATGAGGAAAGATTCCTGAAAATGGGAAGCAAATAAATGGCTTTCCTTGGAATTTCCAAGTTCCCATGCAGGATAAGGAGTCTTCATTCTTGGAGATACTCAAAACTTGACTGGACATAGCCCTGGGAAATATTTTTGGTTGACCCTGCTTAGAATCGTGGTTGGGTTGGATAATCTCTAGAGGTTCTTTCCAGCCTCAACTCTTGGGTGATTCTGTGGTATCCTGTGGAAGTTTTAGTGCTAGAAAAATATGATAGGAATTTTAAATGAGAGCATTGTGAACTTTGCAATATTTCCCATTTCAGGGGAAAAAATTGAAAGAAAAATTTTTTTAAAAATTAAAAAAATATAAGAAGACCACATCATCATCACCCTCTTGGGTGCCTCTCAGTTAAAAATTTATATTTGTTTGAAGTAATTCTTTCAGAAATCCCAGAGTGACTGAGACAATTATAAAAGCTTTTGTTTACATGCATTAAATTACAACAGTTTTCCAAGTCTGTTTTCATTCAGTTATTTACTCTCAAAAACAGGTTCCTTGAGAGGAGAAGGCTGCTTGCAACCATATGGAATCCTCTGACCAGCACAGCTTCCCTTTAGAAGTTCCCATCTATCTTTTTGAAAATGCAAATTAATCTGACTCCATAAGACTTTCCAAGGCAATAAAAGTTTATAATGCATTTGGAGGCCACTACACAGGAGAAACGAATACTTTCCCACTACACTCCCCCTTCTGTCTCATCTCCCAGTGAAATTTGAAAAAAAATTCTAATACCATATATTTACAATTGAGCTAAAATAGTATTGGTGGTTACATGACAGTGGAAAAGAGAGAGTCCTGGATCTGGAGCTAACTCTAGATATTTAGTGGTTATACATATTATACAGGCCTGTAAATTAAAGAGTGCATAGCTCATAAACTCTCTCTTTTATTTTATTTTTTTTTTTTTAATTGAAGCCAAATTCCACTTTCAGCCAGCAGAAATTCCTCGCCCCCACTGCTCCATTGTTGGGAATCTCTGGAAAGGCCAGATGTCGGTGGCAGTAATTCAGGGGCTGAAGGAGTGCCTGAAATACCCACTGCCCCCTGGAGGACAAGAGCGTGGCTGAGCTGCTGGAACCTTCCGCCAGTGCAGGCTGTAATGCATTGTATGCTTCTGTTGTGGTTTTGCCTAAGAACAAATGGGGACTGAAACTGGAAACTACTTAATGGTGCAAAAAATTAACATAGCCCGAAAAGGCTTGGAAATTTAAATCTGTGTTTGTACTCACTGATCTTCTGTAGTGTGTCATGTTAATTCATGTCCTATTTTTATGTCTTATTATGAGAAATGTTGCTTATTATAGAAGGGAAAAATATGTCAGATATGATTAATGCCTTCATGTCTAAGAAAGTAGCCTTGTAGCCACCCAGGCTTAAGGTTTAAAAGAAACAAAGTTTTAGGGAGAATTAATTCTTTTTCGTTTTAAAAAATTGACACAGGTGGAAAAAGAACATGCTTTTCAGGCACAGTTCTTCAGTTTTTAAATTCCAAGCTATTGAAATGTGTACAGATGAAGTAGGGCATAATTGATGAATATCTTTAATCATGTACTTAACTGGAGAACCAAATTAAAACTTAATCTATAACAAAGGATTCCCACACTATGGAAAAAGTGGAAAAATAATGAATGATGGGCTACAACTTAAGTAGATTAACAACCATAAAATGTCATAACTCGAGATTTGCAGGAACGTTTTCAGGTAAAAGTAAAACATATTTTTCCTGTTTTATAAATATAACTTCAACAACAGAACCAAAGGTTGTTTCCATATTTTACTTTTTAGTTCAGCTACATAAAGTTAAATAAGAGACACAACTGTCTTATCACCATGATAAGACAAAAATTCCAGTGCTGGTACATGAAAACCTCAGAGATACATTTACTGCAAACAGTAGTAGATATGACAGGTCCTTTCCTCATTGTGGTAGATGGAACACAAGGAGTCAGTGCAAATGGCAGGAAAAAAAATTTGATTTCTTTTGTAAAATGAAGAATTGTAAAAATTGCAATGAATTAACACACAAGTCATTCTTGAAAAAATTCAAAAAGCCCTTTAAAAATGACAGATTAAAGAGCCTGACAAAGAAGATCTAGTAAAAGGCCTATAGTCCTCTACTCCATCCAACATTTTAAGTCATCCTTAATGATCTTAACACAAAATATTAATAAAGTGAAATTTGTTTTGGACAGGTCTAATATTTAAAACAAACCATTTGGAATGAAACTTTCCAAGATTCATTCTCTCAATAATGCTTTATTTTCCTCAGAAATGAAGAATGACGAGCCATAAATGCATTAGATTTTGCATCTCCAGGAGGAAGCCTCCCTGAAACCCTTTTTAACTTATTGTGCAAAAAGATGATGCACAGCCAAGTCATGATGGGACATGATATACAGCCACCAGGAACTGCAGTGCTCCCTTCCTTTGTCCCTGCTCTCCTCCCCCAAAGATCTGCACGTCCTCTCTGTCTCCCTCCACAACACAGAGCTCTGCTGAGATCTTATGGAATAGTCCTACAAACACACACACACCCTTCCCCATAACATCCCTTGGCCTTTCTGAACCTTCATCCACTTTGCCTTTACTGACTTCTCTCAGCCCTCAACACCTCCCTGTACACAGCCATTGAATATTTTGTGTCATTATCACAAAATTCAATTTTGCTCTTGGGGGAAGTAGAAGTTAATGTTGCCTCCAGAACTGAAAAGCCTTGAGTGGGTCCTGGCACTACATGAGGAATTGTATCATTCAGTGAGGAATGCGATCTGAAGAGCCCTATTCAGCCTACAAATCATTTACTCAAAAGACTACAATAGACACCAGACAGAAAATAGTATGAATACAGGGGAAAAAAAAAAAAAAAAAGGCAGCCTCAATCCTGCAAACACTTATGTGTGTACTTAATGTAATGTGCATGAATATTGATTTCAATGAGAGTGCTTATATGCATAAAGCAAGGCATATGCATGCTTACAGGATCAAGGCCAAGACTGTTAAGTACTGGAAGCTGAGCTTTAACTACTGATAAAGCAACTTAGAAATACACCAAAATATGTCAAAGAAATATTCAGGATGCCTGGTTTCAACACTCATGAAATGGTATCTCTGCTCAGTCTGAAATAAGAAAAATAATTTGTTATTAAATTAATGACAATCACATAAAATTTGAATGTAGTATAATGTATGAGCAACAGGAGCATACATAGCAGCTGAATAATTCTGTCTCCTGCTAAAATGCATCCATTTCTGTGGCAGCTATTGAAAAATATACAAAAACATAACAGTATACGTCAAAAAGGTGAATGATCCTCCCATTTGCAACAACCAGGGAAAATTAAAGTTGAAAGGGAATTTCTCACAACAGAATTCATCCTGCAAGTACACAGACTGGGAGTTGCAAAACCAACGGGTGATCATTTCAGACTCCACTGTACAGCTTGGTTTTAGTTTAGCTGGACATGATGGCTGCACAAGTTCTCTCATGCTCTCTGTCGTAGTACAATCTGAAACACTGACCCAACATTTTATCAAAATCAATTTTTCTTCAGCCTTCTATGAAAAAGAATGGATGTGAAACACATTGTGGAAATGCACATTCTGGTTTCTGTTTAAACGCTCTCAGGGAGACTTTAATTGCATAACCAAAATGACAGTTTGGGACAGTGACTGGTAACTTGATGCTGGAGAATTTGAAAACCTAAATCTTAATTCCCCACTCAGTAACAGCATAACTAATTTAGTAGTGATGAACATGGAAAACAGACTCTCATCTCAGCCTGAATGCTGAACAGATACTGTTTTCAATTATGGTGAGTGCTCTGGTCTGCAAGGATCTTGAATGAGAACACACTGCCTGTGAGCACTGGCTTGGCAGTGGAGAATACGCCAACTCTCCAGACTATACAAGTCACACACCTAAAATGTTTTTAGGACTATACTGCATATTTTAGAAAGCCAAGCTTAAGGGATTTCTAGAAGCAGCTCCCAGAAAGGGGACAAGAGTCTTCCAGGGAAGGAGGCTTGGCTGAGCACTCAACTAATGTGCAAAGAGCCCTGTGGTGAAGAGGTTGTGATATCTTCAACACTGTAATTAGGTGGTGTAGCCATGCCAGATCTGTGGTGTCCACATTGTAGAGAGTTCAGAACTGTCATGAATCTTGTCAGAATGTGACATAATGGATAAGTGTCTCCAGATCTGGTCAGCTCTGCTAAAATAACTAGCTCGTGATTGTGGTGAAAATGGAGTTTTGCTGGAAACTTCAACTTCAAAAATTCCTCAAGAAGCTGTATGAGACCAGGATTCCTGCTTTCTTTACACTTTGGTCTAGGATGATCAAAATAACAATAACCAAATACAGGGACAAATTTCTAGCTTTCCATCTACAGTGCTTCACATCCTGCTTATTCCTGCCTATCTAGGGGACTGTGGTGGCTGAGCACTGAAACAGGCTATCCAGGGAGGTCATGGAGTCCCCCTCTCTGGGCGAGACATCCAAACTCATCTGGACACATTCCCGTGTAACCTGCCCCAAGTGCCCCTGCCTTGGCAGGAGGGTTGAATTGGATGATCTCCAGAGGTCCCTTCCAACCCTAACAATGCTGTGATTCTCTGACTACCATAAAGACATAGATTTGCATTAATTTTTGTTCAGGGTAAGTTCTCTTTGGTGTCTAAAGACTTCAGGAGTTGTTTACACTCTGACTTACCTTTCCCCCCCCCCCCCCGTCTCCCTGCTATGTGGCTGCTTCAGGACCGGACCTTTCTAGTTTTCCTATTTTGGTTTAACTGCAATACAAGTCAGTGACTGCTTTTTATCAGTCTCAACACACTGAGTGTCAGTGTAAGAAAGGCTATAGAGAACAAATTTAGAAGCAGAAAAGGTAATGCTTTTTTTTTTTTAGTATATGAAGTAACTATTTAAAAAAAACAAACCCTTTGTTTGTACTGGCTGGTGTAGAATTGTTCTACTTTTCTTCTGAAGTTATGCTTTAGCATAGCATTCTTTGGTGAGCCCTACAGTTTTCCTCATATCTATATTCTTCAAGGAAAAAAATAAAACAACAGAGGAACAGCTTAGAAATTAAACTGTTACCCCAGACTGAACAGGAAAAAACAAAACAAAACAAAACAAGAAACCCCCAAAGTTGTGAATTTTGAGGATGGAGCTTTAAAATATGTGTACTTTAAAAACAGATCTTTAGCCGATGAAAATCATGATGTCTCCACTGAAGCAAGTTAAATTATGCCAAAACACAGCAGGCAAGTATTTGACACTCAGTTGTGTGCAGCAATTCCCTGTTCTGTGGCTGCTTTAAGAACAGTTGAACTGGCAGTTTGCTCAGGCAGGTTTTCGACTTGTCCGTGGAACTGCAAGGATTTTCTCACCTTTCATCAACGTGGATCTGCAGCCAACATCTTTAAAAATATATCCCGATCTCATTCAGCTCAAAGCTGTGTATTGAAATAAGGCAAGCCCTGAGATGAATTAGAGGCAAAGGGCCCCTTTGCACACTTGAACTCTATGTGCAGCTTTTGTTGACATCAGTGTGAGCTGTGTCTGCAAATCAGTGACCGCCTTTTGTTATGGAGCAACAAATCTTTAGCACACAGCCTACATCTGACAGAGTCAGTCTTCCTTTGAAAAAGCACATTCTTTCCTTAGATTCATGCAAAGATGTCAACCAGCATTGCCAGATGACATGTTCAGAAAATCAGGATGCTATCCTGGACCAGCAGTGCAAAGACCAACTGTCAAGAACTGCACAAATCTAAGGAAAAAAATAAAAAGACTCTTACTACTTATGTGAGATATCAGGAAAAATACTTCCAAAATAGGAACATCCTAATTTTAATCATAGTAACTAAAGCCTAAAGCTAACTAACTGACAGCAACACTAATGACAGCAGTAATGTGTCTGAGGTGTAGGAAAAGAGTATGCAGGGTCATAATTCAAATTTCTCAACACATTCTAACCAAAAGGCCATATTTTGCAGGAGCTCATTTAAGCAATGTTAAAAGGATAAGACTTTTCAAGCATTCTAAGCATCCAAAAGCTTCTGTTCTGGCTTTGTACATAACCAGATTTTTCAAGTATCTCTATTTCCCAGTGCTGACAATTTTGCAGACCTGAGTGTCACTGTGGACATTTCTGAAATGATGACCATACCATGTAACTTAGTCAAGAAAGTTCTGATTTGGAGTCCAGTAAATAAACTCCAGCCATAGAGCACACACTATTCACACATAAAGAAAATCCTTTTTTGTTCTCTGAGCTTTTAATCATTAAATGGTTAAAAATACAGAAAGGCCACAACTATCACCACTGAGAGAGACAGTGAGAGAGAATGGAAGAAGGAGTGTGGTACTGCACTTTGCAAGCTCAGCAGTTCTTCAGATGTGGTCTGGCATGTAGCTCATAAAGTCAAGCAAATCTGCTCATTTCAGTCATATATACAGGCACATATGCATCAACAGGGATACATACATAGATGTTAACCCTCTTAAGAGTGAAATAAAGCAGTGTGATGTGTACATCTATAGTAGATTAGCAGTAACAAAGATTTGAAGTTATAAAAAATCTGTTGCTTTGTACTATTTCAGCATAAAAACATAAGCTGAAAGTTTCAGGTATGTGACAGCTGGGATAAATTTTCTATGAGAGGACAATGATGATGATGATAATAACATTTGAATTTTCTACTTCACTTTGAGTTTGTCATGATCGTATTTTTAATGGAATTTATAGGAACACAATAACAGAAAATACTTTAATCCAAAAATACTGCTTCATCAGAGCAAAGTAATTTCATTGAAACAAAGGAATTTTACTTTTTTTTTGGCTAGAAATTTTTGAGGTCTTTCTTCTTAATTCCGACTAGGGAGAGAAAAGGACAAAAGCATGGACTGGGGCAAAAACCAGAGGGAAAAAAAAAAAAAGGCATGTGTACATTAATGTAGGAAAAAGAATTTTGGCAAAATTTGGACAACTGGATGATATGAAGAAGTATATTCTAGAATGATGAAATACAAGAAGGAAATTGAATTTTTCTTCCGAGATCTGCTTCACTTTTTTATTATTGGAGTGCAGGATTTCTGATTCTTCTGTGTTGTTCCTTTCAAAAGTTCCCCAGAATGTGGGATTTTATGCACTATGCCAGACACAGCAGTGCCTGTGCATCCAGACTTAGCACAAATGTTAGATCAGCCATAACAACTAATTAGAACAACTCACAAACCATAGAATAGAATATTATAGTTTCATAGATGCATCTAATGGTTTGGGCTGGAAGGAGCCTTAAAGATCATCTAGTTCCTAGCCCCCTTCCATGGGCAGGGACACCTCCCACTAGACCAGCTTGCTCAAGGCCCCATTCAGCTGTCCTTGATTTTTATCAGTGTGTGACAGAAAAAAAGAGTTTTTCAAGCTTTGGGATGGGATAACAGGATTTGTGGTAATGACTAGGGATCTTTTTTCCTAAGCAACATGAAGATGTCCCAACTCAACATTGAGGGATTTAGTGATGATTATGAGGTGAACAGGTAAATCTCTGGAGACTGACAAAACACTGTGACTTGCCAATATAGGCTACAGATCTCATTTCCTTTTTCTTTTGTCAAATAAATAATGAAAGAGGCATTTTTTTAATGCAATGGAAAACAAGATACAGGTAGACCCCTCTCCAAACGGAAGTTGTTATGAAAGATTGTAGACAGACTGAAAATGTGTGTGACTTTCTCAGTCTGCATGAAGCAGTGTCTGATTTTTCACACTATGCCATGCCAACTTAGAGTAATAAGAAACTATTGTTTCTACAGAAAATGGAAAATAGCATCTAACAATAAAATAAATGCATCTTTGGCTGGAATGTCCACATTCACAACAGGCAAGTGTACAGAGTATTGCACAGGCCTTCTGTGTTTGCTTTTTCCACATTCTTGAAGCAAAGCAGTTATGTTGTGCTGCCTAAAGTAAATGTAGAAACTCAAAGCATATATGGGCCCAAGAGAAGACTATATAATACGTTAGACATGATGAACCATAGCCAGTTTTCCTACCTACTCCTCTTTCCATCTATGCCAGCTATTTGTCTTCTCTACAGCTTGGTTGCCATGAGTGTCATGTGGATATTGTCCCAGTCTTTAGTTAAGGATATAATTCCTAACAATGAAAAAGAGAACATTCAGCAAAAATGATAGGTTGTGAACACAGAATACTCTTAGCCTGGGGAGGTGATTACCACAAGGTCACTGTGGCTCAGCAGCTGTACAGAATTAAAAAAAAAAGCTGGGAATTTTTGAAGTGAAAAAATATACTGAGAAATATTATTACACATGTGTGTATATGTATTTTAAATACATGCATTTGTACATATGCATACATATATACATAAAATAAATATGTGAAAAGAAAGGCATGATTCAGAATTTAAACCAATCTCTATTGAGACTAAGGAAGGCATTTCATTTGGATTGATTATTCCTCAGCTGCCCTGTTCTACTTTGTCCTGTAAAGCAGCCCATGTTGATGGCTGGAAGAGATCATTTCTCTTGTATTACAATTCCTAAAGGCTGTCAGCAAATTCTCAGACTTCAATGCAAGAGTCTACTATGCTACAGTCCTCCTGCTTTAGATGTCATTCCTTGTGAAGGGGAAAAACTTACAGGCTGCATCTTATAATAGCCAAAACCTTAGAGACCTCTGGCCAGATCAGGGAAAGCATCATAGATGGATAGAGTGGCTTGGTTTGGAAGGGACCTTAGATAATCTAGTCCCACCAAAGGCAGAGATGTCACCATTAAATATCATGTCTGGTTTGTCAGAGCCTGGATTCCTTCATGTGCTGCAATACACACCAGTGATGATGGTTGGTGATATCACAGCCTTAGAAATCAGTTTAGGATGCTTGCTAAGCCACGCCACTCTTTGTAGCTCATGATTCATACTTCCACTGCACAGCTCACAGGGCCAAGTTTCTGTAGCACAGATGAACCTCAGGCTTTCCCTATGCCATCTTCCCTTGAAGCCTGTGACTCTGACACAGCTGAATCTCAGACAACACTAATTTCTTTCTGGCTAATTCAGAGTGCCCTGATGTCACCACCTGGGCCGGTAGGTAGAGATAGGCAGAGAGTCCAGGGGGAGGAGAAGGCATGGCTGGACCAATGAAAGGTGCTAACAAGAACCTTGCATTCCCCAGAGAGTAAGGCATTCCCCAGAGATGACCCATCTCCTAGACTTCAGTCTAAGCTTGTGTCCAAACAATGTTGAGATAGCATTTGAAATAAGTATGATACAAACTTTACTTATTGTAACTAATAAGAATTTTAAATTTAGTGTAATGTCTAATTTTTCTGATTGATTTATCCTCTTTATTACTAGATTGAAGTTCCCCCATAAACTAGCTGAAAATTACCTATTGATACTTTGTTTTTCTTCTGTTTCTTTCCCCCCAATACAATTCTCTGCTGTATAACAATTGTATTTGCCTGGGACTATGGAAAGAGTTAGGTAAATCAATTTTAAACAAACCATATATTGTATGCTTATATAGTTTCATTTCCAATAAATAACCTGGAATACCTAGTCAACTTTACATGCAATCTTAATTTGAGTTTCATATGCATAACGGAAGCAAGGAAAAATGGGACAGACCTGAGAAGGGAAGAAAGATTATACGGCTACAAGCACAGTGCGATGTAAATTCATTTACAAGGGCATCTGCATCTGTATGTCCAGTCAAGTGGCACAGTGAATTGCGAGGGAATTATTGATTTCAAAATGACTTAACTGCAGTCATGCAGTACTGAGAATACCTTATTGCTTCCCTCAGCTTCATGTACCAATTTGATCATATTTTGTATATGTCTCAGCAGTCACACATGTAAGTCCTGAAAATAAGGTGATTAAAAGGGCAACAACCTCAGGAAAAAAAAAAAAAGTCTCTCACCATATAAAAGATCAGGTTTGCTCTTCATTTTTGAACACTCCAAATAATGTACTTTTCTATTTGAATGCCCCTCTTGAAACAATTAAAATACAACCTACAGCAATGCTGAGCAGAAGCACCCTGAAAATCAGGTCCCATCAAACTGGAGTCACCCAAAGAAATTTATGCCACTTTTAAGGTTTGAATGTCTAACTTCCGAAGTCAATATGGATAAAACTTTCTGAATATGTGCACAACATGGGGCCAAGAAAATTTTGACTCATCCCATTGCAAGCTTTTAAAACTTCCATGTGCATGCAGGCCTGATAACTTTTTAAAACTATCTTTCAAGAAGAGGAGCAAGAAATAAACATCATCTCCCCTAACATATGGATTAAAATTTTTACACTGTCAGTAATTAAAATACCATGACAAATTAAGAGCTGATAAAAGGCCACAGCTAAAGATTTATGTTCTTTTTTTTTTTTAAGCTTCTTTAAGCTTTACCAAATGTACTGTGCTCCATGTACTTCATCTCTAACATCTGAATCCAGTTAGCAATGATTTTCAACTAACAGGGTGTTCCTTTGCATCAAAATGTGTAGCAGGATCTCTGTGTTACGCATGTCATCTCATGACAGTCAGTTAGCTCTCTTGCTGAAGTGCATTAGGAAACTGTTTTAAAGAGCTTGCACCTTTTGTCAGAATGGTTAAAAAAAAGAAACGACATTGTTTAACAGCCCTGTATGTCTTACCGTTATACTCTCCACCTTTTGCAAAGGTCAGAGAAGTGTCATTTTGTGACTGTACTAATTTATTCAGAAAGCACAGCTTAACTCTTCCTGTGACTTGTTAAAATCATGACAACACCATATCGGGCGGGGGGAAGCAGGATTCAAAGTGTAGACAACACACGTTTAGTGAGTAGCTTTTTGCTTGTGTCTTACATCAATCACTCTTGACATTTCCAAGGAGAAATCCTATCTGGACCCTAAAAATCTATTTCCTTTTCTCATGACAGCTGTGGTTAAGGCAGGGCAGCTTGCACCACGAAGTTTTTTAATGATTAAGGCAGTTCTTCATGTCAACTTTCTTCTTAAAGTTGCAGTTATCAGAAATATTCCAGTGTAAAATATTCTCCTATTTGTTCTGTGCACATGTCCAATAAAAATTAGGTTTATTGGGTGGTTTACAAAACTCTCCCTAGACCTCCACTACAACCAGTAAGGAAACAAGCTTCAGGTTTCCAAAAGGTAAAGCTGGTTGCTTCTCAGTGCAGCACCTGCTATTTCTAAGGAAGAGAGGAGGAATCATAGTGCCAACTTGTCATTTGGAGTCACCCTCGCATTGCTTTGTATAAAGTGGATGGGACATTAGAGTGGTTCAGTGCCTCGTGTTATATTAATGTTCTGCTCAGGGCAGTGTAGACTCAAATCTCATTAAATATGGTTGTTTGAAATGGCTTAGACATTGAATGGCATTGGGTCTGTATTATCAGCACTTACAGTAGGTCCAGAGGCTCATTGTCTGAGTTGTATCAATGCACAGTTTCACTACCTTTTCTCGCTTATCTGAGAAATACCTACACTAGTTAAAATTAGAAATGTTCTGACAGTGAATTATCTGCTGCTCACTCCTACCCATAGATGATGACAAAAATAAAAAAAAATCTACTTTTTATTGAGTTAATAACCACCAAACTTTTGGAGAAAGAAAATGATCTATCTTTATATTGCTGATATGCTGCCACACAGGTCTCCTTGTTACATGATTCAGCATTCTAGACTCTAGAAGGCAAGAGCAAGTACTGTGCTACACCAGAAGTCAGAAACACTCTCTCCTTTTTCTCTCCACTCTCACTAGGTTAGTAAAGTTTATATCAGAGCTATCCATTGGTTACTGAATGTTTTCCAGCACTTCAGCTTCGGAAGTTTTTTCTCCTCTTTATGAAGGGCACTGTCATTCTGCTGGGCCTCAGATGGGTTTTCAATATCAACCTGAGGTCAAGTGCGTGAATCTCAAGACAAGATCAGGGCACATCTGGAGGACTGTGCATTACTGTCCTACCCTATTAAAAAGCAGCAACAACAACAACTGCTTAGGAGTTCCTGGGGCTGAGCCTGACAGTGAAAACAGATGGATCACACTTCAGGATTTAATTTTCAGATGTGATTCCCCCATGCAGATGAATGGTTGGCACAATTTATGATCTTAAAACAGGTTAATTTTGAAAAGTCAAATTCTGTTCTATGATGTACGAGACATCATAAGAAGCTGTGATAGCCTCTTGTGTGTGACATATTGTACAATGGTGCAGTATCTCCATTTCAAAAAAAATCACAGAGCCTCACTGTCTGTGTCAGTTTGGGTAGCTGCTGACCTGGCTGCTCACCTTTCACCCATGGTTTGCCTCCTTCTACCAACTAGAAAGTAGTAAACCAAAACTCACCAACATTTTAGCATCTTCATAGGTAACTCCTAACTCAGACACGACAAATACAATTGAAAATAGGAAGCAGGAAAATAACTATACAAAGAAGATCAGGATCTAAGTGTCTAGTTTACATACTTGCCTCCCTAGATATGGATCAGAAAGTTATGTGCTGTTTATGGAAGAAAGCCAGTGCCTTTTAAACATTATTCATGACAAAATTCAGCCTGCCAGTTAACCTTAACCACATGCCACAGATGAATATAAGACTAGGGCTTGCAAAGGTTTTTTGGGGGGCCTTTTGTTTAGTTTGGTGGAGTTTTTTCCTTTTTATTTTTTTCTTATTTTATTTTTGGTGTTAGAATTATATGCATGCTCTCAGTATAAATATGTAATAGACAGGCTGCTTGCTTAAACACCCTCACCCCCCACAGTCACACATATATACATACACATACACACACACACACACACACACACACACAAAAACTGCTCCATGCATCATTATCATACCATAGGGGTAGGCAGAAAAAGAGAGTGAATCCCTAATTATTTGCCAGAAGAAAATAGGCTTATTTCATAAAAGTCATCAATATACCCTGATGCATTTTCTACACTGTATTTCAAATTAGGTGCCAAAATGTTTTCTGAAGTTTCTGCTTGTTCTTGATAAGAATCTTTAAAAATCATGTTTTATTCACTTAAATACACGTTCCTGAAAGTTATGCAAATAGCAAATATCAGACCAAATTCCAGGTTGAGGGCACATTTTTGGATTTTACAGTGATCCATAAGCCCCTTTTTTTGTGTGTAATCATGACAAGGTCCCAGAAGCCAATGTGTGTTCTTTCCACTTTGGTAACACAGGTTCGTCTGTCGTGCACACCTGTGCAATGACTGTTGGAGAGATGAAAGCACAGAGGAGACATAAGCAGAGTCTGGATCTATAAAGCCTTCCCTTTTCTGCTTCAACTTGCAATAATTCAAATCTCCATGACTCCATCCTGTTTTTACAGTGGCCCATGTGGAATCATGAACTATTGAACCACCCAGGTCCAAATCTGCAGTTGTCTACCTCTCAAGGGAAGCCAAAATGCAAAAACAAACAAAAAGTATCAAATAAACAAGTTTTTGAATCAGACTAAAGAAAAGGATTATAATTTTGTTAACAACAAGGTCTATCAGTTGTCGCTTTAAAAAAATAACATTTGTCAAAGAATTACCATCTGGGATATAGAGTTTTTAACAGTAATCAGTACATGAAGAGTCTGTAAGATGTTAACTCTGTTAAGTTTATCTAAGCACTATCAAGCTTTTATCGGAGTTAAGGCTAAACAAGTCTGTTCTAAGTAAGAATTACCCATTATTCTTCAGTTCCTGTTGTACCTGGTATTCCTTCAATTAGCCACATATGTCAAAGCTTGACTCAATGATAGCTAATCTTCAAGCACTGTCTGTTAATTTTCTTTGTCTGTTTCTGGATCAAGACAGAGAGCAGGGAACTACCCATTAGCTAATATATCCTTCGAGCTCAAAAGCAGAAGAACAAAATAGAAGGGAGAAGTAGAACTCAAATGATGTTTTCTCACTTCTGTGGGAAATAGCAGTCTTGTCTAACCACCTAGTGTCATGTAGTCATCTGCTCCAGCCTGCACGAACTAGAAAGAAACAAGCATAATTATAAAACAGAAAAAAAAAAATAGCCCTTCTTATTCAACTGAAGTCAGAAAATTGAAACTTTCAGAATATTTCTTAGTTTTTCATTTTCTCATAGCTTTTCTATAGGAGAAGAGTATTCACATTTTGCAGAAAAAAATATTTAAGGGAAAGAACATCTGAGTTTTTGTTATTAAAAGGAAAGGGCCTCTTCCATATTTTCAAGACTCCTGGTATGAACTTTACATGAACAAATCTAAACAAGAAAAAAACAAGGTAATTACATAACTCCTCAACCTGCCAGATGAATTTTTCCTCAACTAATTATTACAAGCAACAAGTAAAATTTCCTTAACAGAACACAACCATTCCCACACATCTTTTGCAAGTCATTGATATAAACCCAGTACATATAAAGTCAAAGGCCCAAAGGCTTGCATAATCAAATTAATCTGTCTTTTCTCATCATAGGAATCTGTTCTCTAAAATCTGAATGTACAGTGAAATACAAACCTATATTGTGGATTAAGCATATATATTTCACATAAATAACAATATTTATGAAAGCGCTTATTTTTCTGAATGCTTACAGTAGTTTTTGCAATTTCAGAAAAAAAGAGGAATTAAGAGTCCACAAGATATTTTTATTAAATTTATTAAAACTTAAAATGCTAAAAACATCCTCTAATTTTTTTCTTTCCTTCAGATGACATTTATTCTTATCAACAATGCCTCACCAAGAATGAACTTATCATATGGTAGTAAGACAGGATAAACATGCCCTGCCCCTATCACCAATACAGTTTTTCATTCCTAAGTACCCTAATTCCCCCCAGAACAAGGTTATTTTTTTACAGTAGCCAGGCTGAGCCCATCAGATCCCTTGAGCACAGGATTTCTGGGCTGCCATGTGCTGTGCTGAGTGGGCATAGGTAAGACCCAAATGTTATTCCATACCCTCTTAGGCCATTGCCAGGGATTGGGAGGAAGGGATTCTTTCTTCTGGCTTCTGTGAAGAAAGGTGTTCCTTTCCCAGTGGGGAAAATGTGGCTGTGGTCAGGTCAGGCTTTGAGATGAACATTTTTGTATATGAATCATTCTCTCTTTTTGTACACTTTTGTTATTAATATAGTTGCTGTTAGTTCTTGTTTTCTTATCTCATTGCTGTTTCAAGTAAATTGTTCTTAATTCAGCTTGCAATTTTTATCTTTTATCTTCCATTATCAGGTCCACTCCCAGAGTGGGAAGGAGAAGAGGGGGAGAGGGGAAATGAGTGGTGTCTGATTTGGGAGAGCCTTGGGTGCAGAGGGAGGAGGGACACTAAATTTGGGGAACACCATTCCTAAAATCACAACAGTAAGCCACACATAGGCAAGATTTCTGAAAATAGCTAGCAGTTCCAGGTACCCAACCTGTGACACTTAAAAATATAATTTTCAAAATGAAGGTGATAACGTCTAAAATTGTTTCCTTCCTTGCACCTAGTTCACCTCGGAACAGAAATGCCCTTAACATATTCTACTTTTAAAATGGTGCTCAAAATCAACTTTCACCCCTACTAAAGAAAGCATGTTATTTGCAAGGCAATATGTTTATGATGGCCAGAAAATTTAATGCTTAATCTTAAAATGAAGGCACAAGATATTTCCGACCTACTTAAAGTGGTCTTAGAACCCCCCAATACCAGAAATATGATGGAGACTCAGAGGTCCACATGACTGCATTTAATATAGGGTCACAAATATTGCTGAAAAAATACACCTGCATAGTATTTCCAATGTGTCTAATTCTCTTAAAGGGCTAAAGCCACAAAGTATCTTCAGCTAAATTTCTCAGCCACAAAAAATAACTCAAAGTGAGAATTAATAAACACACTCCAAATCATGCGTTCCTTTTTGAGCCCTCTTAACATTTTTTTTCTAAGTAATTCCCACAAAGAACATTGTGACTTGCACTAATTAGTTAAATTTTCTCTTTCCCCAACCCACCTAACCCTCCCTCCCCCACTTTGTGTTGAAGTAGTTGCTATATTGTAAAGTAATTGGTTCAGGGGTTAATCCCTGGCTTCCTTTCTGTCTCAGAGGCAAGAATGTACAAATATGTCCACTCTTTAGAATGTTATCACAGTGCCCTCTCTTGTCAAAAGTAAATCAAGAGGGACTAACAACAGATAAAGGCTGTGGGATTTGCTTTTTTTGTGAGGGGTGAGAGGGGAGGGAGATGTTTTGTTTCGGTTGGCTGTTTTCTGAGTGTTTTTTACACACCAGATCCAAATGTAACTTTCTCTCTGAAGACTCACTGAGCAGAGACACCTTAATGAATTGCTCAAATGTGTTGCTAAGCTGCATACCAAGAACAGACATTCAGGAAACTGACACCAATATCACATATGTTTCATAGCATCACATTTTATCCTTAACCCTGAAATTCAATTATTTACGATAAACTGGAACAATAATTGCAAGATTAATCCAAGCCTACAATATAAATTAACTTGATTTGTCTGCAGTTGTTTAGGAAATTACACAGTTTTGAGTATATTAATACTTGCAAATTCCAGGAATAATTCAGAGGCTTGTGAATAGGGAATTTCCATGACAGTTATGTCAGACAAATTTAACAGGAAATAAACATAACTAAAAATGCCCATTTTCTTTTAGCACATAAAACCAACAGAGTTTTCCACAAAAAAGAAAACTGTTTTTTATTTGTGATTTCTGCAAGTTAAACTTGCCACAATGATGATGCGTAAAATGAGAAGGAAGATAGATAGCACGGAGTGACACACCTGAAGGAAACAGCTCCCTTTATGGAGAAATGAGGATTTAAGGTATAGCCTTTTCCCCAGGTTTCTGTTGGAATACAGAGAGGTGGACATGATTGAAATTTGCATTTAAATGGAAATGGTTAAAGGTAAAGGCACAATGTTTAGAAAAATGAGAGTATCCATTTTTCTAAGAGGGAGGCATACTGTTATTGTATACCATTAAGGTGTCACAGAGCCTAAAAATGTTTAGAAATATTAGACACTGCTACAGAACAAAGAACAGCAAAATGCCATTTGGAAATGACTATACACTGTGAACGAATCTGACCGAATACTACATCATGTACAATTGTCTTTAATGTTTTCTGCTGCCATTACCTAACATGAGTCCTGCTCACTAAACAGTAGAAGATGTATTAGATAGCTTTCTGATACTTTTCTACTGCAATATAATCCAGAATCCATTCATCATTCTATCCTGGTGATTTTTGCAGGTCTTTCTCCATAGGATACCACCAGACCCTAAAATATTTGCCTCGTGCACTTTCTGAGAACACACTGTGAATTTTAACTGTGTCACATGAAAACCCTGATGTGTTTCTTTGATACCAAAGAGATACACACATTGCTAAAGATAATGAAATATAGAATGCAACGAGTCATAGAACTGTTCACATCTTGTGTTGACTGGAAATTGCCTCAGTGAATATTTGTGTGTGGATCTGAGACAGACACAAGAAAATATTTTCAAGAGAAAATGTAGATGACAGAAAATTCTTCTCAGTCTTCCTTTCCCAAATGAGAAGGCAGCAAATAAACTTTGCATGTGCATGGACTCTTATTGATACACATAGGCACAAATACACAGGCATTCTATATTTTTATAAGAGAATAAATGTGTGTGTATGCATATGTACAGAGACAATAAGAGATTTACTCACCAAATCATCCCATTAAAAAATGTTTGGATATTTTCACATCTAACTTTTTTAAGCAAGTGAAAATGATGAGACTTGAAAACATTTCAGTGTTTGACATTTTCTCGCGATTATAATTTTTCTCCAGCCTTTTTCTCTCACCTCCTCTCACCTTCTCTAGCCTCTTTCTCTCACTAGTTTTCAGTGATGTTAACCCTCTACTTTAAAATAGCATTGTTGCAGCTAAAATCAGAAGGTACTGAAATCTCAGTCAGCAGGATCATTTTCAGAGCATTTATCTGGGAGAAAACAGAAAAGACCAGAGTTGTCTCCAGTAAAGCTCCAAGTAGAAACTAGTTGTAGCAATTGCAGCCTAGTTCAGATTCATATTTACCCCAAATTTACTACAGGATTTTAACAGTCTTTCTTAGCATTTCTGAAACCAAAAAGGTGACCTCCAACTCACCTCTCTTCTTCCTGTACTGACATGAAGGACTACCCTCTTTTTCCAAGGCAGTGGGATTTTGAGCTTATGAACATTTCTTCAGGAGGAACTTAAATTCCAGTGCCTGTATGTGTTAGTTCATGTGACACTGTGCTTCTCCCATGGCCAGTCTTTCTCTGCCTCCCAAAGCCTCCTGATAACAATAAAAGGGAAAAAATCCTGCCCATCATGGTGTTCACAATTGAAATATGGGCAAAGGCTGGATGTTTTTTCATCTTCCTGTTGGGATAGGATCCTTTTGAAGAAAAATATTCACTTGCATATCCTGGCCCATGCAGCCAGGTTTATGGTTGTGTAAGACACGAGAATATATCAATAAATGGGATCTGGACAATACCCATAGGGTTCTCTATTTACAAAAATAATCCTGTCTAATTGAAGACTGACTTGAGCTCTTTGCACACACAGCAGCAATGACCTTCTCAACTGACCATTTTTGCACTCTTGATACTATTTGAGACTGGTCCCATATTAGAGAATTTAGTCTTAGATGTCTTTGGTAAGGCATTTAGCAAAAAAAAAAAAAAAAAAAAAAAAAAAAAAAAAACAACCAAAAAAACAGTGCAAAAGGCGTTGGATTAACTTCAGCAAAAACTAGACTTACACCATCACTGAACAGCCTGACAGAGGAGGTGGAAGTCATCTCTGTTTTTTTTTTCAACAGAAAAAGGTTGTCCAGGTGTCCAAGAGCTAAAAGATATTTATCTCAAGACTTTGCACTCCAGTTCTCAGAAAAGTATACACAAATATGCACCATGGACACCAAACAAAGTCAGACCAGTGCCTTTGTGATTAACTGTTTTTGTCCTTGCACAACTGGTTTAATTAAGGCTGACCCCTACAATGACTCATAAAGAGCTGCAGACTCCTAAACTGGGTCATTATTACTAAGGAAAAAAAGGTAGAATAAAGGAAATCTTCAAGTGAGTTCAAACAGATTAGACCCCCCCAAAGGGTCCACATTTTTATATAAATGTCATGTATACCCCACATGAAAAACCACATAGTTCAAATATATACAATTCCACTATTAAAGATTCTTTTATTCTTACACCTGTGAGTGTTTCCACTTCCCAAGACTTCAACTGTCTGCACTGTCGGGGACCAAAAAATAAAATTGTAATTGAAATACAGATAAGATAGAAACCTTTAATTTACCTTCTCCCTGAGCAACAGGACCTTTCCAGCTGCATGTGATATACTTTTCTTTTTCATGCCTGGGCTGGTGCAAAATTATCTTTAGATAAAATATTTTAGGGATTTAGGGATTTTGTGTGCCTCAGGACAAAGGACAGTGTTTGTGAGAAGATCACTGCCCTCTTTTTGAGGCAAAATTCCACCCTTATTGAAATTTCAGTGTAACAGAAAAGTATGCCATTTCATTACCATACTATCTGTCATAGGATGTAGTCACTTTTACTACAGGAGTGCTTGAACATCAACAGCTGAGTGTCAAAAAGAACTGGTAGTAGAAAATTATGTGTATTTTCCCAATGAACCCATTTGACTTTTTTTTCTTTTTTTGTTAAGCTTTTTTATTTTCTCATATAAGTGAATTTATTTTTAGCACACTACAGAACTATATGCAAAACTCATTCCAGGAAAATAGGATTACGCCATAACTTGTTTGTCTGATAACATTGGGTCCTTCAGTATATGTTTGTGAATAGATAAACGATAAAATCAGAAAGTGTTGAGGAGAGAGGACAATGGTATGACCCCCATTAAGAACTGAAAAGAAAACATTTCTACTAGAGCATTGAATAGTTTTGAAATAAACTCCTGGAAGCATATATTTTTAATAAAAATATATGACTACAAAGCTTTTCAGCTAAGCAAAATACAGACCACAGTAAAATTCTGTAAATATGATAAAACCAAATTTAAAGGAATTATGCTGCTTTATGGCACCTGATGATGCCAATAACTGAACTGTGAATAATTTAATCTATTTCCCAGGTAACATTTTCAGAAATTACTCTTAAGAAGTAGTTCTGTGCTCTTACTTTATTACTTATTTATTAAAATACACCTCTGCAGCAGGTAGGCTGGATCTTTCCTTCATATTCTGTATTCTGGTTTATAATATCATGGACAATTCTATGCTGCTATGACAAATACCAATTCCCAGTCTTGAAGGGCAGAGGCAGAGTGATTTAGTAACTGTCTGAGTTTGCTTCCCACGTGTGCACAATTCTGTATCTGATCAAGAACCTCCTGCAAAGCAGTGGGAAGAAAAATACTGAAGCATCTAAACTGAACTTGATCTTTGCAGGTCTCAAAGCCACAGTTTCTGATTTATTGCATCTTCCCATTGGATATCAGAGGAGTATCCCTTCTTCCCATCCCCACCCCAATTCCTCTTTATTTCAGATAATATAAATAGGAGTGTTTTAATAATACAATCATTCAGAAAATGACAATTCTTGGTTATTTTTATTTGTGTAGCATCTAGCATAGTAGAGGCTCCTTCTCTGATCAGGCAGTGCACCAAACTAATGAAAACCAAGACATGTAATGAGTGCATGACTCCACTACTCAGGAAAGGAAGACAGGAAGAGATGAAGTTTTACCCAGCATCTCAGCTGGATGGCTGATGCTCCAGACTGCCTAACACCACAACTTCAAGTTATAGAAGAAATGAGAACATCCAGAATATTATAATTTCCCTGTTTATATGTACACTCTTATTCCTGAAAATGTGGTCTCATATTATCGCTTCCTCATTATGTTTGGCACTGAGTACTGCAGTGTAAGTACCTGGATAACAAATATCCAGGTGCTGTTTTAACTGCCTAAAGTCCTTCCACAGAAAATCAAATTTCCTCCATTATTCGCTATAGCAACTGTGATAAGGGAATAAAAGTAAGCAAAAGGTTTTTGTCATAGTCTTCAGCAGATATTCCAGACACATATTTCAGTCACACTGAGTAAGCACTTCTGCTCAGCTCTGCTCATTTCATTCATGCATTCCTCTTTTGGCCATAAAACCGAGGATTAGGATGGAAAGATATGACTGGAGAAGTCATGCCAAAGCTGTGAAGAAGGGAAATCCCTTTTCTTCTGATAAACCCATGTAATAAATGACTTTATTCTTCAAAGACCTGTAAACTACACTCTTACATGCCTTACAATTTAACTGGGGTGTGTTGATTTTACAAATGCTTATGTATCAAGAAACACCAATTTTTTTAAAAAAATATAATGAATGATATTCTGCACTGGATATATACTTATTTGAAATTGGGGTGTTTTGACTCCAGGCCTCCACACTATAAAGTCTCAGTTTACTTTTTCCCTGAACCAGTTTTTATTTCCTATTTATGTGTTAATGAGCTCCCTGAACAGTCAAAAAAGACTCCTTGCTGATTATTTACACTCACTGAAAACATAGCCTGTTAATAGCTGTAAAAAGAAGGAAAAGATAAAAAAGGGAGAGAAAGAGCAAGACACAATAATAGATAAATAGATAAAGTTGGGGGAAAAGTTTAGGCAGAGAAAAGAAAGAAAAAAGGAAAAAACCCAAATGACTGACTATTCTTCCTCCTGCTGTTTCAGTGATAGCTATTAATGCATTTTAAAGTCTTCCAGATTGGCCTTAAGAAATCAGTTATCCTGGTCCTTGTTTCAATAGAAAGACCCATGGGACCTATTAGCAGTAATCTAAGTTAATAAACTGTAAACTAACTTTTTCTTTTTTTTTTTAAAGGAGGAAAAAAACCCAACAACCTTTGACAAAATAATTGCACCGGTTTTAAAGCAACCAAATGCTGGTTAACAATCACATCAAGCCACTGGGGTGGAAAGAAGATATCCATAACCAGGCCTCTCTCAATGAAACTGTTTGTTTTCTCTTATTTAAAGTGTTCTTTAAAAAAATAAAATACTTTATTTGAAAGCCGTAAAATGTTTGAATAATGTCTGATGGTGCTTATCCACCAGCTAAAGTCTCCAGATAAAATAAAGAGAGGATTTAAGGCTTGATTCACAAAACACTTATCTGCAACTTATATTAGAGAAACAGGGCATTAGCATGCAAAAAGTAACAAGCACTCTGAATGCCACTATTTCCTATCCACAGAATAAAACTCATCATGTGCGACTCCTCTGATATCAGCCACGGTCTCTTGCCTACATATGAGAGGGAAACAATATATCTCCAAACGAGGTTGTTTTGGGCTCTAGAGACATAGCTCCCCATTGTCAAATATGCCATTTTCTTCCCTTTGACACAGCAGCAATATTGACACAAACATGAGATTGCAATGGTGGCAACTAGAGGTGAGGATACTGCTGGGTTTTCTGACAATCCAAAGAACAAGAAACAGAGAAATTGCACTTTGCAAGCAAACATGGCCTCTGTGTCTGAAAGGATCGTGGTATTAAATTTGTATTACCTAGATAATTCCAGTAAAATTAACTTTTTGGAATTTTTTTGGTCATATAAAAGCAATTATTTTACAGTAAAATCAAATTTAAGTAAAGATTTTGTTTGGAACAAACTATTTTTTTGGTTTTCTGAGTGTTATACATGGATACTCCTAATCTTTTGAACTTCATCTGAGATAGAAGTGTCTTCAGAAAAGGCTCAGCTCCTCTTCTTCCATGCCAACTTCAAAGGAGGAAGCATTCTCATTTTTTGGTATTGGGAAACTCTGGATGGAGATCTCTCATTTGGATATCTTGCATCAAGTCAGAAGGGGAGAAATCTTATAGATATTAATGGAGTTCAATCCTCCAGCACATGTAACTCCCCTTAACACTGATTCAGTGGCACATAAAAAACAAAAAGCTTTCAAATATCTCATGTGGAAATTCCCCTGGCATTAATGTTAGGAAGGACTTACAAGGAAAAAGTGTCTTTTCATCACCAGGGCTACATCATTCCTGGCATAACCTAAAAGATTCATTTAGCCTAAAGCAATTCAAGTGATCCTAAAGACCAAAACCTTTTTGTTTTCCCAGTTCCCTTACCCTTCTTTCTACAGCCATACATAGCTGGTACAGCTGGACTGATCTAGCCTCTATTTGACATCGGTTTGCTGGACAGTGGCTAGCCAGTGCTCAACCAAGGGATTTAAGGAGTTTTCTCAGAAAGAGTTGAAGATGGGAAATATTTCTATTCTAATATTTCTGGGCTGCACCCATTCTGGTATTCCTCCAAGATACAAGAGCAATGAAGTTACAAGTTGTTGTACGTTGTTCAGATGATTTACTCTGTGTTTTTGGGACCTACTTACAACCTGGATTTCTGAGCACTGCTTCCCTAAACACAGGAGTTATAAAGGTAATGCATAAAAATAAGGGCAGACACTGTAGTTCATTAAAATATATGGAAGACTAATGTACTTATTTTCCTTAAAAAACCCATGCTTTACCACACTACATGAAAACATATTAGAGGAATGCAGGAAATGTTATTCCTACTTTGTTCAAACACTATCTGTACTCAGCCATATTTAACAAATCCTATTGTACCCTTGGTGAAACACTGTTTGAGGGCATGACAAGGCAAGGGAAAATGGTCCTTATTCACTTAATTTTGGCCTTGGACCAATATTTTTTATTAGACAGCTACAATAATAAATGCTTTGCACCAAGGTTCTAAGCAAATAAATTATATATTTATGTCCTAAACAGGGCAGGTAACAGGGTTATAGACACTTAATCATCAAACTCTTCTGCTTACAGGCCCACTGAGACCATACAAGAAGAACACCCTTGTCTGGGATATTTAATAACCAGAGCAAATAAAATGAACTGGCCTACTCATACCAGGGGTAACATTTTAAATCCACCCCTAGTCAGTGGTAAGACTCTTACTGACTGTAATGGAGTCATGATTTCACTCCAGACACAGATGATGTGAAGGGCTTGTGGTGACTTGCATGTGTTTAAGGAAAGCTGGAAGCATCTGCTAAACCAGAGCCCTCCAATTCCCTGCAGTTGCCTTCTATCCAGCTTGACTCAAGAGAAAACCCATCAAAAGCAGTGGGGTCTTTCAATTGGCTGCTGCTGGCTTTGGATTAGGACTACAGCAAGAACCCAGATCATCATTCTTCCTTATTAAAGTATTGGAAATTTGTCCTTTAATAACACAAATTTAATACACACTGATTACTGGTAAAACATTGGTTATGCATATTTCTATCTGGCACATACCCTGTGGAAGCACAGCTCAGACTATGTATCACTCTTCCTGGGGGCTGAATGCTTTGCACGTCTTGTTGATTCGGGCCATTAATGCTAAATTATCTACAAGGGCCCATTTCTTTTTAAAACTCCCCAGTCTGCAAGTGAGCATGCGGATTTTAAACTCCAGTTCCAGAAGTCCGAAGTTTTCTATGGGGATTATTGAATTTTTACATCACAGCCAATCTGAAGCATTCTAAAGCCTTCAAACAACTGACACCATATGTCTGGGTACAATGGAATTGACAGAATTATCATCAGCAGCAAAAATGTCTCATTACACACCAAGAGCTATGAACACATAACAAGTATATTGAGTAGCATGTATAGTTGCAGAGAAATTAATCGACTCAGATGCATACAAAGGGATTTCTAAAGTGCTAAAAGCATATTTCAGTGAAGAAATTCACTGTACCAGGCTGTGAATTGCAATATAATAAATAATGCTCCTAAAATTCACTAAACTTTCACTCTACCTAATGTGAGGCTTCACAGATTGTAGAGAATATGCTTTGCATGACACAACATGAGAAAAAAAATAAAATGGTTTTTCAGGTCCGTAAAAAATGTTCCCAGAATCCTGGTAAATACTGTAGAATGTATTGTATTTGTATTTAGTTTGTTTACGTATTTGTTTTTCACATGCCAACAGAATTCTACCAAACATTCACCTCAGATACTTAGCAATGTCTACAAAATTGTGTTTTCAGGTGGGGAATGCAAAGTGACAATTCACATTTAGAAATCTGGCTTCATGAGAAAAAAAAAAGAAACAGGAGAGGAAAGTGCTGGCATTATTTATTCACTTATTATCATACAATCTGGACTAAGTCATAGGAAGAGAAATTTTTATGAGCAACTTAAAAATAGTGAGATATAAATGGAAATAAGAACGGATAATAATAGAAGTATAATAATAATTAGAAGTATTTTTCACTGCAATATCATCTTTTATCCACAATTTTACAGTATCTTAAAGAAACAGGTTATGAATTCTGAACGCTTGAACATTTTATTCACACAAGTGAATTAATAGTTCCTCAGTAAAAGATGTGGGCATTCCAAAATGAAATAGAGTGTTCTAATTTGGCATAAGAGATGAGCCCTCTAGTATTTCTGTGTGGGGTGTGTATTGCTAAACTTTACAGTGAAGATGAGCAATAAAAATTATAAATACATTGCAGATCTGCTTAAATATTTTTTAAAATGAGAAGAGTAGAAATTTGAACTCATAGTGAAATGATATCAAATGTTTCTTGAAAATATGGTATTTTTAACAAATGGCTTACCTTTTGTGAAAGTTCAACATATTTATTTATATATTTTTTTAATCATATTTTTTTCACCAGAAGTAAACTTCATTTAAGAATCTAAAATTACTTTCCAAAAAGTTCGGGGCTAGTAGAGACTGAGGCAAGAGTAATATCACTTACTTATTGAACAACAGTGAATGGTGAACTGTTCATTGCCTTTAATGTTTCTTATGGATTTTAATTATGGCACAAGTCAAAGTTTCTGATTCCAGACAGAGTAGTTCACCCTGTAACATCAGGCAAACCTCTGCATCTCTCACTGTCACTTTATATGAGAAAAGTAATAGAGATGAGCCTTTCGAAAAGTGTCTGTAAATTACTGCAAAATTTGTTTTAAACATTTTTATACTGAATAATTATTCTAATTTATTAGCTATAAATAGGTTTAATTAAATTAAATTTGCATTGTATCACAAATTATGGCAGTAGTGTTACCATTGAGAGTAAATATCAGTTGGGGTCTAAACTAGTCTTACTCATTCAAAAAGGGGAATCAGGTAAAATAATAGTATTTGTTTCTCTTTTTGCTGCTTTGTCTATCAAGGTCTTAATTGAAGAGTTAAAGGCAAGAAGAATAAAAGTGAAGTATGCATAAATGTTGAACCAAGGCCCAGAAGTTAAAGACCTTATTGCCTTTGAGAAGTAAAGTTATGCTTCTAATTTTTCTGACTTTTCATGGCACAGGGTATGAAGAATGTTGCACAAAAAATGGCTGTTCCTAAAAGATTCTCAAACACAAGTTTGCACCATGGTGAGTTTGGGGGGACGTGAAATAACTATAAAGGCTATAGGCTTTTACTCCTAACTGAGCAAACAAATCTTTTAAAGTGAGTTTCCTAAATATTTCAGCTTTATTTTCTTTCCCATTACCCATTAGCCCTCTACTATTGAGAATGTAAATTTAATTGCTGAAGGAAAAATTTCTTCTGCCTGATTGCAGTTTGCAAACCTACTACAAACTAATTTGAAATAAACATCAGTTGTCTCTCAATAGGAAAACCTCAGCAGAGAAGAAGTATCAATAGCACCTCATTTGTGCTCCATCAGTGGGAGATGACTTGAGCTGTGCAGAGTAATAAAAGGATTCCTCTGACCTTTGGTGAGTGTTTTGAAACCAAAAAGGTAAGTAGTCATGTAACTCACATGAGCAAGTCATAGGTGACAATAAAAAGTTCGGGTTTGACCCTTGACAGTGAAAGAAATGAGTATTCTAGTAAGAGAAGATATATGTTTTCATTTGGGCTGGGATATTTTCCATCTGAATTACCTTTAGTATGTGGCTGGATTGGCTGTTAAGGGAGCCCACTGGCAGACAGAAGAAGGAAGCTCTGAATGGGCTCCAGACTCAACAGGAAACATCTCTGTCTCAACAGAAAAAAAGGAGGTTTTTTGTAATGCAAATGGTACAAGGTGTCTGTGTCTGAGTCTCAGGCTGGATGCTTTGTCTATAAGCTGGAAGTCCAGGTTTCTTATCCTCTGCAAGGCGCACATCAATGACTCCAGCTTGTGATGTGCTGCCACACAGGTCAGAGAGAATCTTGTGCTTCCTTGTGGTACTGTGAGTGCAGCCTGGCATGCCAGAGATGGATGTTTATGTTTTTATGGACCCAGACGTCCTCCCTCCAGTTATTACTCCCCTGCAGATGCTGGGGGGTTTTTCCCTCAGCTCATTAATGGAGTGGAGAGCAGGAGTTTAAGCATCTTCTCACTACAGAATAAAGAAAAAAATACACCACAAACCACGCAAAAAAGCCCAAATCTAAAATGATTCTATATTACAGAAGAAAACTAAACACTAGTTTAGTGTAGAGTTTTATAAACTTGAAAGAGGATGATGATGATTATGATTCTTCATGCAAAATAGGAATGGACAAGATTTTCTGTTCTCTCACTAGACCTTGATTCTATGAGAGAGGGTCAGAAGGTGACACACAGAGAGGGGAATTTCCCTTGCGGTGACCACAATGGACATGTTTGCAGAAGGAAATATAAACATTTGCATTTTTTATATTTAAAGAAAAGCAAAGCATAAAAACAAATTATTTCCTTAGGTTCTAACATTTTGGAAGCAAAAATCGTTCTGTTCTAATTCAGTCCCTTCAGAAAAAGACTTTTGTTACCAAGGTTACTTTTTGGACCAAAATTAGATATCTGATTTACAGAAACATTTTTAACTATATTGAAAATGCTGGCGACTTTATACATTTGTTTTGAATTTTAAACTATGCTGTCTAAACATCAGTGTCTAAAAAGTAAATTGTCCTTTTTCCCCAGTCATTTCTGTTTCTCATGGCTGCTAGGATAATCAGTTGTGATACTGTAATTTAGAAAGCCATCCAAAGAAACTGGAGAGCCATCAACTTTGGTTTAACAAACTTAGTAGGACAAACTTACTTATAATGGTGGAAGCTGTTCTTAGAAACTGTATAAGTAATTCAGACTTTTACCAGTTATGCAGATACATCATTGCTATAAAGATACAATATTAAAGGAACACAAACTTTTGATACACTCTTGACAAATTGTTGTTTGACTTCCTTTTCATGACTCTCTAAAATGCAGGAAGATTTTTTTTTGTGGGCACTTAGTACTGGAGTCAAAGTAGTCAATTAGCATGATCATGCTAATTCTATGATGCCTGAAGAGTTTCCTACATCTCACAAAAACTTTCAGTGGTGATGATTATTTAAATAATAATTTTAAAATTATAAAATAATCTATTGTTTCAACTAAGAATGGCATGAGGAAAGAAAAAACTTGAACCTTCTGGATTTTGCTCTGGAGCTTTCAGAGACAAAGTGAACTCTTGGAAGGACACATTTTTCCATGAAAATGACAAAAAAAACACCACATACTAAACTTCTCAAAGTTTTATTTCTCTCCTTTTTCATGCTGCATAATGAAATTGTTTCTGATATCATGACATGTGGCAGGTAGAAAATGGTTTCCTGCCTTCTCTTCCCACTAGCAATTCATTCCAATGGATTTCTGAATATGGAACTGGGCAAAGACAGAATTCTTTGCATATTGCACTTCATTTGACTTAGTTTACATTTTCCTTATAGCTGTTTCCATTTTCAGGTTATTGTGGAGTATTGCAGTTTTTGCTGTAATCCTAAAGTAATTTTTAATCTAATTTTTCTTGTTGTTATTTGAATTTTTCCTAGAAGTCTTAAAGATCCACCTGCCCTATTTTAAAACAAACAATATTCAATCCTCATAGTACTGCAGTATCACTCATTAACCCTTGGCTTGGAATTCTTCCCCCCTGTGCCACAAGTGAGATGGATCAAAAACCAGCATGTAGTGGATCTGAACCAAGAGGATGAGAGCTATTTATTTACCCAATTTGATTATCTCACAGACTCACACATTACTATCCCCAGGTCTGTCTTTGCTAAATTCTTATTTCCCTTCTGGGAGGTTGGACAGAAGTCATAGTGGTCATCCCTTGGTATTTTGGCACCTGGTCTTCTTTCTGGAATCATTTTCAGTCTCTACATAGTCTATATGAAGAAGCCAAACAGATGAGCCACCATGCACTTGCTAGTTGTATTTAACTCATCTTTGTTAACTGGAGGATTCAAGATGGGCTACTTTTATTCAGTCCAGGTGTTACCAAAATTTACAGCCAGCACAAAAAGACTGCAGCCAGCAAGCAGCAGGTTTCTGCTTGAGAGTTCAAAAGTTCCATTTCAGACATCCACCCACACTCCCTCCCACACACCCAATTACCTGTTGCTTGTTTGCATTCAAATTTTAAACTATTTTTTTCACCTACATGTCGTTTTCTGACTTGCTTTAGTTGATGTACTTTTGCTGACTTTCTCTGCATTGCAACACTTAAGAAAAGTGGGAGATAAAGCCATGTGTCTTAGTTTGACCTTGTATGGTCCAGAGCATTCTCCACATTTGCTTGAGTCTGATAAAATGGAGAATATTTAAAAGCCCTTAGAAAAGCAACATGACCCATCCAGGCAGCATATGGCTGGAGGTGGGGCTGCCCCAGTCACTACAGACCTGCCTGTGGTCCTCAGCCTTTCAAATTCCCCATAAGTCAAGAACCTGACCCACCAAATTTCAAAACCTGATAAGTAAATCAAATTAAACTTATTCTGTGGTAAGATATGCTTGAAAGACCTGTGCATCATGCCTGTGTAACTGTTTGCAGTAAGACAGTAATTATAGTTCTGAACTACACTTCTGTGACTATCACTTGAGGATGTATTTGCAAATACTAATGTTGTATTTACTAACTGAAGAATCATGTAAAGAGATAAGAGAAAAAAGGAGGAAAAAGCCCTACACATGTTTAGTTTCCTGGTCACAGGTAATGAGCCACACCCAAGGTACAAATCAAAACCATAGAGAGCCACCTTTATCTGCGCAGATAGCTTCATGTAGGTCTGTGGTCTAATCCCACAGGGGCTTTACTATAAAGCTCACTAAGAAAACACATTCATGTTTTTGATGGCTAACATTCTTACCATATAATATTTCTGGATTTTCTTTTTTTTTTCCTGTAATAATGTTCACAGTCTTCACTAATATTTCATTGGTCAAAAATGAAAAGAAGGAAGCAAAAATGAAATAAACACCATGGAAAGAGGGAAACTGAAATGGAATGGGACATAAAAATTCAGGACATCTATGTTTGATGTTATCATTAAAAAAAAAGAACAAGAGGAGGAGGGAGAGATGGATGACAAAGTGAAAAGAAAAAAATGCAGCAACTCTTTTATGTGAAGATTACATTTAAAAATAACCAACTAACAGTCTGCACTTTTCAAAAGACTGACGTCCTGAAACGCATTTAGATTGATGCAGCCTGAGCCTGAAGTTCTCTTGCTGAGTAAACAGTCAAGTGTTCTTAATAGGAATTGCAGTTTCTCGACATCTGTTGGGGAAAAGGGAATGGTGAAACAACAATTTAGATTGAGATTGGTTTTGTTAAATGCATTTAAATTCCAAGATTAGTGGTGTTCTTTCTTTTTCAATTAGCATTTACTTGCAGAAAGGTTACAGATGAAGGGGCTGAGAAAGAGTTCTTTGGGGGAGGGGGGTTAGCTCCCAGGGCAGTACAGAACACACTAAAACGTGTAACACAGACTAGCACAGGACTTTAACATAAACTTACAACTTATGCAAAAGTGACTGCCTTTGAAAAGCTCTGTGAAGGAGCAAAAAAATTAAAAGAACAATAACCGTGACTTCACTTTGTTGAGCTCCTAAGCTGGAATTCATATATGAAAAAATATTATTATTGCCTTTCAAAGGAATTTTCCAGCCCATTCATTTTGCAATTCCCCATGCTGATTAGACTGTGAGAGGAATGTGACTTCTTAGGGGTCACAGAAAGGTAAAAAGAGAAGAAGGTATAAGAAATGCCCTACCTTCTTTCTGCTTTAAAAAATCAAGCTTACTTTATGACTTTTGTCAAAAAAAGGAAGATTCTTTTAACCCAATGAAACAGTTGCTGCCATTTTAGGGAAACTGCAATAATAACAAAATCTGGAAGGTTCTGAATTATATTGCCCTATTTTGCTTTGGAGTGTATGTCAGGTCTTTAGTCCTCATTCAGAGTGAGACTGCTGTAACTGATTTCAGTGTAAAGATGAAGTGATGAAGAAAACTCCAAAATACATACAATGCACAGGATTTTTTAGCCCCAGTATCATACCTTTTTTCAGGATATGGATTTCAATTAATTCTGTCCATTAGACAGAACTCTATCCTGTATAACTTTTGACTATTCTATGCTGCTTTGGTTTCTAAGATATTTATCACTATTCTTTTAAATATTTGGGATCATGTTGTGTTTGCTTTCTTCACTTGGAGCATTTTGTGTTATTCTTTTTCTTTTCAAATCCTTACACTTTATTCCTTAGCAACTGACAAAGCACTCAGAGCTGAACAACGATTGTTCTGTCCCTGCTTAAATACCTGTGAAACGTAGAGATATGCAAAACAAGATAAACCTCAACCCATTTGGAAAACCAAAGAAAAGGAAGAACTATATAGATGCATATATTTTTTTCTATCTCTGCAAATTCAAACAATGTTTTAAATACAAAAGCATCCATAAATCAACGGGAAGTCCTCTTGTCTTTGCTGTTTAAATGCAAGGACTGTAAGGGGCAATGCTCATGTTGGCATAGATGAGATGTGTTTGGTGTTCTCTCTGCTGGTAACGCAGTGTCATCCTGTAGGAGTTCTTTTAAATCTCTTTCTGGACACTTAAAACTAGCTGGGATTGATTGCACTATTTATTGATCTCATTTATATTGTCTTGAAGATTTCAACCTAATGCTAATCTGACAAAGTGCACATGAAGTAGTCTGTTGTGGTTAGTGCTGTGTACTTCATTGCACAGAGACATTAAAGAACTGGTGTGAAGAGAAAGCACGAATAAACAAGCACACAGCTGGTCCTGTGGAATGTTTAATTCTCCAACCACTAGTAGATGTGATCACAAAAGACTTTACAGGAACTGGGCTTTGGACTCATGCTTTTTCAAAGACAGAGTCCTCCACCCCTTCCTTTCTCCTTCTCAGAAACCTTTATTTTTTTTTCTGTGTGTACCTCACAGACAGTAGCAGTCATGTACTCTGCATTCTGCTTAACACCATGATTTCCTGCAGACCAGTCCATCATATCTAAATGCCACTCAACCTGCCACCTCACTTCACTGCCACCTCACTTTGGTACTACAGCTATGCCCATGGTGGGACAGCCTGGTCACCTACTGCAAAGCCAGGACTGTCCAGTGGGCAACAGGAAATGTTTCAGTGCTGGCAGGTCATGCAGGCACCATGACAGGTTACACCATCTGAGGACCAGGTGCACAGAGCTGTGGTTTATTTTGGAAGAAACAAGTAGCTTTGAGTAACTACAGCTTTTCTTTTGCAGCAATCTTGATCCACACTTCAGGCCTCTTTATCTGTTTTCTTACATCTCCTATTACATAAAAGGTTTACTTAGGCAAGTTTTACTCCTGCAGCTAGTTTCACTACTGCTGTATAAAATAAAGACTGCAAGTTCATCCCTTCAATTATTTATTTCAATGCAAATAGTAAAAATAATTTGCCAAAAACATTTTACCAAAACACTTAAGGTTGTAAAGTCCTCTGTGTTTTAAGTAGAACTACTAGAACTAGTCTGTCTCATCTCAAAAAAAAAAAAAAAAGGAAAAAGAAAAAATCTTCAAGTGAGGTTGGGGTGAGCTTTCAATTTATGCATAAAAAGAAGTGCTAAAGGAAATGTACCACATCAGCTGTATCTCCAGGAGGTGGTGTGTGGCAGCTATATTGCTCACACACATGTTTTTTTTAACTTCTATCCTGTCCTGGGTGCAGTTGGATTTCTGTAAGGAGCAAATCATAATGTACAACATTTCTGTCCAGACATTGTAGGGAAAAGGCAATCCCTGATTTTACCCATTTTTCTGCCATGGAATAGACAATGCAGGTATTCAGCCACCAAAAAAAGGATAGTCACTGCTTCAGATCAGGTTAGTTCACTCACTGCTTTAAAGTGGACTTCTAGTAAGGTCTCTGGATGGAGTGAACATGTTCAAGACACAGTCCAGTCTATGAAAATGTTGCATTTTATATCATGCCAAAACAGTCTGTGAATAATCTGACAATCTAGACACACACTGATAGATAAATATTGCTTTGCAGGCAGCAACCTAGGGGTTAGTAGCATGGCATGTGATCCTACTTGGGCAAGAACAGTGACTACTTTTTGATGTATTCCTACCTGAGAACTATCTGAGCCCCAGTGATGTTCCTGCAGCTGGGGAAGGACATGCTGTTGGACATGAAATATTCTTACCAGTAGCTCTGGGGATCAAGTCCTGATCAGGTCAGTTTACTCATTTTAGAAATACTGGGAGTCCTTCCCAGGAGAAGTTACTCATGTGCAAAGATACTAAACTTTTGCTCAAGCCAGTGGCTCAAAAGGATGAAATGTAAAGAGGTGAAAGATGAAAAACAGGTTTCCACATAAAGAAGGAGCTTTGGCACAATTTTTATACAGATTCCTCTCAGATTAATTGAAAAGAAACACAGAAAGAAATGCCTGAAGAGTTTCTGAGCTGAGGAGGCAGAAAACTGAACCTGAATGAATCTGAATCTGGAATTTGTACGTGTTGTCCCATTTAGTTTGCTTGGGGCTGAATTTATTGCATATTAAAGGCTTTAATCAAATGCTCTGGGTCATACGAATGTATTTTTAATGCTTTTATGGTGTGGCATGTTCTAAGGAAAAAGTGTCATCCCACATATATCACATTTGTCTAAATTTGCATTCTCCCAGATGGCCACATTTATTGACTTTGTGAAGTTAACTGTCTCTCCCTGCTTCCAGCCAATCAGGGTTTGCTGGAGGATCAAAGAAAGTGAATCCTTTATTGTTTCATCTACTGCTGAGAATGACCCAAACCTAAAATCTCTTGACACAAACACCCCCAAATGTCAGTCCCAGATTAGCACAGAAAGTTCCTGGCCATTTTCATTTTTTGCAATTTCCATGAGACTGCAAAATATTTTATCTGTGAACATGAGCTCTTCTCTTGCTATCATGTTATCTGCAGCCTCCAATATTAATCATATTTAGAGGTTAAAAAAAAACCTTTTCACATCTACTCAATAAACTATTATTCAAAATATACTAATTTATAATTATATGAACTAGAGATCAAGAAAAATGCCTAATTCCCTGCATTTCTAAAAACTTAACTTTAAACAAATTGCAGGAGAAATTCTGTTCTGGTCCTTCTAAGATCATTCTTTACGGCTATCAATCTTTATTAATCAAAAATACACAAAACTCTATCAAATAATCTTCCTTTAAACAAAGCTAAAGGAAAGTGAACAACAAAATGCCCAGGTAGCTGCCAATTCCTTTTCTAGTGTTTAATAATGGAAATTTTTTTGAGTCCAAATGTAATAGGATGGAAATTTAATCATCACTTCTATTAGTACAACTGCTTGGGAGGGTCTTGAAGACATTTCCTTCCAATTTAGTTTGCCCTGTGGATAAGTAGAGCACTTTGATTCTGTATTGATTTGTCTTTTACTGCACTGATCACCTTTCATTTTCAAAGATTCACCTTCCATTCATGAGCATTAAATCCCTATCTAAAAGAAATAATAGAACTGGAATGGTGGCTCAATAAGGCAATGATCAGTGGAAGAACCCAGATTACTTTATCTGGGTCAGAACTTAATTTCATTAGGTTGAATAGTGATTTCTTGCTTCCCTCTGCTCTGTCTCTCAGGTGGTGACAGGTCTTCCCTCTCCCTAAGGATGTGAAGACCAGCTGCCTTAAGATAAGAGAAAAGGAAGGGAAAGAAAGTGCATTAGTAAAGGACACTGGTCTACACGTGCAGTTTGCAGCATATAAAAAGCCCCCTGTGTGTGAATATGGGCTAACACATCAGCACATGTCTGTTTTGAAATGAAGAGCAGCAGGTACATTTTGACACAAATTCAAATCAAACGTGTGCCTTTGATATCATACTGGCAAAACTCGATCATATGCTTTGCTAATCGAGTGTGCCGAGTCTCCTATGCTTATGTTTTTTGGAATTAAATTGCATGACTGTGCTTTGCTCTGTAAAATGTGTAAATGTGTAAATTATGTCAGGACAGATTGCAAATGCCAGTTGAAGAAATAAAAAATATGCTGCACTCATTGTAAAGAGTGCAGGGGTGTGGCCTGGGAGATGGTGAGAAGGGGTTAATGCCTCCTAGCAAAATTCCTGGAAGAAACAGATTGATTTATTAACTGTTATTTGTATTACCACTATTAGCAGCTCAGCTAAGAAACACCAGAAAATCCAGAAAACCCCGTTTAGGACTTGGAACTGGCAAAACTGTACTCTATCAATAAATGTAGAGTCATGGTTTCTACCTGGAAGACTTTGTTGTACTGGAATCAAGACAGAATAGGTGACTGTAGTGAGCAAAGGCAGAGTGTCTGAGTTGTATGTTGGCCCTGTTTCAAGAGAACACTTAAATAAGAACTTAAGACCATTCCCTCTAAGAAATAGCACTTAAGCAGAAGCTTATGCACATTAATGAACAGGAATGTGCCCTTGAAACAGGGCCAATATATACAGCTTGCTTGATACTTTGTATTTACACATATGGAATTATTTGATCATCTTTTAATGTATTTTAATTATATTTTAAATATACAATTAAGTCAAAATTCCCTCTGCTCCCTCATTGTTTATCTCTTTCCCTCATTCTTTCTACCTTGAAAAAATTACTTGGGATTACTGTCCACATACTCCCCTAGTCTAATATCAGATCTTATTTAGAAGGGATCCTGAAAACCAAGGATTTTATTTGAAATCAGGGATCATGTAGATCTCAACAGATTCCTTCCTCTTTCAAAGGTTGATCTTTCTTATTTTAGGAAGACAACAAATTTCTATTCCCATTTAAATCAGGATCAGCAAGAATTTGTCCCTGAGTTCAGCTGTACTAGGATACATCCCACTGTGCCATGGAATTGTCACCCAGGAGTGATCTTGCACCTCTTAGATGAGATTCATTTAAATAGGTATCAGATGACTGTGCTGAAGCAGATATGAGTCGATTGTGAGATCAATTTAAACATATGTCATTCAGAGCACTGGGAATAAATACACTGATTTTACAGACTGTCTTTTTAAGTTCCAGCTATTTATTTAAGTGGGTCATGTTTAACCTAAAGAGTTATACAATCATTTCTGTTCCTTTATTACTGAATGTTTAATATTTTATTATCAAACGTATTTTGTAGTGATGTTTGAACTTTTTACTTTGATGGCCTGAACTTCAAAATGGTACCTTTTTAAGAAAGGGAAAAGTATTCCAAGGAAAGGCCATTTGCTATAAATAACTCTGACTAGCAGAGTCAGTGTATTTTGGTAGTATTACCAAATTTCTACAAACTACAGACTAAAGTTTCTCATGGTTTCTTTTTCAAACAAGGATATGTATGTCTCTACGTGATGATTTTCATCCCCCCGGGAGCAGTACAGACTTTCTGCTTCACAATTTGCTTCCAGATTGGTGTAAAACTCCTTCAACATGCCCAAATGTCCATTTGGGCACTTAGACATATGACCTGGTTTTGCATTTGAGAACTTGGATTCACACAAAAGGTATATTTATTTGTATAGTACTGAGTAAGAGAGAATACTTAATTTTAAGGTATGGAGGTTGAGGGTAGCATATGCAGCTTACAATTGTGTAAAAAGTGCCCAGGTACTCTCCCTCTACAGTATTAAAAGCCTGGGTTTTGTCCATGGCTTTCCACAGTCTTGATATTGGAGTAATTTCCATACATTCCACCAGAAGAGAATCTAAATATCTTAAGTGTCTTGGATGATCCTGGAGGGGAGTGCTGCAGCTCCTGGAGATAGATTGGAGCTACTGAACACGTGTCACTTCATTTCCAGTAACCTCAACATCAGGGCAAAGGAGTCTTTGTCCTCTTCCTGCACGCAGTCTGCCATCAATCCAATGGTCTGACTGCTTAAAGACCAGGTGCCTCTTGCCATCCAGTTAACGGGGGGAAATTCCCATACCATCAGACTCAATTAAGGTAAGGTGGCCCTATAGTAATTTACCAGACCTATAATAATACAATATATATTTCATCTTTTATCTTCAATTTAGGTAATGTAACAATCAAGCTGACTAGATTTCTGAAATGCATGATTATGTGAAGAATATTTCATCACACATATCATAATGTCAGGTGTTTTCCTTTAACCTCTGGGGTCTGATTCACATTAGGGCTTTGGTGATTACATATTGCCTATGCCAAATCCTGTCCTATCCTTATGAAAGGCAATTTTGTTTGACTTCACATTTTAAACCTACTCTATGGTGCTGCTTTCTTCTTTCACTGGGGTTCATCAGCTACCTTTGGAGTTAGCTTCATTTTAAAAAAGGAGTTGGATGAAGGTGATGGGAATACATGGGAAAATGTTATGTCACAGAGATTATCTGAGCTACTGTAGTAATAAAAATGTATTTGCCAAGGAAGTCTACTTAGGAAATATTCTGGAACACAGCATTTGAATACGTTCAAAAGGCTTGCATCTTCTTAGTCAGCCAGAAATGGTTTAAGTAGAGAATTTTAAATACAAAAATAATGGAATTTCTTTCCTGGGAAAGATTCTGAAAATCTGGATATCATTCAAAATGCAAAATCTTGCAGACTTCAAAAACTATGAACAAACTATGTCAGCTTGGTCAAATAAGTTACTTTATATTTTGATATTATAATTATGTGATGGATTATGGCAGAGAAAATAAAAAATCTTCTCTGAAATGCCACTTTGAAATTAACAAACAGAAATGCTTTGGTTTAAGAACACTGTGATTTATTGGGATTTCCACACTTTTATTTTCATGCAAACCTACATGCTAGTATATTCATCTTCTTTCACAAAGCTTTATGTTTCAAATGAACTACATATTTCAAAAGAAAATAATATTGTTTCTTACACTTTTGCTACCGTGAATCACATTTCCTGTATTTTCTACAAAATCTAGATTAATATCTGCCTTTGAAAATCTGACTTTTTGATGGTTAACAGGTCCCATTAGAATATTTGGCCTTTCAGTCACAGGTCTGGCATCATCTCTCTCCTCTCAAAATGCCATTTCAGATTGCTTTGACTAATGTAATTTATTCCAATATTATTATTAACTAGGACTATCTACTGTGTTTTGTCCCTTGATCAAAATCATTATTTTCTCTTGACAGCCTTCAGGTGGCACTGGAGAAGGAAGAAAAAAAGGGATTTCTTTTTTTTCCCATGTAGTAATAAACCTATAGTTGTGCTCTAAAGAAAATTTGGTTCTGTTTGTATGATCTTTACTGAAAGGGACTACATGGAGTTCTGTGGCTTCACATATGCATTCCCATACATTCCCCTACAAAAGATGAAACATGACACTTCCTTTGTACAGGATCCAAGAATCCTGCCCATGATCCATAGATTTCATATGTATGTAATCAACTTTTATTGGTTTTGTGAGGATGAAGCTTCCCCTTCCAATGTGAGCACAATACAAACTTTGACAGTGTCATTAATAAAGAGCTGACGAGCTCAGAGAAGCAGGGGAAGTTTATATAAAGCTTTTCTTGCTGTGCTTTCCGTGATATTTGTGTAGTGTACCCTTGCTATGGCACACTTGTTGTGTCAGATCCCAAAATGCAAACTGCTTGGAAAAAGAGAAAGATGGTGCTGTGAATAAACCACAGCACAGCTGAAAAAAGCTGAGGGTTTCCGAAGTATCTTTTTCTCCTGCTGATGGTAAAAACTTGTGGGGTCATGATAGTGAGCCTAATGAAGACAATGGCAAAGAGCCAAATAATTACAGTGGCACTAAATCAAGCCATTTGATGGGAAAGATCTTAGGATTGGTGTTTTGAAGCTTTGATGGCTTTTCTTTAGAAACTCAGGTCATTATCTGAAGACGAGAGGGACCCAGTTTGGAAATTCAAATGAATTTTGGGGCTCTTTTTTTCCATTAAAAAATGCATTTAATCCTTTCAACTCAGAGACAGGCAGAACTGTAAGTATTACAAAACGACTCTAAGATTTTTTGGAAGCAAATATTCCATTTGGCTATTTTGGGTATTAATTCATCCATATCTCCAAATAAAAAATACCAGATATGGGTATACTGGATACTGCTCTCAGCAAATTGTTATTTGAATTGTGAGCCAATGAAAAACACGGCAAAGAAACTCCTGCTTTCCAATACAACACACTCTTTTCTTTTCACAATCACTACGATTTTAAAGCTATTCTTACTAAATACTAACCACATTTAGGTGAAAAAAATAACTTTAATAATACTCTAAACTTCATTGAAAGGTACTATTAACGATTGTTAATTTTGCATTAACAATCATGTAGAAGTCAACTAAGTAAAATACAGTATTTTTGAGGTGGTCTTTCTAAGTTATATTTTCTTGCTTTTATATACAATTTTCTGTATTCCCAAGATCATAGATTTCATGGGTAACATTTTCACCAGTGCACTTAATGCACTTACAACATATGGCTTCACCAGTGCACAAAGTTGGATGTTAATTCACAAGATTCTTTTTTGAATATTTAAAAAAAAATGTCTTCATCTGGAAGATTTTTGTAGAAATGCAGATTTATTTAATAAGTGGAAACCTGTATAGATACCCTCTCTTAGATACAGTGCCAGTGATTAAACACTTTTCTTGTGAAATATATATTCAGCTGAGTTTCCCCTTACTCTTAAGTCTCTAATCCTTTTGCTGTAAGTCTCTGAGAAAAAAACTCACTTTGTCTTCTCTGTCTTCCCATTAGTTGCATCTCAGCTGCATGTGCGCTCTAGCTGGACTCCCTCTTTAGCCTTTTCTTCTTCTGAAAGTTTAACAAAAAAGCTCAATTAACATTTCTTCATTTTTAGCTCCATCCCCTTAATTAGCTGAGTGACCTTCCAGAGGTTTAGTGCTTCCCTTCTGAAACTTTATCTTGACTGAATATACAAGCACAACTACTACACATCTTCAAGCACCTGTTTTAAAATTATTAATATACTTCAGTTTCTCTGGATATCCTTTCATGATCTTCTTCTTCAAGTTGTTTCATCTAACCCTCATTTTGATAGTTCATAATTTTTTTTTTTTCTCTCAAGAAAATAGTCTCCTTGCTGAACCTTTTTCACATTACTCACTATTCAAAAGTTGCTACAGATGTCATTCAGAACACTCTCTGTTTGATCAGATTCTAAATTCTCATACTCTGATTCACAGATGCGGCAAAACAGTGAAGGTCCCTCATCTCAAATGTAACTTCTGTAATGAGAGGACAGCAAGACCTGGCTTAGCATTATAATAACTGACTAATGACACTGAGTTCCCCATTTCAGTTTGAAGGTTTTGCAAATATTGTCCATTTGGGATCTTACAGTGTGCACAAAAATGTGGAGGAACCTTCTATAATTAGTTACTGTTGAGAAAATAAAGTTGATAGGATTTAAATTATTTTGACTGATTTCCAGTATTGAGCCCTAGGGCTTCCTTCCCCTAATCTCATTCTCCCATTTGAAATGGGACAAAACTGAGGCAGTGCAAATGGCAGCTGCAAGCTGCAACAGTTTGAAATATTAAAAATTAAATGAACAGATGAATAAAATAAACAGACATTTAAAAGGGCTATTCAGTGGCCATAACTTTGTGGATAAATATTTTTGCGAGTGCACACCTTTAGTTGTACATTCACACAGCCAAATGAATGGAAAACATTTCTACTTTGTAATAGTACAAGGAGAAACAGGCAGAATATGAGACATATATATTACAATCTCTTGCTAGAGTAATTTTTTAAAATATAACAAGAACTACTACCCGCATAAAAAGAATTTTAAAATTTATTTTTCCCCTTCTTCTTTTGTTAATTTTTTGCAAAAATAGAACTAGATAATTCATTTGAAAAAACAAAGACTTTGAATTTCTCTTTTCAATAAATTAGAAGTCCTTTATCTGTATACATTATAATCCATGTTTAAATAAAAATAAATCCAAACTAAAATATTCTTAATTCCCACTCTAAGATGGAGAACAATGCCTGGATTGATATAAAAAAGGCTATGCACAATTGCAGAAGCCATTTCACTAATATTAATTAATGGAAAACCATAGAAGTGTACAAGAAAATATCATTTCCCTGAGATGAGAGGTAGAAAGAACAACTGGCACTAATTCATTTGGGACTGAAAGTTTCATCTGAGAATGTTATAATCTCTTTCTAAGCAGTAAAATCCTTTTTATATATGCTTAACATCATAGTTCATGAATTGCCTCAGAGATCTTTTTAAACTGAATGGTTTTTACATTGTCCAGACCTAAACTGCAGGGTTCACATTATCTGAAAATCTCCATGACTCAGTATTATTAATTGTAAATTTCTCACATTAGTGAAAAAAACAAATGACACACCTTGCTTCAATAATTTTTCATTGCCATCATATACCAAACAGCCTCAGCACTGCCAACTTGATCAGCATAGATTATTAATTATGATACTGCTGGTACAGTTCAATTTAATCAGAAAAGAACATCAAGGAGTCCAAGAAGTAGGGTATATAATGCAATTTATCTTTGCCTTGTACTGATAGGGATAACAATGATTTGCAAATTGGTTCAGCTACAAATACACAATTAAAAAGAGATAAATATCAAAAGATATGCCACATTTTCAACTCAAAGCCAAAAGTGCAGGTCTTAATCTTAGTAGTCAGTTTTAAAATCATGAGTTAATTCTTCCTTTGATGTGCACGCTTAACTCCCATTAAAATTAATGGGGGTTACACATGCTCATTGAGGAAGAAATAGACCCCATAGTGTGTATATTCTTCAAATAATAAAGATTTGGTAATTACTATATTATTTGTTCATTAATTTTCAATTTATCTTGTAAATGTGCACTCTTTGTGATCTTAGGTCCAATTATATAGAGTAATTTGTGGCAAAAGGTCTAGTGGAGCATTATCCTCTTAAAGGACATGCAGTTTTATAGCACATATTGACAGTGCTCTAATTCTCAAACTATATCACTTGCAAAATACACCAAAACAAGAAAATTTGACTCTAGCAGCTAAATTCTTCTTCTCTATGTCATCCATGTTTCCTTCAAATCACTTTGTATATTCTCCTGCCTTCAACCATCTTTGGAAAGGCCATTTTCCTTTAGTTAGTCAGTGGCCTAAAGCAAGATTTGTAAAACATCTGATGATGAAATAAATACAAATTACTGCAACACAATCTGCAGACAAGAGGCAAAAATTTATTAGATTCATAGTGGAGATCTGGCCTCTACAGACTCAAACTCCCTTCTAGATAAGACTCCAGTTGAAGGATTTTACCTGACATTAAGGTGGTCTGAACAATCATGTAGCCTAATTTCTCATTGTCATGTTTCCCAGTGCTTGAGGATGGTCATAACAGGTAATAAATGTGTTCACTTTGGGAGCCTTTAGGTCTTTTTCAAGATACAATATTCCCTTTCTGACTTGGCTCTCTCTTTGAAAAAATCCTTCCCTAGCTCTCTTTACACAGTTTTTCTTCCTTAAGTACTTCCCAAAAATAACCTTGTTAGTACTTATTCTCTTCCCACTCACCTATTTTCTGGAACCATGTCCTTCCCACTCCCTTTTTAACATAAAACAAATTTTCAGTGTCTGATTTTAGGCTTATTCAGTACAAATCAAATACATACAGTTATCCACTGATGGAGCATTTTCTTTACGCTCACCAAAGAAAATTCAGGTTCCTTGGGTGACCTGTGTCCAAAAAGTGAGTTGGTTTACCACTGGTTGAGCTAGCACAGATCCTACCATCTAGCCTTCATATCAGATAAAAATAAGTGCCTGTATAAAGGTCATAAAAGTGTGAAGCAGCTATGGTCTCTAGCCAATGTGGCACAAGGAGAGGTGAAAGGTGTCGTGGTCCAGCAGAAGTTTCCTACTTGCCTTCAAGAAAGAGGCTGATGGTTAGGTTACATGAAAACTGCATTCATGTGATTAAAATCTGTTTTGTGACTAGACATCAGGAAGACAGGAGAAATTCAGGATGCCTTGAACTGGCACTTAGGGGCAAGGAGGAGAAATTTGTAGTACCCAATGTAGAAAGAGATCTATCAATGCCATTTCACTTAAACATGTAATACACAAGTAGCACAAAAAGTAAAGATATTGCTGGGGAGGAATTGAGGGTTAATGAAAGACCTTGGAAATGTTCTAAGCCTATGAGAATGGAAGGACAGACTGAAGTAACAGAATTTGTTCTAAGAGTAAGCTGCAAGATACTTCCAGAGCCATTCTTTTTTCACTCCAGAAGCTCACAGTTGTGCAGACTTTGTCTCAAATACAGCTCATTGGAAATGGTAATATTTTGTAATACAGAGTCATTTCACAATTATACTTTTATGTGACCTACATATATACACTATATAGTATACACTTCCCCTAAATATTCCATGTTTAAACAATCTTTATAAAAGCTGAATTATTAACTTTTGGAGTAAGAAGATATTTTGTAACTACTTTTTAATATACCATTCTAATTTTTTGAAAATAAATTTAAAAAACAAACAAAGAAAAAAAACCTCATCAAATCAAAACCAAACCAACACAAACCAACCAAAACTATTTACAAAGAGACTACATGACAATATGTTCCATTTCAGTGAACACTTTTTATTAATAGACATTTTATTGGCCGTCTTGTTTCTTTAGTAGTTTTAGTATATAATAATAGAAAACACCACCACAGTCCAAATTATTGAAGTTGTCTAGTAGTAAAAGACAATCTTTTAGAGAATACCCATTTATAGAGTGTTTGCACCACAAACAAATATAAAAGCTATAGTCTACAGCTACCTGATTGCACAACAGAGAGACAGACAGTGAGTCTGTAGATAGCTTGTGTTTTACACACTTCCTATTTTCCAAAGGCTCTTTCATCTCTTTGCATTTTCCCTTTGTGAACTTCATGTTTTTTAAACACCCAGCTAGGCACTGCATAAGAGAGGTGGACGGTGCCCGTGTGACTCTTGCCAGGCAGAATGGTGCCTGAAAGCTCAGCAGGGCAGTGGTCAGTGCTAACCCCTTCTCCCACCCTGCAGCTCCCCCTACACACACAGACACAATTGTGAATCCAGGTCCATTGCAGTGGGTGTGTGAGAAATGAGTTGGCAGGTCTCAGGCTAAGTCAGAACAGGCAGATGTGCATGTACTAAAACTCAGCACCCTGACAGCGGATGTTCAGCACCCCATGGGCTTTTCTAAAGAGGGGAACAAATGTTCTACAAAGCAATTAGGGTATTTGTTGAACAGGATGAATCTAGCTTTGTTTGGATTGCAGTTCTTTTAACACAGATGCTAACTTTATTTTGCTACTTTTATACACTGTATTCTAAATAGCTCTTTGAATATAGGTATTTTCATTCTGAGGCAGCAGAGATCTTCATTTGTCTGCTCTATAGATACAGACATTCATTATACCCAGGAACAGCCTACCTGGCTTTTAAAGACAGCAGTCCAAGGAACAGTTTACAGGTTGATTAAAGTTACAAAGTCAGTGCAAATGCATGGCAATGATCTAGGATTTCAGGCCCAAAAAGGGACATTTAGACAATTCTGACACTAGCATTTCCCTTTGATCTGTATCTACAATGTATCTCTGCAGCAAAGTTCTGCAGGTACAGTGTATGCTGGGGAAGCTGAATGTAGGTCAATGAGATGCACTCTGCTTTTTAAAATAAAATCTTTCTGCAGAAAATGCATGATTTCCTGTTATGACTGAAGACTCCACATAGAGTATAATATATTAATTTAAAAAAAAAATGCTTTTCTATTTTTGCAAAAAGCATTCACGTTGCTCAAGGTGCACAAACACACACATATACACACAAGATTATTTACATAATATACTAAATTATGGATAATTTATTTTCATGCATTTACTATCATTAATTTGTGGCTGACACTGCAGACCACAGAATTTCAAGATGCCTATTCTTGAGTAATAAATGTTGTTAGCCAAAAAGGTTAGACAAAGGGCTCAATCCAGAGACGACTTGCCTACCTAAATCCTGTCTAACACTCAATTTTGATCTTCAAATCCCTAGCTCACTACCACCTAAGCTTAGCAAGAGCAAAGCCCATGAGTCCCTAGCTTAAGCCACAAGAGATACATGGGTCCCTGGTTTCCTGACCTAATGCTAATCTGTTAGCTGAGAATTCTGCCAGGATTTCTCAGGAGTACAGTGGGCACTGGCAAAGAGCATAACAGGTCTCCAACACTTTGATGGGGCTCTGCAAATGCCTGACACCCACACTGACTTACAGAGACCCCACTGAAAGAGAAAATCCAGGAGGCCATTGAGACGTTAGTGGGGAGGAACTGCCTAGGCAGCTCCTTCAGGCTAGTGTTGCCCTGGAATGACCCTTGAACTGCTTTCCTCTGAGCAACCAAAACCCTTTGGATTTCCCTAAATGTATTAATGCATCAAGCCCCCAAGAGAAAACAACTGAAACCAAGTCAAGGGGATCAGGGAGAGGAAATGGGCCAGGAAAGACAGTGCCTGTCCAGGTTCCACAGTCAAATGAAAGCTTAGGCCTTTACCTGATGTGGAACATGGAAGAATGTGAGACTCACAGGAGGGCACTAAAAAGTGAGGATTTCTGTGACTCAAACTTCATGTTATTACCTGTGACTAGGACAAAGGATTTGGAATTTCAGATGAAGAGGTGTTCAAAATGAGAATGAGCCACTGGAAAATGCATGTGGGAAAATGCAGTCCGTTCTAGATCTTCTCCCAGATTTCACAGTGTGAGAAAGGCAGTAAATTGGGACAGATCAAAACAGATGATCAATAAAATAAAGACGGAATATCTCAATACATTTTTCATAGAATCCTATGCCATCATTCTCCTGATTCCTATTTCAGCCATATAGAAGGAGAGGGATTTTCTGCAGATGGATACATTCTTTGAGTTGGTAAAAGCATGTGTTGGGTGATGACACTAGTTGGAGCTATTTCTGCTATGTGGCCCTGCACTTTGAAGAATTATGTTTCAAAGTTCAAGGGCCAGGTGTGTGCTGGTCCTGTGTTAGGACACTGTGCTCTTTGAAAATACCTGGTAAACACAGGCTCAAGCTGAAGTTAATGGAGTTTTGCCATTGCTTAAGTTGAAGCCAGGTTTCCAGCCGGGGTGCCAGAGAGGTTCTTTTTCCCCCTCCTCCAGTTCTGCTACACGCACCGGCTGCATGCTCAGTTTATCCCAAGCCTATCACAAATATAGCAGCGCAGCCCTTGTCACCAGCAAGCTCAATTATTGCAATACCCTCCTAGTGGAGCTTAGAGCCAGGCTCCAAGCACGGCAGCACGTGTGCTCAGCCCTGTGAGCCAGCAGGAACACATCACACCGCACTGCATTCTGCACTGCTGCCAGCCTCTGAAGTGGCAGGTCAATTTTAAAGTTGGCCCTTTTAGATTTTAAAGCTTTAAGTAATAAAGGCCCTGGCTATGACTGATCCCCTTCTCTTTGAGCCCTGCCCTAATGGGGATCTGTGTTCCCACACCACCTGCTTTTCCTGGAACCCTACTGTCACATTGCAGATCTGCAACAGATTTTGACTTTTCTGTGCTGAACTACATGATGTATCTCACCCCCAGAACCCTCCTTTCCCGTCAACCCTTTCCATTTATAAACCACGCTCATCCCAATGTTAGCAGAACCTCACAAAATTATCACTGCCATCTCACAGACTAGCCAGGTTTTTGATGGAGGTGGTGTTAGAGCAAGTTAGCCAGTGTGGTTTAAAGGTATCAGGTACTCACTTTTTCCTTCCTGCAGCCGGAGAAGAGGCTTAGTCTTTTGATTAGACCTGAGGTAAGACGAGTTTCATTTTCTGCAGGTCAAGAGCAGACAAATAGGAAGTTAGAGCAGAGCACCTGACTCCGTTAATATATCCTCTAATTTAATTTGTTTGTGCAGCTGTACCCTTGGGTGATGCTGGCCACTGTACTTCATTACTCTATGCCTCTTCCTCCTTCCTCTGCTTAATGGGGCTAATGATGCTTCCTTGTGAATCTACGAATAAGAAATGGAAGTTTCAGAAAAGTATTATTAGTTAACATCTATTAGCCTGTCTGTGCTCTAATCATCCCACTCATCTTTCACTGTACATGCTCCTTTCAATTTTATTGCAGCTCTATTCTCTTCTGACAATTAATATAGTTATTGGCCCCATGATTAATATTTTTTCTACCTAATTTTTTCACTTTAAAACATATATTTGTTTACTTTGAATTCCAGCATAATATGTGCAGTTGTATATAACTGTTGTTAGTATACTTAATTTACTTTAATTACAGTTAATATTGGCATATATTTTGACATTTAAATTAATAAAGCTATTAATAATATTATTAACAATAACAATACACTTGTTTTCTCTTAATTCTAAAACAGGATCCAAAAGTTACAAAACATAGATTCCTAAGGTTAGATAATTAACCCAAACTCATGTTCTGGAGCAGTGAAATCCAAGCTGCTTCTTATGAATTTCATCTAGGGATAGAAGGTTTAAATGCTAGGAATCAGTGTTTGAAATTCCTGGCTTTAATATATGAATGTGTGGTTTTTAATATTGGTGGGAATGAGAGAGAAGGGATGGTTGGCCTTTCTCCATATCTCTTTATGCCTTTAACACAAGGGGCTGTTAGGCACCCCAACATGGAGAGAGCTGCCTATTTCCTAAGCAGGAGCTCAGGCTCTCATGCCAGAGGACTGGAATGGGGGTTTAATACTTTAAGGCCTGGTGTGACCTATCTTGCTACAGGTGCTCAAATTACCATCTCTTTATACACCCCCAGTTAACAGTCAGTGGAGAGAAACAGGCACCTGTGGGGATGACTCAGCCCACCTAAAATCTGAGTCACCCTGTGGAGGCACCTTTCTCCCTCTTCCCTTCAATTAGAGTGGGTGCCACCATTCAGCAGTCAGGTATCTCCCTTCAACACCCATGCTGAAGTGTGGGGGATGTTGGCCCGGATGCATTTAGTTTCTTACATCTCGAGTCCTTAGAAAGATAAGACCAACGTTTACACAAAGAAATAAAAAAAAAAATTAAAAAAAAGCAATGCCAGAGGTGGTTAATCTTTATGCTATTTATCCAGCTACCTATGTATTTGCAATACTTATGGGTACTGTCTGGCTTTGATGTGCAGGGATTTACAGATGAGGTTCCATTAACATTAGTGGGAATTGGGTGCATAGATCCAGTACATCAGGATGAGAATATTTGGTAATAAATCTTTTAATATGCATGTAGCATTGACTGAATAATTTGAAACATTTTTAAAATCCAAATAAAAATTGAGTTTTCTCCTACAAGAGAAGCTACCCCTAGAGACAGATAAGTGGAATCTATCTCCACATAGTCAGACACTGTGATTTCATATTGTACATAGAATGATCTTTTTTTTATCTTTATTGATTACTAGAAGAGTAATACAATTAAAGGTAGCAAAATGCTGTAAGGTTTTTGTTCTCTGGCAAAGAATCAAGAGTTCAAAGTAGGTCTCCTTTCTTATTATTAGAGAACACCCTAAGAGAAAATCATTTCCAGCAATTCTCCCTTTCTCCTCCTTCCCTTTTCGTTTCCCATTTTGTGATTTTTGGGGATACAGAAGAAAACCTCTGTGTGTGTGTGTTAGTACTAGTTAGTGATGTGCAGATACAAGAATAAAACTTCTACTTTCTTTTTACAGCCACAGGTATAAAAAAAGTTCCTATCACTATTTCATTAATAATCTGAAGCAGTATTTTTTTGCCCTCTTGGTCACATGTGTTCATGTACATATGAACACACTCACACATGTAGATAGTCTCATGCTTGAGTTTTCTGATGTAACACCCCTTGACAAGCACTGCTTATGCCAGGATTGCAAATACAAGAAAATAGAAAAGGCATTTAGAAACCATAGGAAAACAACTCTTTTGGTGTTTGAACTGCAGTGTTATTCAGATGTATATAACTACTGCTGGGTGGGGAAACTGCAGGAAATATGCCAAGGAAGAGAGACAAGGGGAGGCCATCAACAAGACAGAGAGAAAAAGACAGAAAATGCTTTTGTTTGCAGACTTGGCTGGTTGACTTGACTTGAAAATAATAATAGGCCCCCATTCTCTCTCACCAACTCCCTCCCCTGATTCATCAGATATAACATAATTGATTCTCACTGGAGATGGATTTGGAATACGTGTCTTGCTTGTTGCTATTGTTTATGTTTACACAGTACATTTACTGCTAGAGGAGTTTTGTTCCTTGTTTACTCACTGCCCTGTTGCAAACCCCTACTACTTTTCCAGCTGGCACCAGTTCTCTTCTCACCTCATACAGGGAAGTGGAGAAAGGGGGAACTGCACCGTCTTGGGGACTGTGAGAGGTTGGGGGTTATGAGGGTTATGACATTCTGCATGATGCAGAAAACTGACTCCTCACTTTTGTCTCAAAATTCCTTGCAGAGAGGGTTTGTGTTCCTTCCTTGTCATTTCTGCCTCCACAGTGTACTGAAACTCAAAGACAGTAGGAGGACACATTTTCACACATGGCACAGGACACCCAATAAAGGTCATAAATTTTGCTGGCTACCCATTTAAATGGGCACCTTTGGACAAAGAGGTGATAACTGGCCAGAGCAAATAATTTCTTCAAGTCAGAGCACTACAAGGGAGGACACTGCATCACAGATCACCCAGCAGGTCTGATCATGGATTGCCAGACCCTGGCTACTAACAAAGATTCATGGGGGACATCTGGCAAGCATCAGGAAGCAGCTTTGAGAAGAGCAAGAGCCTATCTGTTTTGTTCACACAGAGTCATGAGGTGGGAATGGATAGCTATGGGAAAAGAAGGAACAAGGAAGAGAGGAAAAAAGTGTATAGAAAGAATAGAGAGAGGAGGAGTCTATTTGGGGACTAAGGGAGAAAGATCAACAAAGACTAAAGCAAAGTGTGTGGCTGAGATGGTACGTTTCAGCAGAGGATCATGATTTTTAAAGTACTCCTGAAGTTTTTATGGCTCCGGGCCCCTATTTCATCTTAATTCATCCTTGGGGATAAAGACTCAGCTGGATGGATCTCAATCACTCCCTTCCCTTTCTCACCCCTTGTCATCATGTTCTCTTCCTTCAGTACATTTTCACCATGGTTAGAAATTCCGACTCTCACTCCCCTTCCCAAGCGACTACCGTGGCGCCCTTTGGAAGGTGCGCAGTGCCCTGACTCCCACGGAGTCGAGTTCCATTGGAACTGCTGGTAGTGCATTCATCAGCCATCTGTCATTGCAGCTGCTTGTTGAAGAAATCAACTTCTTTCCCCCTCCCCTTTTATTTTTTTTAATACTTTGACTAGGAGGGGGAAAAAACCCTCAACCACCAAAAATTAAACAACAACAATAATGGCCTGACTGTTTCCTTGAGAATCCAAACACAATCTGCTGCCCACAGTCTCAGAAAGTATCATTGAGGCAAAGCAAAATTCTCATGGCCTGTTGGATTTGAGTGTGTCTACAGGCTTTGTTTTGTTCTCCTTTTCTGTAGTACGTTTAATACTCTCTTTTGATGGGAAAATAACTTCTGCGGAGTCTCTGACTCAAAAAGACTGAGCTATGGCTTGTCAAAATTTATCAGCCAGTTGTCATTGCAACTTTTAGCTGAGAGTCTCAAAAAAACAGGAATGCTTTTTAAGATCCCAACATGTGTTTTTTATTTTATTGTATTTTCCATGATTGAACAAAAACATTGCAGAGAGGTGATAAAAACCATGCAAATATAGGGTAATATTTAATAGTGCCAGGAATCTAGGCTACAGGCCTCCCAGCTTTCCAGTCTCCCTACAATATAATTTAATTTCTTTTTGGTAACTGTCTTATACTGAAGATAAATCTATCTTCATTTTATTTTTGTCCAAAGATCTTTATACATTCACATTCCTGGGTCCCAGGTTGTCCTATCAAGGCTTGTTCATGGCCATTTTAGTGGTGACACCCAAAAACAATAGATCACTGCAACTCCTCAACCAGAGCCAGGCAGCCTAAGCAAAACTCTTTTGTACAAGTGTGAACAACACTTGAAACAGAGTTCACAGGTCCTGGCAAAGCACAGTGGTGTCCACACTATGGCATGTAAATTTTTTCTTGCTTTTCTGTTTTTTTGCATTTTAACAGAGGGAAAAGGAAAGGTTATCTCTCCAAGTCTCCCCTGTAAGCAGCTAGGAGAGAAGCAGGATATAATGAGAAAGCTAAGTGACTAGTAAAATTAAAATACACAAACCATTAAAAGGTTTAAAGGGTAGGAAAAAGAGTGCTCACGGCATCTGTTTTAGGTCAGCACCTAAGGAGTTTCTTACAGGCAATACGGGAACTCTTAAGAAACATGAACGTTGTTACACACAATACAATCTTTATCAAAAACTAAAAGCTCACAGAGGGAGGCCATGGCACTTGCAGTGTGGGAACATGAGTCTATCAAATGAGAAATCTGTGAGAGCAGAGGAAAGCCCTGACATGGCCTCTTGGGCTAGTGGCACAGACTGGTATGTTTGGGCTCCTGGACAGTGCATCTGGCACTCCTGGCAATAAAACACAAACTGACAGGTTTATGCCTCCATCTATACAATAGCACTGCACCACTGCAAACAAATATGTAACATCACACGTATTTTATATTTGTGTGTACCTCTATGTAATTGTCTCTGGAGCCATAGAGGTACAGAGAGCTTTTCTTTCCTTCATTTTACATTTTTTCCCTAATGAAAGAGAACAGTTGTCTTCCAGTCTTTCTGATCAACTCCTGGCAAAGATGGGGAGAGAGACAGGCTTCAAACGCAGCACAATACTGACTTTTCACATTTTATCAATTTCTTTTTCAGTTTCCCATGCAGAAATTCTCAGCCTTTTGATTCAACACATGTAGAGGGGTCTCTGAATGAAATGGAAAGTAAACAGACCTCATTAATCTCAGAAGGCTTCAGATCTTTATATAATGCTATCTTATTAAGATAGGTAGGTATTTCCAGGTGGGAATTCTTCAATGTTTTCTTTCTTTATTAGGTGACTGTTCTTCAAAATCACCTACCAATAATTGACAGTCAAGCTTAAAAACCGGCTGGAATCTCATGTATGTGAAAGAACACAAAGCTTCCTCCAGGAAGAATCTGGCTTTTAAACAGGAGCAAACATTTCACATTGTGACTTTTCTGACTGTTGTTTTGGAATAACCAAATGTGCATGCTTTGGAGGCCTCTTTCATGCAAAAAATCCAAAAGCTCCATTCAGGTTGACTAATTGTGACAAAGGATTTATATCATGCCATCTCTATAAATCAAAACCAGTCTTCCCACCTGTGCTTATGGAGATCCTGCTGAGAAACAGAAGGGACTTATTTGTTGAATGCAAGTGTCAAACTTAAGCAGAAGTTTTAACTGTTGCACAGGAAAGATTTTTTTTTAACTCAAAACCTTTGCTAACATTCATGTTTGTCACTTTTCCCTGCAAAGCACTTCTAATTGCCCACAGAAGTCAAAACCTTTCCTTTTAAAATTTGAAATTATGAATTTTTTTTTTTTTTTAATTTTTATATTTGAGGTGGGGGGTGGGGGTTTGCCAAATTGTATTTTAAGTTCTTCTAAATGAATAGCACAGCCTATGCCTCAACTTTCAATTCTTTGCTCAAGGACAGTCCACATGCTAGGCAACCATATTTATCTTTCTGAATTGATGGGTAAATACATCTTAGATCACTATTTATTCAATACTATCTTGTTATTTGTCAACTAAAGATTTATACAATTTGCAATTTCTTCTGTACAGAATTTATCACCATCTATATGTGTCAGGGCATATGTTCTTATACTGATATATGGATTAAAAGACAGTGTAGAAGAGTAGCTCAGAACTGAACTACCCCAGAGAGCACTACCCCCAAACCAAAACAAAGAACCCAGTCCAAGCTGGAAATGTCCCTCTCCTTGCTCATGAAGTGGGTAAATTGCCAAGTGGTTATAATTCTAGGTACTGGGTGTGAAGGATTTCCACAGGAAAATATTTTTTTCCCATACTTTTTGTACCTTCCTCTTTAGGAATAAGAGACAGTTCATACTCAAGAAAAACTTTATATATAAGAAGACATAATCCAAAGAGCTATCTGTCTAAAGAGGAACTTCTAAGTGTAGGAATGACAGTTTGGGACCTGAAAATTTCTGTTAGCAGAGATTTTATAAATTTGAATGTAATACAAAAACAGTCTAACCTCAGAAAGAAATGAACTCTAATGAAAGTAAAGATATTCAGGATTTCAGCCAGCATGCTTGTCCACCTCCTTCCCTTATCAACCTTCATTTCCATATTGCTAATATTCCTCAGCATGCCAGTCAAAGTCAGTTGGGAAGGAAACATTTGAGTCAGCCAAAGCCATTAGTGCAGATTATCAGCCTTTTGTCAAAGAAATGAGCAAAGTCACTACATGCTGATGAAGAGCTTTATAACTGCAGCCTAAAAGCCACATGGAGGAAAAGATGTTTAATTCCTGAAGTGGGTCCAGTTTTTAGAAGAGTTAAAGTAAAAAAAGAGTCTCAATGCAAGATGTGACTATTACTCATGTTTTATTTGAATAATCTAAACAAATCAGACCAAGGATTCTGTGTCCACAACTTCACAGCTACAGTGCTATGAAATTCAAGACCAGAGAAGCAGTTTGTCCTAGTACTTACACCATAATTCTTTGTCTTGCAAAATGAAGTACTGGAGTCTGCACTTCATGCACAGGTATAACATCAATGAATGCTGGAGAAGCAAAGTATCTGGTTTTTTATTTTTACATTAAAGAATCATATGCATAAAGTAATGACTTGGCCTTTTGGTCTCCCACAATAATTTATAGAAGTCTGTTCTGTTGACTTAACATAGCTTCAGTTTCTGGAGCACTACTCAGCATATATCCACAATCAGGAATAACTTCCAAAGTAGCCCTTACCATTGTTAAGCAACTCACATTATGGCAGCTTTAGAGCCACCCTCACTACCAGGAATCTGCTAGTGAGAGTGGAGTCTGCCACATAAACTTCTCATCAAGCCAATGCACTTAGGAAGGAGAATCAAGAAGGACTGGTGTTATGAGGCCTGTAGAGTGGTGCCCATGTGTTCCTAACTGCCTTGTCTGAGGAGGATAAGCTCTTCTTTAACCCCCTCTTCACTACAGACTTTGTGCTACAGGAGGTTAGTGCTAGTTTAAAATGCCCTGAAAGTGGTCATTCAGGGAATGACCACATTTTGTTTGACTTAACATGAATGAACTTTGTTGTTTTGGGAGGCTGTTGTGTCATTGGCATTAGAGTTTCATGTCATCATAAAGTTCCACTCAAAGTGGAACTTTATAAAGTTCCATCATCGAGTACACTCAAAATGCAAATTTTCAATTGAATTTCCTACATTCATGACAATATAAGCTGGTAAAATTTTCAATTTTTTTTCTACTGCACCAATATGGAAACTTCATAGCAGTGAAATTAGGAGCTAAAGACCTTTCCCAAGTGTTCACAATTATTTTATCCATATTTTTAATATTCATAAAAGTGGCAAGAACAAAGTGAGTCAAATTTGCATTTCATATCACACTAAAGCTACTCCACATATACACGATAACACATCCTGAGAACAATGAGATATCCTGTCACATGTATGCATTTTCTAAAACTGCACAAAAGGAGGATTTCAGTGATGCATAAATTAACTTCCTACATTTAAATTATTAACCCAGGCTGTTCCCTGAATATGAACCAAAATCAAAGGACAGCTTTCCCCCACTCTTTTGCTCCCCACATGAAGAGCACACATTTTGTCAGTCTTTCCTCACTTGAAATTGATGACTTAAGAAATTTAGTTGGATAATAAAAAATTGTTTTAAAATATTTTCTTTACAGTTCTTCTATTCATGGCATTTTTTGAGTGGGATGCTGCGTATTGTGGCTACTGGTAAGAAGCCAGTTCAGCCACCCTAACATGTTTCTTGTTGGAAGTGAGGAAATGAGAACTTCATGCTTTGATATGTGTGGAGAAACAAATTTTAAATCAAGGAGTTCTTGAAGATATACATGAGCTTTTTGTCCAGAATCTTTTCGATGTTCAGGATGTTCCAAAAGCACTTCCTCATAAGCTCTGCAGAAATAGATGGACGTGTAAACTTATTCCCCTGAACTGCTCCTGATAAACCTGACTCTCCCTAGAGCTGAAGTAGACAGTTGTTATGGATGGGTACATTTGATACATCTATTGAAATTGCTTTCCAAATGTCAGAAATAGGCAAAATAATCTGCTAAATAATTTCCTCTGTTTTTTACAAAACCTGAATCTGACTGCAGACTTTTTGAGGAGACAAAAAAAGGTCAAATTTGAAGAGAAGTTACAATGAAGTATTAACTCATTTCTAGTAACAAATGAAATTAAAAATACTATCTTAATCAATTCCTGTAGAGTCACATCAATAAATTAGAACTACATATGCAAAAATTTCTGTGGGAGAACAAATTGGATTGATTAAAGTAGCAACCAAAGAAGAAACACACACAACTGCAGCCACACTGGACAGTCACTGTGGATGAACACTTTTTATTTGGCCACCTAGTACCTTTACAGACACTTTAGCTCTTTTAGTTTTTAAGCCTTGTTTGCAGGTTGCCCCGAAGTGATCTAAAATTGTTTTTACTGTTGAAAAATTAGTGCTATGAACAAGCTAGTAGTACTATTTCTATGTAATCTTGCGAAAAATCTAGGAAGCCAATAGCTATCATAAAGCACAAATGTATGTGTTTTCCATAATTACACAGAAATCATGATTTAATGACTTGAAACCATCACACTTAACACGATCTAGCAAGATGCTGTATAACAATGCAAGAATTGCTATTTTCCCATCTAATACAGACAAAGATCATCAATAAACACATTCCAGACATTGTTCAGGGTTTCATACTTATCATCATACAAAAAAGTAATTGCCTTTTATTGACCTGAACTGACACGCATTTAAATCAAGTGAATTCTGCCAGTGGTATGGGACCAGGTCTTAAATCCTTTTATGTTAAATTTTCACTGCAGTCACCAGTTCTGTGGTCTATATTTTAAGTGATTTCCAAGAAAATGTTTTTTGCTGTGCTCAATACTGCTTAGCTGTGTCATTTTCATTAGTTTTGCATGTTCTATAGGCTCCTGTTCAGAAATAGAAGTCTTACACTCTTCTCATACGAAGTTGTTATAAATAATCTTGTAATGTCACCATCTCTCTTTGCTGGTTTGTAGGTCCAAGGATTGATTTAATGCATATAAAACCCCAAAGTCAAGGATGATTATTTGAAATAAAATGAATCCAGATAAATTCAGGTATGATTATCTATGATACTCAGATAATTTGGGGCAGCATAATTAAATGCAGGGGAAAAAAGTATTTTTGTAGCATAGCTGCAAGGTATCAACACGTGAACTGTGCAGTTTGGATGTGCTGATTACCCAAAGATATTTTCATGGTAGCCTGAGACTCAACACATAACAAAATGCAAAACCACATCTGTTTGCTCAGTTTAAATTGATGCATGATGTTCATTCAGCCTCTGTACTCTGGCATGTGCCAAACCCATGGCTGAATAAAAAGAATGCCTGCCAAATATATCCACTTTCTAAAACTATGCAAATTGAGGACTTTGGGGATGCATAACTCAACCTCCCTTCTCAAAGTTTCACTAACAATATTCCTCTTTGTCACTACAGCAATGTAAACAACTGCAGTTAAAAAAAAAAAAAAAAGGCAAATCCCTACCTACGTCATGATGGTTTCTCACAGAATTTTGTTAAATTAGTTGTAGTCATAAAAAAGGGGGGCTTTCTAAATTGCTTGCTGTGTCTACATTACAGTGGAACGTGATACGGAGAGCTTGGCTCAGCCAAAACTGATGGAGCTGGTCTGAGTAAAGGCTGTGCTGTGGTTAAGAAACTGAGCTAGGACTAAAGACCTCAGCTCAGCCATTAACCCTTCTGCAGACATTCTGTGTGACCTTGGGCTGCTCAGTATCAGTAGCCTTCAGATTCTGGGCTATAAAAAGGTCATTGCTTTACTTCTTCTCTCCCATCCTTGGACTGTCTGATGTGTATACAGACTGTCTTTTGCTTTGTACCGAACCATACATAACATCATCATGAGCTTACACAATGTTCCTAAAATTTCAGTATCAATAAATAAATAAAGTTATCTATGGTAATTGTTCATTTTTTTTTTACCAGAAGGCTCCTCACACAGAGACAACATAGTATTTCTCTAAATGTTTGTGTAAGTTCTGAAGTCAGAATTAATCATCATGCACAAGGTTCCTGAGAATTCACAGACATTAAACCAGCAAATAAAGAACATAGAAAATGAAGAAAGGACATGAGAAGGTTTGCAGTGTCTTTGCACGTAAGACCCCCAACAAGCAAGTGCTGCCTTCCCCTTCCCAGCTGGCAGACCTCTACCACTTTCTGTGAGGCTGATCTGAGAATAGATGGCGCTCTCCCAAGCCCAGGTTGGAGCTTTGATCAACTGGTCTACTGGAAGGTGTCCCTGCCCATGGCAGGAGGGTTGGAACTTGATGACCTGTAAGGTTCCTTGCAACACAAACTATTCTAGTAATTCTATGATTCTGTGATTTACCATATTATGCCACAATAACTAGACTACCATTCAGAAGTAGTTTAACATGTTCTTATACTTAAATTAACTGATTTTCAGAAGGATTCTGGCACAATGTAGTAAGGACTAGACATCTAGATAACTGGGTTTTCAAAGCCAGTCTCATATCAGCACACAAATAACTATGTAAATCAGCACACAGTAGTCCATAATCCTCCTACCAGGTACATTAGGATGCTTGATGATCTATGGCAGGATTAGAATATTTAATAGGAAAGCTACAGTGTAGTGTCCAGGAGAAGTGAGGAAAAGAGCTAAGTAATCCCCTTGAGCTTCTAAGCTCTTCCATTCTACTGAAAGTAGAGAGAGCTCAGCATCATTCATAGCTCCTCTCATGATGTTCACCATGTTGTAGGATGAATCCATCATGAAGCAACCTCCAACAGCAGGTTCACAGAAATAGACCTTTTGCCCTAAGGCAAGCATTTATCCAGTAGTTAATTTATACTGAATTCAACCTTCAGTTAGGATAGTGATCAAACACTATCCTTTTTGGAAACAAACAAGTTAATTACCCAAAAGGAACTGTGTTCATGAAAGACTATGATTTCAGCAAATGCCCCAAATGGTCAGGGCTGCAAATGCTAGGGATCCAAGAATAACAATAGCACGACCATGATGCATGCAAAGAATATTTCTCATTCCTTTACCTTCCCTATACAAAAAAAATATCACCTAAGAGAAATAATGATCGCGTAGAGGCAATTTTGCCCCAGAAAACGAGACAGTCACAGTAGAGACAGCATCACTGCAGGAGCTCTTGGGCTTATATTACCAGTCATGTTTCTGTGTGAGACCTGACATACACAAGGTAGCAGGGAGCTGGTTATTTTTTAACGTTCATTTTGAATGAAGCTGCTCTAACTTTACACACAGTTCTCAAATTCAGCACGCAATGATATCAGACAAATCTCTACTAACGGCAGAGTAATTAGGCAGTGAAACAAGTGTTTTTGCATGTATGTTCAAACGCCCAAAACCTCTGTGTATGTGGTGTGTGTCCACATGTATATGTGCAAGTTCTGCTCTGCATAAATATTTTTTTTTTCCACTCAGAGGGCCATAGTAGGTACATAATAGCACCCTCCTTCCCCACCCCCCCATGCTCACAGACACACACCCAATCACATCCAAAGGACCTTGCCGGAGTCAAGGCCGGGGCTTTAATGCCTTGCTACCATTTTTGACAAGACAGCCTCCTTCTCTGAAAAGGACGAGCTGGAGCCATCTTTCAGGAGTTTTCTTTCCCTGACAGAAATCAGCAGGGTTAGAATAAACTGCATAAGTTATCAGCTCCTCAGGAAAGAACATGAAAAAAGCCCTTCTATCACTTAATGAAAAATAGCTTCTTTTTTGGACAGAACTTCATAGGCTTGCAATCAAGCCGTGGCTCCCCCCTCCCTTCCTTCCTTGACGTGCCATAGAGGCAAATCAAGTCGGCATCTATTAATAATATTTTCCCCTGCTCCTTTCATTTCTCTGCATGTCCTACCACTGTCAGGCCCCGTGATGGAGCAGCGCCTTTATCTCGTCCGAGTCTGGTCTGTCAGGGTGATAAACAATTCTAACAAGAATCAGAATAAAGATCTTCCCAGTAGACTCGGCGGAGAGATAGAGGCTTTTCTCATTTTCTCGATGGAAAAAAAAAAAAATTTAATCTAGCAGCTCCGGCTTTTTTCAAGCGTCACATTCAAAGAGATGCAAATTTGTCAGAGCTGAGACCCCGGCTGACTCTCAGCACTGCGTGAATGTCAAAGGGGGGACTCGAAGCCTTTGACATCCCTGCCTTTTTTGGGGGCTATCTGCTGAAATAGAAAAAAAAAAAAAGGAGAGAAAAAAAAAGCAAATGCTTTGTAGTATGTGTTTCAACAATTTTCATAAGTTTTCTTCTGAAATAAAATAGTGCCGTTGGGAAGGTAAAGTGAGAGAGAGGGAGAGGCAGAGTGAGGGAATGAGAAAGAGGAAGAAAGGGGCAGAAGGGAACATAAACTTGTCCATTTGGATTTAAACATGTCATGTTAATAGTAAGATTTTTACTGTTTGGAAAGGGTTTATTTACGATTGCAGGTATTTGTTGTACCTCACACACACACACACACATGATCTGCATAACCCCAAGATGGGTGCTATGAGGAGAGCATTACATGTGCCTCTGTCTATCCTCATTTGTTTACATGTGTGTTTTTAAATGTGTGAGCAGCCATGTATGTCTTCAGATTTGTAATGATTTAAGTAGTGCACATGGTGTGTGTATCTGCACCCATCAATAAATTGTGTACTATTTTGTGTTCTTTTGCTATACGGAGGCCATGTACCTTTAGATGAATGAATCAGAAATTAAGCCAGTACTCTGAAGATCATGCCATCTGAAGGACAAATGCAGAAAATATATAACATGTTCAAAAGCTCAAGTGCGAAGATGATCTGGGAGGATTTTTGTTGTTGTTGTTGTTGTTGTTTAATTGGATTACAAATTTATTACTTTATTAATTATTTACTTAGAGTTTTTATTATTCTTTTTGACCTGTGCTGTAGGGATTATAGAAGAAATTAATCTTTAAAAGAGACTTGGATAAGGAAAGACAGCTGTATAACTGTCAGAGGGTAGATTAAATGTGTCCTAAATGCGTGTGTCCCTTTAGAACATATTATTGCAGGAAAAAGGAGGATTTCCTAAATGTTGAAGTCCTGGAATCATGTGAATTTTAAATTGTCTCTGGTTTCTTTAAAATAAACAAAGATGCTTTGTGCTTTAAGCATGAAAATGTGCCAAGTAAATCCATAGGCTTTAGAATTTAGCCTATCCCCTCAAAGAAAAGGGCACTGAAGAGCTCTTTCCAAACCAGACTTCTTGACCCTGGACATCTATATATGTTCAGTACTATCAGTTTAGCACCAAGGCTGACCATTTCTGGCCAGAGTTCTGTGCTAGGATGGGCACAAAGGTGGCCTTTCCTAGGCTCATCTGTCTATTTCCTCCAGAGTCTGGCTATCCGAGATATTTCTTCAACTCTTAGTATGACTTATGACCACTCACAAAAATTCCCCGGGGGCTTTTGTTTGGAATTTGGAATTTGCTTTCCTCTTTAAAATATTCTACTGGTGATAAACAGCATATAAGGGTTGAAAACTACTTTGTCAACCCAGACCAAAAGGTTAAGTTTAATCCACATGCATTTAAAAATACTTGTGATGAGTGGACATTGGCAATGTGTTATGGGAATGTCCTGTTTTTCACTGCCTTTGTCTTCAGGCTTGTTCCGAATTCAGTTAACACCTCCTCAGTCATACCTATTCAGGCACATTGCACACTCTCCTCAAGACTGTTGCTGAAAACTCTGTTCATTAATTGCTTGACTCTTACTTACAATCAATGCAAGTGCCAATACTCTCCAGTCTCCACTCAGACTGAATTGGTTAAATAATAAACTGGCTTTTACTGCTGTAATGATCCATTTATAAGTGAGTTGTCCTAGAAACTCCAATACATCACATAAGGGTGTACTCAAATTAGGTATTGAAGAGCTTTTCTCAGAGACTCCCAGATCACTCACTTCCTTCTTTCTCTGGAAAAAGGCATCTAAGTCATTATCCTAGCTGGGAAGTCGACTTGCTGGGAGCTAGGGGCCTAATTCAGAACAAAAATATCTAGGCTGGTCTCAACCTGCACAGGGTGTGTTGAGTCACCATCCCACAATAGCTGGCTTGGGGCTTGGGCAAGGAGTCTGCTGCACCCCAAACCATGCCTGCTTTGAGGAATTGTGCACCTGAGTGGGACTGATGCACCTTTCTTCCTTCAGCAAGGATGCATTTGGCAGGTCCCATTGCTACTCATACACTGCAATCCTGGAGGTGATTGCAGTCTCCAACCAGGAATGAAGTGTCATACAAAAGGGCAGTCTTTGAACGTAGGGAATCGCATGAATGAATAGTCAGATTCAATGTGCAGAACAACAGAGTGAGCATGGGAAGGAGCTGGTCTGAGACCACTGAGAGAACAGCTGGGTTTGAGAGGGGAAGAGACAACTCGCAAAAGTAACAGACACTGAAAGGTGTGAGAATGTTTGACTGTGCAAATGAATGCTACATAAAAGCTTCCAATCATTTAGTTACTGGAAAGGATTGCTTTCTCTGAAAAGACAATACTTCTGTGTCTAAATACTAAATGCCACAGTGGCATCTGAAGAAAGAAGACCTGAATGAGACCCTGAAATAACAGTGAGATTCTGAAGTTAAGATTCTCAGGATCAGTTTACAGTAACTGGATTTTCAAGTCCAGATAAAGTAATTTTAAAAATGTCTGTATATCTCACTGTGCAGATCAATACCAACAGAAGCTTTGTTGGGTTCCTAAATATTTCCCTTTTTTTTCCCAGAAAGTTGGATTTTTCTTCAGATGCTTAGCTATGTTTAATAACTGAATTGTTTAGTACTGCATTCTCCATTGCTGTTATTCCTCTGCTAAGTATATCATCAATCTGCTCTCCCGAGTTATTTCAAGAGACACATGTTGGGCTAAACTGGAACCCAAGTGACTGAATTAAAGCTGCAGGATGCATTGCTAAGTCCTAACTACAGATCACATTTCATTCTAATGTAATGTGATCTGCCAGAAAATTATAACAACTCAGCAAGGAAATAAAAATAAAAAGGGAAAACCAGCTATACGTGATTTTTCATAGCTTTTGCTGTGCACAGAACTTGCAAACAATTTTTATGTAGAGGGAAAAAACCCCCTTCACACACAGTATCTCCTACTGGCTCTGAGTATGATACTATTATATACACATTTCACATACACTGAGGAAACAAAGACAGAGTAAAGTAAAGCTTTGAGGGACTCGTCTCTTGACTTACAAAAACATGTTTATTCTGTTTTAGAAATTCCAAAAATAATGAGTATCCTGTAGTAGCAAATGTAGATACAATAAAGGTGTGTTAAATTTTTTTTGCAAAATCTGGTATCATTTCAAGCCCTATGCGTATTTAATAATGCAAGGATAACAGCAGTGTACTTGGGATTTCATCAATGAATATTAAAACAATGTTTACATTTAACATCTGTGAAAAGTTTTTTGCTGACATGGTTATAAATTCAGGGGTTGCCATAAATGCTTAGCAAATAAATTGAGTCCATATTATAAGCTTCTATAAACCTTGAAACATTTGCCTTACATACACCTTTTTATTTGTCATTAGCTGAAACAGTTCTACACTTAAATGAGTGTCAAACTTGCCCTCACCCTCCCTGCTGCAGGTCCACAGGAGTCTGTGGTGTCATTGTTAACTTAATGCAGGATAAGTCAGCCTGAAGCACAGCAGCAGCTCATTAGATAATTCATACTTTAGTGGATTTTATTTAATGGGTAATCAGTTTAATATTTTTATGGGGTCTCTATAATCATTATTCTGCCTGTTGTCCTTTATCGTAAGGTTTCAGCTACATAGTGGGGCCCTCTCCTGCAATCCTGCAGCCCTTCTGCATACAAATGGCATAGGGAGGGTTTGCAGGATTTAGCCTATGGTTTATAAATGGCGTAAATTATTTCAGAAGTCATGTCAGGTATAGTTTATTCCAAGGTTTGCTTGCAAATTTTAATCAGAAAACACAGAAGGGGTATGCAGTTTAGATTGAAATATTCTTTCACCTTGTGCTCTGCCCAGGTTGACTTACTGTGGGCTGATATAACTGGCAGAAGTTACAGCATGCATGATAGAGGAAGGCTGGACACAAACTAGCAAAAACACATAAAGAAACATTTATTTTAAAAAAGTAAATCAACCATAAAGATCCTCCCAGTAGACCTGGGAGATGGAAGCCTTTCTCATTTTCTCCATGGCAAAATTTAATCTAGCGGCTTGGCTTTTCAAGCGTCATATTCAAAGAGATGCAAATTTGTCAGAGCAGAGACCCCAGCTGACTTTTAGCACTTCGTGAATGTCAAAGGGGCTTAAAGGTTGAAGTGTCTTTACCTCCCTCCATCCTTAGGAATTCAAAATCAGAATGAAAATACAAAGCACCCACCTCTACCTGTTTGTTCAGACCTTTCTATTTCATGTGTACCTGCCGGCTATAAAAGTGTTTGTTTCAGGTGTTGTTATCTGTTTTAACTAAAAGCTCATATAGAAACGAGCTTGCAATTGAAAAATGTTCCACAAGAGAATCCATCAACAGAAGAAAAACCCTCCCCTTTGGAAAGCTACCCTGTCCCCCAACACATATATTCACATTTTAGAGGTTCTTGCAACACAGCCTATTCCCAACTGTCTGATTTCAGAACTGCTATTAACTGAGTAGTAATCTCACCCAGTGACATGGTTCACTTCATACAGTCTCAGGAGGTAATATATCTAATAAAAATAAAAGTAATAAAAATAAAAACAGCCCTAATGAATACTCCATACCATGTAAGGTATACACTATATCACATAGCAAGGGCCACCTAAAAGCAATGCCAATGGATTTTGTTTTTCTCCTGCCTCCTGTATGATGTAAATATCAATCTACTAATGGAGTTCCCATTGATGAAAGATAAGGAAAAGGGAAAAAAAAAAAAAAAAGAAAAAATGGCATTGAACAGATTGAGGCAGACTAATCTTCAGACTAATCTTGTTTGTCTAAAAATGGAAAAAAAAGTATAAGTAAGCAAAAGCAAGAGGATTTAAACTCAGTTCCATGTGTAAGATGTTTATTAAATTAACTTACATTAACATATACATGATCAGTGTGAAGGGAAGCCCCCAACAGCCTTTACTGAATGACAGATTCAGTGAGTGAACCTGAGCTCTGAGGCTGGACCTAGAGTAACAGTTTCTGAGATGTGTTTCTTCTCATTTAACAATTTATCTGTCCTCTTGATGTTGAATTTACTGGAAAAGCATGACTGTCTCTTTAAAAAAGTAGTTTGGGCAGTGCTTTTTGGTTTTAAAGTCTGGAGACAGTGGCATTAGATTGATTAGGTGTGTACATGCTGGCTGAGAAAGCTGTAGAAAGGGGAATGGAAGTGTTTGACAAGATGAAAGACTATTCAACATGTTAGACAGCTGGTTGAGTGAAAAGATCTATAACAGCACAGTAAAATATACTCAACAGTAAATGATACCTTCACTGCAAAAGCTACTACAAGTTAGGTCACACAATTTTAGCCTAGGATGACAAGTTCAACCAAACAAAGTTTTAAAACACACAATTAATGTGCGTGTGCCTTGTTAGTGACAGATAGCACTTGGGAAATTGAGACAGACAAGGGTTCCCTTTTCCAAGTTTAATAGTGAATATGTAAAGTTCCTGAGCCAGACTCTGATCTCTGTTGCTTATTCAGAGCAACTGCACTGATCTCAGAGGAGCTGTTCCTAATTTACACCAAGGTTAGGCAGATGAGGATCTGTGCCTCTTTCAGACCATTACCTTGCTATAGGAAAGGAATGCTTTAGAGAAATAATGTTGTAAGGGGAATTGTAAGCGTTCTTCCTGAGATCCTGCAGTTGCTGATGACTGTGGTAAATGGCTATGTGTAACTGTCTGCATCATGTTTTCTGATTTGCACATGAAGGCTTTGTAATCACCATGTGATTTTCATAATTAACGAAGCACAAAATGCATCAGGATGACAGGGATAGTGAACTCTCATGCATGCTATAGACAGCCAGCAGATAAACAAGAATGAATAAAGAACATTTGATATTTTAAGAAAAAAAATAAAGAAGGCATTCAGATGGTTTTCTGGCGACAGGCTATCAGGAATTATGGTAGTGGACTATAAAGTAGCCTGAAACTAAAGGATGTTTTTTCTCTAGACAATAAGAGGACAATTGGACCTGGACACAGTTGGCTAATCTCATTTGATTATTCATGATGCAGTGATCATTCCAGTTAGCAGAGGTTGCACCAAAAAGTCCTTTAGTCAGATGTAAATATAGCGTATGAAACTAAAAACACCATCACTTCATCAAGAACTCGTATCACTTCATTTTTCTTATTGAGTTAAATTAATAGCAAATATAGAAGGCAACGCTGAAGTGATTTATTTTTCTCAGATTCTAAATCTCCATAGACCACCACAGATGAATATATTAACATATCTCCACACCTCCAGGTGCTTTTATGTTACCAGAAAAGTGCAGAGGTCATGGTAGAGATGTCAATTAAGCCTGATGCGATTTCAACTTTCAAACTAAATTTTAAAAAATATTTTTTTAAAGCTTGGATTCTTTTTCAGCCCTGCTTGTTGATGCTCAATATATGTTCCAAACTCTTTTCAATATTTCATTTAGAAGAGTTTGAAAAAAAAAAAAATTTATGTGAAATCAGTCCTTTTATTCCACATCCCATAAGAGCTGTTTTCCTCACTAGTTTTCAGGGACAGTAAGACAAGAATTTGTTAACTTGATTCCACTGAATATTTGACAAAAAAATGTTTTAATACCAATGTGAACACATATTTCCTTAATTATAAAGCCCTAAGGTACATCAAACTAAGTAAACCATTAGGTTGTCAAAACATTAGTAATCTATTAGTGTACATAGATTTGCTCATGCAGCACAGTGGGCCAGAGGGGTTGGTTTCAGGATTTTAGTCAACACACTGGAGTATCCATTGCTAGCTCCACCAGGAGCATGCAGAGTGACCTTGCAAACACTGCCTGGTTGTTATCTGCCTCAGTTTGCCCACTTGTAAAAATCTGGAGATGCTTTGAGGTCTTTGGATGAAAGGCACTATTAAATGTACGAAGTATTTATTAATTAATATTGTGCCGAGAAAAAGACATTTCTGCTTCTAAAATGTAAATAATGTATTAACCCACTCCATAATACCAGAAGTGTTTCTTCATAAGCAGATATTTATAAATTAGATAGTATACTGTGGAATTATTTATGTAATCCAAATGACTGAAGACAAGACATGGTTTCTGTGGAAGTGTCCCAAGCATAAAAAACACTTCACCTGCTCAGCTGTATCCAGTGCTTTTTTCTTCTTTTTCAGGGATAGGAGGATGCAGGTTGCTGGTATGTCTTTATAGGAGTGTTAATGAACAGAGTTTTATTCTGGGAATTTAGAAGCAAAATTTCAGTGTTAACATTCTAATATACTTATCAATATAGTCAACTCTTCCTACAGTCATTATTTTCTGGAAATTCCTTTTGCATATAGTTATGGCTTTAATTGCTTTGAAGCTTTGCCTTGGCTGAAATTTTAGAATGTCTCAAGTCATGGTTTCCTCTGGCAGTTCAGCAATTATATGTATAGATACTGTATAGCTGAAATGGAAGGTACAATGCAAAGTATAGGAACTTCAAAGACAGAAATTGTTAAGCAGAGAGAGAAAACCTCGGATTTCTAAGGAAAACCATTCTAGGCCATAAGCACTCTAAAAAAAAAAGAAAAAAAAATTAAAAAAAGAAGGCCTGAACTTAACCTTCCAACCTTCCAGTTCATTACTACAATAATAAAGGTTAGCTCTACAACGTGCCCCAAGTGTGAATGGGGTGACATCAAGCTGGTGACAGGTCACTAGTGGGGCTCTGCAGGGCCCCATTTTAGGACCAATTCTCTTCAACTTCATCAATAACTTGGACACAGAACTCAAAGGTACACTAGGTGAATTTGTCAATGATACAAAACTGGGAGGAGCTCCCTTGAAGGGAGAGAGGCCCTGCAGAGAGACCTCGACAAATTACAGGACTGAGCAGTCACAAACTGCATGAAGTTTAGCAAAGACAAATGCCAGATTCTGCACCTGGGATGGAGCAATCCTGGATATACAGGGATATACAGGCAGACTGAGGTTTGTTCACCACTTCCCACAGTCAGGCAGGTGTTCTGCCATCGCTGGGAAGCCTGAGCTCCATTATGCATACCTGTGGCTTGGGAAAACAAACATCATCACTACAATGGTCCCCTCCTTCCTTCTTCTTTCACCAGCTTTACATGCTGAGCACCATGTCATGTGGCACAGAGTCCCTTTAGCACAAATTGGGGTTATGTGTCCCAGCTGTGTCCCATTCCAACTCCCTGTGCATGCCATACTACTGGTGGGGTGGGATGTGGAGCAGAAAAGGCATTGATGTTGTGTAGGCAGCACTCAGCAATAACACAAATATTTTGGTATTATAAGCCCTGTTTTCAGTACAAATCTGAAGTATAGCCCCATGCTAGCAGGTGTGAAAAAAATAATTCTGTCCCATCAAATACAGCACACAAGGCCAATGTTCAGAACACTAAGGAGCACTACAGGCAATGTTTGAGTAGCAGAAATAAAAATCAGTACTAACATAAGATTGATTAAAAATAGACCTTAAATTTATAGTTTATATATAGAAAGTATATAGATATCTGACCTACACAGTTTAGTGAGGGAAACACAAGGGGCTTCAGCACTTATTGGCTGTTCACATTCAAATAAACATTTGTGGGTATTTTACTAAATAGTACATTTAATTATATTTTATGAGATTCTACTTTATGAGATGAAGTATCAGATTTCAATTAGATTTTGTTAACCTTATTGTACGTCTCAATTAAAGTCTACCAATTTATCACTTCATGGAGGTAAAATCATCCATCATAAAGTTTCCTGGCTACAGATCACTAATTAATTGGTAGCTGGGACAGAATTTAATCGTTGTTAAAGACCCAGAATTTTTCACATCACTGTTGCAGAACTACATAGTCAATTAAGCAAAAAGAACCTGCCTATTTTACTTGGTTTATTATACTAATGCCTTGGAATGTTTGCATGAAATATAAATTCCCTTGTATCATAGTTAATTAGATCTAAAACCATGGTCTGTAAAAGTCAACTTTCTGACCCCTGGAGAATGAGTGTGAATCAATGCCAAAGACCACACCAAAGCATCAACTACTTAAACTAACAAAGTGATTTATGTCCTTCAAAGAGCAGAAACAGAGAGAATGCAATATTTTTTTAGTTCCTTTAAGTTTTATTACGACTTTATGATACCATTCTTGATGGCAGAGAAAAGGTTGGTGTCAGGGGACTGGTGCTACTTCCAAGTGTAACTGCCTCAACCAAGTCAGACAAGAATGACAAAAAATACTTCTTTTTGTCATTCTTTGTGCAAATGAAAGAAACTTGTCATTCCAACTTCACAAAACAGCACTAGAGATGAAATGCTCAACTCCACTGGGACAACCATTTTTTTTTTTGCTGTTATTACAGAAGAAAATTATAACCATAAAAATGTCCAATTTAGAAAAAAGGTGCCACTTTAGCATCATTTGCATAAAAGCTGTTACATACAAATTGTTATAAAGACAAATGTGTAGTACTCTTGTTGAAAATTGCTTATATCTTAGGTGCTTTGCCTGAAACGACATAAAGGCCTCTTCAAACTGAAATTCATTCTCAGGTAAATAAAGCTGAAAAAGAATTTTCACCTATTTTATGTACGTGAGCAGTTTTTCATATTGTTTTAAACAGATTTTTAACATGCATTTCTCACAAACTTTTAAATTCCTTCCCTCCTTAACCTGTTGGTGGCTTCCATTATAATAACTTGGCTTTACAGAAGAGGGCAAATGAAAAGCTTGTCCTGAGTGCAAGCTAATAATCAGCTTGAAAAGATAACTTTCTGCAAATGAGGGCAGCTTTTACTTTCTTCTCGTCTTTACTTTCTCCTTCAATGAGATGATCACTGTCTGGATGCCACTGATGTCTCTATCACCAGCATTGTTACCCATTGACTCAGGGAAATTTATTTATCCCCTCTCAGAAAATCAACCAGATATGCTGTGCCTGCTGAAAGTGGGCTACTTTGCAGCAATCAAGTAATAAGCTTTGGTACGTAATAATTGTTCTACAAAACAGTCCGATTTCTTTTTTTTTCTTTTTTTGGCAAAAAAGAAATCAGGGGCATTTATTAATATTTGATGTTAAACACTGGCACAATGTGAATTAACAAGAAATCTAAATTAAGTTTTGCAGTAAAGAGAATCATCAGACATATATTACTCTAATTGAGAACACGCTAATATAAATGAGAATGCTAGTAGGGAATTTTCAAGTGGTCTGGTAATCTTTTTATGTAATTGCAGAATCATTACATTAATGTAACTTGTTTGTAAACAGGAGAAACAGCTATCTGTAGAATGTCAAGTTAAGATGCCTGTAAACAGTTCGGTGTGTCTGAGATGGAGTATCGAAGTAAATAATGTTATGGTATAGAATCTGTAAGTTTGCTACTCGTGACTGTGAGACTATGAGACCTATAAGCATATGGATATGTTGAGACATTGTGCATTGCAGAACGAGTAACACTCTATGTTTCATGGAAACATTCAGTAAAATTGAAAGTAAAGTGTTCTCTAAAACTTAGGACAGTAAAAGACCAATAACAATAATATGCTGTATATATTCTATCTGCTTTTCCAACAGATCAATTGCTTTCTCAAGGAAAATAAAGTAATAAAATTACGAGTATATACTTGCTGATATGAAATCTAGTGTTTAATTGTTTAAATATACTGCAAGCACTAAACTGAAAAAGCTCTGTTTTGCCACATCAAAAAACACCAGCAATTCCAGGTGAGGACAGAAGCCTCTATATGTACTTCAACCAACTGACCACAAACTGTGAATGTGTAATTTTAAAATTTGAAAGCAAAGAAGAAAATTATGACTATTTCTCCTCTTTTTTTTTGTTTTTAGCATGAGAAAATACTAACACCTTACTTAGTCTTTCTCAGACCAAGATCCTGATGCTTTCTGGATGAAGGGCTCTGCTCAGCTGTGGGCCATGACCAGTTCACGTGAGCTGGAGTGTCACCTTTAGCTGGCACCTTTCCCTACCATCTGCACATCTTTCTGCACTATAATACAAGATCTTCCTATCTTCCTATCAAAGAAGTTACATGTTTTTAAAACCTTTTAGGATCACTTAGCCCTGAGTATCCCACAGGTCCAGTTATCCATGTCTTTCTAGGTAGCTTATTGATCTCTTGAGCTACCCAGGAAGTTAGATGGCCTAGCACACATCCATCTGTCCTCTCAAAACTTATAACTACTCACTCAGTTTGGAAGGGTGGATGAATATTTTGTGCAATTACATAAAAGATTTTATTTAAATTGTTTAATATTCCCATTAATAATATCTCCTTAAGTCATCTGTTGAGATTTTGTAATTTTAAATTTTCTCTGAAACTTAGAACAAATGCAAATAAAAAAAAAAAAAATAAGTCTCGCTACCTCTCACCTGGCTTATGATGAAATGTTTCTGTATGTTAATGGTTTGGTTATTAAAATGTATAAGGGCAATGAAAAAAGCCCAGAACAGACAGCATCGGTGATTGCCTTGAGAGATCCTTCCATAGAGGAGCAGCACTTTGGATCTCTGTGACATTAGTGACAGATATTTGTGGCTCAGAGGGCCCAGGTCACTGCAAGCCTAGAAGAGAACAAAAACAATATGCTGTACCTGTACAGAAAGTAAAGGGCAACGAAATATGTACCCAAAGCAAGACAGAGAAAATGGCCAATTGGCCACTGCGAAGCTGACACAGCACACAAGCAGAAGGGAGCAGCTGCTGAAGACAGGAGGTGATTTGTTCTCAATGCACCTCCCTAAGATTCCCCAGGGAAATGTAAAACTTAGCCAAAACTAGTTTCACAAAACAGAGGAGAAAAGGAGAAACAACTTCTGGTTCCTTTCCTCTGAAGATGAGAAGTTAACAAATGAGGAGTCCAAGCAACCTTCACCAACTTATGTAGGAGCTGGAAACTGAATCTAAGATTCCTGTTTGCCCAGATTGCTAAATGCAACCTCAACAAAGAGAGAAGTTTGCTGATGTTTGCATCATTAAAAGGAAGATTCTGGGGATTTTTGGCTGTGTTTTTCAGTGATGCCATCAAATTTCATCACAACCATTGCTAAAAACATAAATGGGAAAAATCTGATTGGTGATGCAACTGTGAAAATCCATGTATGTCAAGGTTTCAGGTTTTTGAGAGCTCTTGTTGAATCTCTTGGCAGATAAGATCCAGAAAAATAAATATTACAATATAAACTGTTGCTGTTTCTGTAAGTTTTGGTAGTATGTCTTTGAGGCCAGACATTTTTTCGTTTCAGGTACCTTTAGAATGATTAAGAGATACCTGAATAAATGAGGGAAAAGCAGACCTAAAATTCAGAAAGGTTTAAGGAAGATTCAGAGAAACAGAAAAAAAAATAGAGACCAAAGTCAGATGAATACTATACCTGTGAATAAATAGAAGTTTATGTGTGTGCCAATGCGTGTGGGTACATATATATATTTATAAGTTTATATACATAAAAAATGGATGTATCAAACCCACCTCTATTATTAAATAACTCAAAACTTATATTAAAGCCTTTTTCTCAGAGATATGCACCAATGATACAGACAGATTTGATACTATACAAAAGGAATTCCTGATTTGGAGGCCACACCAAAGCCCCACACACAAAGAAAGATCCTGTGAGAGTCAGAGGATTGGACCCTTGCTGTGCCCACAGAACTGACTCTTTAAAGTTGTATATTTTGGAACTTGAACCAGCTGAGGAAAATTAATCTCAGTGAATGAAAATATCTTGCCCAAATGTAAAAACCAACCAAATAAGGCAAGAGGAAGAGAAGATCCTGGAGGAGGTTGACTGTTTTGGTTTGTTTTGTTTTGTTGTTTTTTTTTTTTTTGTTTTTTTTTTGACAAATATTCACTCCTTATGTTCAGAATAACTGTGAGCTGAAAGCCTAGAATATTGCTTTTGCTATTGCCTAGAATAGTGCTGCCTCTTTAAACACAGTACCCTCTCCCCTTTTTTCATTTAGTTATCTTCTTCTCTGCTCTGTGGCTCAATCTGCATATGTTATTGGCCTCGATTCCCAGGGCTGCCACCTTAATCTGTAGTAGCTAATAGTACAACCTCACACATGGCCTGGGACCAGGCTCAGGTTAACAAGAAATCCAAAAGCAAATGGCTGGGGGAGGTTGCTATAAAATAACCACTTGAAAATTCAGGCTGTGATTTTTTTTCACATTTGCATGGAGGAAGCAAAGCTTTTAGTCTCAGAGGTTCAGTCAAATGCATTAAAAAGATGAACATTTTAGTTAATGTTCTAAGAAGATTTCTAAAAGCAGTTTTGATTGTGTACTATTAGCATTAATTAATTTTTATACTGAGACCAGCCGTTATATTAGTAGAATGCATATTTTAATCAATTTCCCCTTGCTGTTTTGTGCGAGTTAAAGGTAGCTTTGTGGTTTGTGCCTAGTTTATACAGTGCATTTAACTCAGTGTGCCTTAGGTAATGCTCATCTGAGGTTCAATGTATACTCTAATCAGAGTATGATACAAGAATTATGAATGAAACCCTGACAAGTAATGGGGTTGTTTTAATTTTGGACCAGAGTGGAATATACCTTCTTTAAACAGGTGCTTGAATACATTATTAAATAACACAATACTCAACTGCACTATCATCAAATGCAGGCATAAACAGTTAGGATTTTATCTCTGTTCAATAGCAGCTTACCTGCATCTGAAAGCAGCTGTTTTATATACATTTGCAATCATTCTGTCCCTGGTAAATTTAAAAGGATTCTGTCAAGGGATTTTTAAAAACAGTTTTGAGGTTATTATTTTAGAAATAGTTTATCATTTGTATGAGCAATTAAAAGATGGTCAAAGTTAATTAATTTCCCAGTTTGGTTTTTTTTACACTTTTTTGACAAACAGTAAGACTTCCTGCTCAGGATTGTTAAAAAGAGTTTGAAATTGGGATTGTATTGACGTTTATTTCTTTAGTCATAAACACCACTGATTATTCAGGTAGATGCTCAGGCTGGGAAGTGCTCAGAGGAACAACTACCCTACACTGTTCAGCTCCAATAATCCCTCTTCTCCCTTACCCCTTAGCACATCTCTCCCAGCCTTTCTTCACAACCTAAAAGAAAACTGATGTTGTGTCTCCACACACCAGTGAAAGAGGAGACAAGCAGGACATCAGATTTGGTTAGATCAGGAGACAAAACCTAGCCTTATAAAAAGTTTTTCGTTGCTTTCAACAAAAATTTCCTCAGGCCTCTCTGATCCTAAACAGAGCAGCCTTTGTAAACTATTGATTCAAGAGATAGGAAATCACTAAAAGAAAAGAGAGGGTGAGTAAAGACAACAGAGGTCAAAAAGACATAACAGGAGAAGGTGTAGTGGGGGCTAAGAAATATTTGGAGATACTTAGGTACAGGTAAACATCTGAAAACCAGTTTCTCAAAACAGATCTATTTCATTGTATATCAATTCTGCCTTGTCATCACAACCCTCCACTCATTCTTGCAGTGCCCGGGGCCTGCCATCCCATGCCACCAACCAAGGTCCTTCCAATTAAGTACAGCTACATAAGAAGTGATTGTCCCCACCCCATCCCTCTCAATGGACTTACCATTGGAGGTCGTTCTTCTCACTCCCAGAGGAAGGTGCTGTGCCTCCCACCATGCCCCTCTCCCCACACTGCCCTCAAGGTTTTTCTCCTCTTGTTGTCATGTCAGGACTTTTCGCTGCTCAGCAATTCTTTGAGGTCCAAAGGAAGGTCCAGTTCACTCTGTCAGAAACTGTGTGACTATGCTGTAAGGACAAATGTCTGCCCCAAGCTGCTTCCAGAATAAACAGACTGGAAAAACAAATGTTGGAGGGGAAAAAGAAGTCACAACTTCACAAACTGACAGCCCTACTACAGGATAATCTCTTGCCTTCCAGATCAGAAGTGCTTAGCCAGAGCAAGCACTGTGCCAAAAGCCTGCCCACAGCTAACCCTCCCACTGCCCTCGCCCCCATGAATGTCAGAGTGCAGGGGCTTCTCTTCTGGAGGCACAGACATGAACAAATAGCTGGAGGAAAGAAGGGCTGCAAGCATATGTCACAGGTGGACTGGAAAAGAGTTTCAGATCAAATGAGTGTAAAAGCAATATTAGCAATTCCCTCCCTTGAAGCCCAACCAATAATAGATTTATGCTGCCATATTCTCTCCAGCAGCACCGTCCTGGCAGGAGCATAGTCAGTGCTGCTGCAGTTCAGATCAGCACAGTCATGATTCAGGCTTCAAAGCACTAACCTATTCAAAAGTTTCTGATAAGAAGAAGAGATTACTTCAGTTTTCACCATTGCACAGAACAGGGCTGTCAGTCCCTGCCATTCTGTTGGTCAGTAGATCTCAAAAACTCAGCATCTCTAATTACACTTTTCTTGTATTAATAACTCGTAATAGTGATTACTGATAAAATAAGCATACATATGCTGGAGGGTTTTGGCATAAACAAGCACCAGTAGACTGCACATTGGCAAGCCTGCAGTGATGTTAAGTATTTAGAAGACATGAGAGGGAAGAAATCACTGTAAGTGATGCCAGAAAAAGTTGCCACTTTAAAGTACTTTGAGATTAAAATCTCAGGAAAAATTCATTTACTCTATGAGAAACTTACCCATTACCATTCCAGAAAATTGAGACTCCACAGATATTGCATGCCTATCCCTGCTAACATCTGCCCATTCACTCCTGGAGTCCTGGCTGAGGGTAAGACATGATTTTGATAGCAGAACCATTGCTCTATACAGACTTATAGGAATTATTTTCTTGCCTTTCCTAGATACAATCCCAATCAATCACCTAGAAATGAAGACTTCACTAGTTCATTACTAGATCCCTGAGCCATCCAGCTTCCCCAAATACTTCATAAAACTTCCAGTTTTCTAATATTTAAATTAAGTATTTCAATTACCTAATACTTAGCAATGTTGCTGATGTTTTTCTTGATTTTTCTTTCCTCACATGGACCTGGCTGGAAAAACTTCTATATCAAATGTATATCTTAATTAAATATAAGCTGTTTTAAGTGCAGGAAAATTTAAAAATTTCAAAGTTATCATTTTTCTCTCTCTTTCAAAGATGCAAATACCAGAAAGAGAGCAGTTAGACTTTAAAAGAAAAATTTATGAGTATTTCCCTCTTGGTACTCCTTCCAGTGCTTCCTAATTAAGGACAAGCCAATACAGTATCATGTACCAATCTGGTATTTATTAACAAAGCTAGTCATGATTTTTAACTGATTATTGCTCAGAGGATCCTCCCCTCATTAATATAAATGAATTAGGAGGAATAGTGCCAAATGTTGCAAATGGGAATTAACATGAGACTGCAAGGTATAATTAGTTGAAGACGCTAAATACATCAAAGTATTAATTTCTGTATGCATATATATATATATGCCTATATATGTATCACATGTATATATTATCTAAAAATATTATGTATATGTACACAGAGTGCACATATCAGCTTAAGAGCAACTTACAGATGGATGCATACCATTTTTATTATATTATACCCTGCAGCTACAGAAAACAAGGTATCCAACTGAAAGAGGATTACAAAATCTAGTGAACAAAACCAGAGAGATATCCACACAGGATAACATTGATGATAAGCATCATTTAAGGCAAAGAGTCTCTGAATCAGACACCACTGTAGGTAAAATATCACAACCCCATTATTTTGTTTTCTGTTACTCCCATAATTATGTAATTTCCCTCCTTTCCTCCTGCCATTTCTGTGTCTGTAAATGTGTCTCTGTGTGTGTGTGTGTGTGTCCGTGTGCATCTGCCAGTGTGGAAGTGCAAATACAACAAGGCTGAATCACTACAGTCCAGACAAAAATCATACCCTGCATTTGATTATTCAGATGAATATCAAACAGGATAGCAGCAAATTAGGACACATAACAGAAATATACTCACCTTTGTTTCTCTGCTGTACTCTGCACCCAGCCAGAAAAACATCCTCTCTTTTCATCATCTTCTGAAACCAAACCATGAGCTAGTTGGTAACATACAATAAATACAGTTTAAAAAAGCCAAGAGATGATCTACTACCAATCTTGCACCTGTGGGATCTGTTAATTCTACACAAAGGTGGTCTAATATAGATTGTGGCCAAATGTTTCTGCAAGGAAATGCTTTGTCCAGTTTCCTGGATTCATTTCCATGTTTCACAAGGAAGCCACTTTTACTCTGAACCAGAGAAGATAGGTGTGGATATAGAAAAAATTTAAATGGGGAAAGGAGGATGGATGGCACAGATGCATGACTACATCCTCATGTCATGTGGTAGGACTGTTTGCTGTGCCTCATAGTTACAATGAAGGGTTAGCACTTCTATTCTCAGACCATTCCTCAGCTTTGGACTAGAGTCTCCAAAATGCATCCAGAGTGCACAAAAGGACCAAACTTTATTGTAACTATTCACATGTCAGCAACAATACAGGAGATCAGCATCTTATATTTATCTTGTATTTATGAGCTACTAAACTGAACCAAACAAAAGGCCTGCGCATCCTGCCTTTGACTATTGATGGTATCAGATGTTTAGAGATGAAATGTAATAGAATTTCATCTCTAAATTTCTCTTGCTGCATCCATTTGGCAACTTACAGATTCCTTTTAGGCGGTTACATAGGTCAGCTTGTCTGATAATCCTAAAAAGAGGACACAGTAACTTCATCTCAACCTACATGACTTTGTCTAATCTTTTTTGAAGCTATTTTTCCTATTGGTGCCCACAATACTCTCTAGCACTTAGTGAAATTTTTGTGAGGAAGTACAAGCAGCTGTCCTCTCTTTGTTTTTAAATTGCTCCCCACTCCTTTCATTGATTGGCCCTAGCTCCTCTTGGAATGTTTCTTCCACCTTTATCTTCTCCAAGCCATTTATGACACAGTAGGCTTCCTCAGCTTTGACATGGTGTCTCGTTCACTTAAGAAGTCTAGGGAACTTTGAAGTTTGTATCATATGGAAACTTCCAATAAAATAAACAATTTTAAACAAAACTTTTCAGATCATGCTCACATTCATTCTGTGCTACATCTTTGACAGTATTTATCTGCTTCCTTAAAATGTGCCTTGCAACATGTTTTTAAACTGAAAGGTTGATATTGCAAGCAATTTAAGGTAGAGATTATATTTTTGTGTGTGCAGTAACAAGTATGATGATGGGGCCTTTAAATATGACTGCAAGAAAAGATAATAAACAAAAAAAATATAATAGTAGTACACATAAAAAGCATTTAGTAGTCTAACCTGTTCTATTAGGAAAGAAACATGGGGTTTATAATTTTTGCTTTTATCACTGAAGAAAACCCTTTATGAGCTTACTTATGTAAAACACACTTGTGGTCATAACTGCTTTACTGGCATTTTAATCTTCAGGATTTTTAGTCCCCTAAATATCTAATTAGTACTGCTTTTTTAAATGGCTTTATAAAAGCATCTTGGCATGTATGCATGGAGTGGCCTAGTGCCAAAGTACCATAACGTGCAGGAACAGTAACAACTCTGTTTCTGCACTGACTCTCTGCAATAAAATCTGATCAGGAAAAAATCAAATTCAAAGCTGACAGGACAGCTCACATTTCTGTTAGATCTCATAAATCATACTCAAAGGGAGAATTTCAAATCTTCAACAGGCCTTTGGTCTTTTTTTTTTTTTTTTCCCTTTTTTGCCTTTTACTCTTCATGTTATTCTTGATCTACATATATTGGTCATGTATTTTGGACAAATCCTGTCACTCCTGCAAGAAGGCTAAAGGGGAGGAAGACCAGCACATAAAGGATCTTGTCAAAAGGACACTGTAGATACTCAGAAGAGATTTTCTACAGCAAATCATCTAAGAAGTTTGATTTTACTCTGGAGCTGCAGCCTAATGGATTGCATAGGATGTTCTGGAGATTGACTACCTGCTACATTCTGGTAGTAGCAGAGGTTGAAGCACTAATATATACTCAGAAAGAGCTTCTTTCTCATTCACTTCTTCCTGCAAAGAGTCCTTTGTTTCTAAGTACCTGAACATTTGAAGCTTTAAGTTAATTCAGAAATCCAAATAAGGAGCTTAGGTTTTCACCTAATGTTTCCTCCCACTTGTCCAAACTAATCCTTAGCCCTTTCTCAAAACCAAAGTATGATGTTCTCCACTTCTGATCCCTAGCAGATAACACACAGACTTTGGCAAGTACATGTGACACACCAGTATGGCCCAGTCAACAGAAGGGCCCTTTGGTGCCACTATCAGTCCACAAAATTTGCAGTCACCCTCAGACTGCTCTAACTCATGGCAAGTGACAAAAGCTGGCTAATGATCAGTCAGTGCAAGGTGGCATCTTTGCTCACACCTCCCTCCCAATTAGCACTCCTTGCTCCTTGCCTGAAGCAGAAAATCTGGGCCTTTATATTATTTTCCCACAACAGCAGTCTCCATCATTAATTAGTGTATGGAAGCTCTGGAGATCCATTGGGAACAGGAAAAAAACATCCTCCTGTGACAGTGTTACTCATTCTAGGAGCTCCAATTCCCATCAAGCTGTTAGTGACACACCCTTGAGCTTCTGTTGACCCTGCACAAGACCTTCCTTTGGACTCAGGAAAGGAAACTGTGATATGAAACTCATGAAGCTTATAGCATCCTGACTCATGATTGTATTATCTGTATCTAATGGAGTTCAAGCTGTCTGAAACCTTTACTGTAGCTGGGACATTGGCAATGTCTGACTCCATGTGTACTCTCAGTTAATAATCTACTTTAGCTTACAGAAATATATCTTTCCCAGCAGGGAACTGATGTGGGTAACCGCTTTCTAATTTTACACTTATTTTCCTAAAACTTGAGCCAATGCAATCTCAAAATCACCATCAACTGGCTTAGAATAAGAAGCCAGAAATACAAAGGTCACCTTGGAGAAAAAAGCCAAAACCAAACCAAACCTAAAAACAAACCCAAAAAAACCAAAAAAACAAAAAAACAAAAAAAAAACGTATTGAAGGGAATCTGACAAAGGTCTGTACTTGTGTAGAAATTATAATCACCTTTTAAATATTTTGAAGTAACTATGGATAGGAAGAATATTTCAGATTCCTGTGATTTGTTAGTCACTAATATTACATTTACTTTCTGTATGACACCAGGTACAAGAAGAGAGTATTCACGTGGCATATGTTTCATATCAGTCAAAACAACTATTAAAAATACATTAAGAAACAAATAAGTAGTTTTCCACAACTCGTTTCCAAATACATGTATCTTTGGCACAATTGTAGATATTAGCATAGATTTGCGAACACCTTGGTCAGCAAAGAACAGCTCGAAAATATATTTCTTTCATCTGTAGTTTTATTGCAGAAGGTGAACTCAACATCTGCCCAGTTCAGATCATGGCTGTACTACCTTGTTCTGTGCACCTTGTTCTGATGAGTCTCTCAAAGTCCTAGTTTGACATCCAGTTGGTACAGTTTAAATCTGAAAATGGTCCGAGGTCAGGCCTTTGGCTGTTGTAAGGTGCCTATCAGCAATCTGAAGGGGATATCCCCAGGATATTAAATCTATTGACCTATTGACACAAAATCTCTAATGGTTGAAAAGAGCTGTCAGTCATGAGTCTCTGCTAAGTAGGATATGAAGTAAAACAAGCACGTTTTTTGATCATTCCCTAACAGCATCCCTGTTCATATTTTTTTCTTTGACCTTGAGCATAAGTAGACTCCTAGGACAAGGGTCTGCACGTAAAAGGCAGAGCCATCCGTTCAGATCACAAGGGAAAATTAAGTTTGAACGTTAGCGTCATTCTTCAAAAGTTAAATAATGCTTCTGGCATCAACAAGTTCCAAGCAAGATTCTGCTTTTTCTATTCACATTCTTCCCCATCCTTGTCCTCTTAATGAAGACTACATACCAGTACCTAATGTACTGGTCTGGTGTTATCACACAGAATATGTCACCTTCAATCCTCCTTTGTCTTTTGTCTATGCATAGATGACACTGGACAGAACGACCCTTATACTTCTCCCCTCCTCCCTGCCCCTTCCACATCTATAGAGGATTAACAAAGAAAGTTCTGTATATTATGTAAACACCCATTGAGAGGGCTGCAGGCAAAACAACAGAAAGTGTACAAGGACCAGGTCAAAAGAAAATGTAGAGAAGGAAAAATATTTCATCTGCATTCTAAAATACAGAAAGTTAACTCAGATAAAATTGATTCCAGAACAGTATGCATACTATTCCAGCAATATCTATTGCCATATGGGACTTTTAAATACTGGGTTTGGAAAGGAAAGAAAAGAACACAAGGTAGCCTAGTTAAAAACGCACCAGAAGTATGGAGACAGCAGCCCAGTCTGTTACTTGATATTCAAACCTTCTCAAAACTTTCCTGGGATTTTTTCCTTTTCTTCTTGGGGATTCTATACTGCTATGATCAAATACTTGACAGCCATTTTCAAGTAATTTTGCATGATTTCCATACTGAAGAAGTATTAAACATAAGATTCCAAGAAACTAGTCAGACTCTCTGCATTTTGCTATTTTCTTCAGCATAAATACCCTAACCAGTGCCCCTAAGCAGAGTGCAATATTGTACTATTTTTCCATATTTTCTTTTCCTCATAGAAAATTCAAGGCTTTTATATGTTTTCATGTTTGTTATACATTTTGATCAAATATCTCTTGAATATGTAGAAGGGAACAATGAACAACAATATTTTGGACTGTAGCTGGCAATGAGTGTTCAAGTACATCTACCTATCCTGTGATGCATTTAAATTCTCTTCTTGAAAGCCTTAGAATAAATAAGATTTTAGCACAATGTCTGAAGATAAAAAAATATATAAATAAAGCAAATATATGTTAAAAACTGGAGTGCAACTGTAAAATAATAAAATACATTTAAAAAGGAGGAAGCTATATAGTGTAACTGCAAATGACTCATCTTAATGGCATAACAAGAAGAAAAACATGCATGAATTTGGCATTTCTGTCAACCTTACAATTGTCTTAGTAAGGAAGGGGAGAGAGAAAGAGACTGACTTTAGATGGCTAAGAGCTGCCTATTAGCAGGGAAGCAAGCACTCTACTTTGTAAAATTTACCTTTTTATAACGTTTTGGGGATTTTCAGCTGATAAATGTAAATGTTAATCATTGTCTTGAAAACTACTACACTAAATTTCTGTTTCACTTACATCCCAGAGTGAGGCACTTATACAGAAAAAATTGCACTAGTTTCATTAATTTTGAAGCCATTCTGCAGTGATTAACATGCAAAGTCTGCCAAAGCATTTTCAAGGTTGTTTTTGCACTTTTCTGTGTCTGCAGCTCAGATCACTGGAAAGTGCTGTAGCTCCAAACATACCTAAATATCTTTATAATTCTGTAAACCCATAGCAAAAAATATTTCTATAGTATAAGCATGTCTCATATAAAGAATAGAAAAACTATGTGTCTCTTCCTTTCAGGGGATGCATTACTATCTTGGGAAGTTTTTAAAAGTGACCTATAAATAATTTACCAGGAGTTAGTTTTACAGAGCATATACTTTATGATGAATGAATGAAGAATGCCAAAATATTTATTTTATTCTTGTTACTTGAGTGATGTTTAGGGGATTTTGTTTGAGATATTTTTAAATTTTAGTTTGGTTTTCCTGTATTTTAATCACTGAACTGATTAGTGATATAAAAATATACAGCATGGTTGAAGAGGATGGGGAAAGAAGAAATATTTTAAATTTATCCTCTTCAAAAGGTTATACTATGATACTGCAATAATCCTCAGTAGTGTTAACAAAAGAAAAATAAAAAATGTACCATGAATTACCACTAAAACTCCTTTACTTTCCTTGATTCATTCCTCCTTTTATCTTCTTGACTGTTATGATATCATAATTTCACTAGCAATTCAGGCATAGATCGTAGTAAATGGAGTTAGATATATAACTGGAAAGAGAAGGAACAAAAGGGGGGTAAAAACCCCAACCCACAACTGTCAAGCCTTCTTACATTTAATAAAATATCAAAAAACATTATCTATACTCACATTCACATTTTCTTTGTTTATGTTTAAATCACTCTTTAAATGCTCCTGCCTTCCAAACTCTCCTAATATATAGGTATATGATCTCAAGAAGTTCAGTTTTAAGGACTTTTTAAACCAATAGCCCATCTTTCTAATTATAAATGGACTGAATAATCATAGCACTGATTTGCAACAGCAAAAGATGCAACAATTCATATTCAATTCTGTTTAACTGAGCATGTTATGTATGATGTGCAAGAGAGTCACCTTGTTCCTTTGCATCAACACCTGGAACAGGTATGGAGGCAGCATGCTTAGTCACTGGCAAGGAAGGAAAATCCTGTCTTATTTTATAAGGCCCCCATTTGTCCATCTTGGAAGCAACAGCACAGAATGTTTGGCATGGACTCCAGTTCAAGGACTGCAACGAGAATCTCCTATGCAGACAACCAAGAGTGGTTTTTGTGTACTTTCCCCATGTCTGGCCTGAATATCTAGTAGCCACTTCTTCAGATGATGCACCTATGCACTAAAAGACAATAATAAAGAGATAAAGAGGCAAGGTAAATACTAACCAGAGATATCATGAGCCTTATAGAAATGCACTAGGAGACTAGTGTCATTCTTGTTGCTTGTTTTAACTGTTGTAGAAAATTGTTTTGCAATATATATAAAACTAAGTTAATAATGTTTTTAAGGCTTTGCAGATAGAAGTCCACAGCTCTGAAAAATATTACAGCTCTGGATGAAGAAGCATGGCCAGATCTGTGTGAAGCTGTTTTGCATAAACTCACACCCATAACAGTCAAGTTCCATGCTGGTGCTACCTCATGCAGATGCTGCAGATCCCTTCAGCTTACCTCCCTTAGTGCTTTGAAAAAAACAGAATGCAAGCATAAGTTTCTTGACTGTTTTAGTTTTATGCTATTGCTTTATCCCCAAGTACCACCTAAAATCTTCTCTAGATGAAAATTATCAGCATCAAAAGATTAGAAAGAATTGTCTCCTCCATGCTACTAATCTCTTTGGAGACAGAAGAGGTTGATATTAATTTCTTGGATTAATTTCATCATCTTTAATACTAAAAAAAGGGAATTAGGAAGAGAGGGAGAGAAGAAAGGCAGCTCAGTTGTCTTACCACCTCCCAAGTACCCTTGGTTTGTACGGATGTGCCACAGTCTCCAGTGGAAAGCCTATGGATTTACACCTCTATAGAAGGGAACTGACCTCCTCTAGTCATGAAGATAGATATTTTTAATGACAGTCGTTCTGGGTTCTAAGACCTTCAGCTTCTGTAAAGAAAGGTTTACCCAACAAAGGGTAAGGGTGAGAAGGACAGCACTGCATTGCCCATGTTGCTTTCAGCTGCTGACCTTCACCTTGCACACATTCTCCTGAAGAGGGACACAAACACAGCGCTAGCTCATTTGCTCTGAGCATTTCTCTGCTCCTTCTCCACCCTACCAGGCTGTTTGGGGTTGATCACTGGAGCCATCTTGAGTGTATTTGTCACCAACTGCTTCCCACAACCTCATTGCTCCCCTACCCACTTCCAGAGTGTTGCACCATGCTGCAGGAGCCTGCAGTGCCATTTGCCAACACCATCTGCCGGACCTCCTGAGCCAAGATTACCTTCTCCCAAACCCACACCATTTCTATCAGGGTTCCAAAGCCAGCAGACAAGGGGTCACAATCTGAAAAGAAGGGCCTAAAAGATCTGAAGCTGCTGTTCTTATTCCCAGCATCTTTTCTTTCTCCTTCCAGCACACAAACATCATCCTTATCCTCCAGTAATTGTTCTGGGCGACAAAGAAAATTCCAGTACAACCTTTGACTTCTGTTTTAATCACATGAGCAACTGCATCAAAACTGTAAGGAGACAATTCTAATAACGTCTTTTCTATCTCCAGACTGTCCTAGTCTAAAGAACAGAAACTAAAGAGCCAGATGGTGCTCATGTATACATACTCTTGAACTCTAATTTCAATCTCCCTCTCAGAAATTATTTTAATAATAGAATTTAGAAGTTGCCATATTTCATGCTTGTGAGGTACTTGCCACACCTTATACATCTTTAACTTCCAGAAATTTCTTGTTTACATATTCTTTCATTTCTAAAGTATCTGAATAGGAATGGCCCATGCCAGCAGTACTGAAGAAGGTTAGTCTTCCTCTATTGCTACTCCCTCTGATGAAAAACTTCTGCATGCAGCCTCAGGCTTCATCACTTCTTTGTTCCTTTGGGCCCCCCCCATACACTTGGCAAGGACTGTGGTCCTTCCACAGCTGCACTGGGCACAAGGGCAGATTGCTGACTCCATTTATGAAGAGAAAGCCTATGAAAATTAGGCTTTACTATGAAAAAAAAAAAAATCAGGTTATTACTTTGAAACCATGGAGTATTTCTTTCACATTCAGTTGAAACAGAGATAAATATGCAAAGAGTAATTTTTCCTTTGTAAACCATTTCCAGGGGTTGTCTGCTTTGGCAGAAAAAGAAGAGGAGAGCAGAATCCCTGAGTTCTACTTCTGCTTTTGACTCTCAGCTAGCTGTATGATTTTCTCAGTTTCCTCAGTCAAGGCATTCCTCAGTTTACCAATTTACAAAATGGATACAACAGTGATATATCCACAGGACAGGAATTCAGGAATAAAAGCAGCTGTTTGCAAAAGACTTCAACACTGACAGAAAAAAAAAAAAAAAAAAAAAAAGCATATAACTTATTCTTTCAAATTAAATATGGGATAGATCATTCACATATCTATACATAAACTCAAGCCATGAATCTGCTTGTAAGTGAACCACTCCTACATGAACCCTGCACTCTGTTTATAAGGCACATTGTTTCCTTTATAAAGCCTACAGAAGTCAGACTTTGATTTGAATATAATAAAATTGCAGAAACAGCAGAAGCTGGCCATGTAACTCCTTTTTTAATGAATACCTAAAGTAACAGTCCTCTAAGCCATTGTGTCATCTTTCAACTCCTGTCCCTCCCTCCCCCTTTCTGCACCAAACTCGAGGAAAAGAAAAACTGATTGGCAGGTACTATAGCTGGCGTGAATAACCACGACTATATATCTTGTCAAAAATCAGCATGTACTTTAAAAAAGAAGAAAGTAAAATATGAAGATAAGAGGAATAATCTGAGGCTCTCCCATATTCTCATTCAAATTTTTCTATTTAGATTTCACTATATTTCCTTTTTTAACCTTCTCCTGCAGGTCTTTATATATAGGACAAAAAAATCCACTTCTGTCATTTAAAGCATGATGAAAGTACCAAAGAAAAATCTATTTTCAGCTGTTTCTCGTTAGAGCACTTTTTTGCCACTGTGATGAAAGTCGATGCAAAGAAAGAAAGACGAGTCACTGATGAAGATGAAGAAGCATTTCTGATCAGCCATCTGTTCAACCAATTAAAACCCTCGCAAATAAAGTTGTGTATACTTATATAGCTAACCCATAAAGATATACATATCTATGTGTACACTGGCATGCGAATACATACATATAAATACCATGTAAAGTCTACTTTGCATACACTGAACTCTGCTTGCATGCTGAGCATAGCTAATTAAATACACACATAGAGAAACACTTAAAATGCGAAATAGACTTTGGCCCTGCTGGGGAACAAAGCCTTCTCTATTTACATCCCTTTCTCTTAATGGTCCTTATGCAGTAAAAATAAAGTCCAAACACTATAATTTGACTCCCAGAAAAGTTACAAATACTGTAGGTATCTTTAGAAACAGCTGCAAAAGTGGATTCACTTCTGACAAGATTGGTGTTAATTACCAGTAAGGACTTCAGTATAATACTATTTAAATCATTTTAAATTATCCCTCTCAAAAATTAATTTTTCATCAAAGATTACACAAAAAAATCATGATATCATCTCTGCAGCTGCGATTTAGTAATAATTTCATCTATTATTACCAATGTCACTTAGATAAAAGAAAAATGGCATCCTACTGTGCTGATTCCAGCATAGGCCATATATAGAAATTTTTAACTATCACTTATAATCGCCTTGATGAGCTTAAACCTCCTCTCAATTAACACCCTAAATGACACTGAGACATCTTAATGGAGGATGTAAGTAAAGGAAAAAGACTTTAATCAAAGAATAAAAAGAGAAGTGCCAAGAAAAAGGAGGAAGTCTGGTGCACCTCTCAGTGTCCAATCTCACTGGGGTCCTTTATCTTGTCTTGAACTTCTTGTCATCTTTATATTGTGACTGTAACTTCACAGGAACCCTAAGAAGAAAAAAAAAAAAAAAAAGGTGTGCATGTTCTTATCTGCAGTTCCCATCCTTGTCTTAGAAAGACAGTAGGGGTTTGCACCGTACAGGCAAACACAGGTTAAATGAAACTGAAGAGACTGTGAAAAATAAAACAATTTCATCTTACAATGAAGCTTACTCCATTTTTGTTATTACTTCAATAGTGGTTCAGGGCAAATCTTAAAGACTGGAATACAGTCATTCACACACTATTCAATAAACCTTGAATGAGTGTGTTTTCATCCTAACATCCCAACCTCAATAAAAGTTCTGCTTTCACAGCCAGCAGGTAATTATACTTTTAAAGATCTCATCTGCCAGACAACCACGTAAATATTTGCTTAAATGGCACCTACAGTCGATATTATTAAGGGCATTTTCGTCTCCTTAGCATATCTATAAGACTCACAATGCAAGCATTTAAATGCATACACTTACTGGGTGGTTGTGATAGCACTCTTCAAATAGCAGGAAGGCTGAGAAATAAGTCTCTATCTAGTGTTTCCCAAACTTGTGAACTCAACTTTCTAGCCTTCAGAGTAACCACCCTGACATAGTAAACCGATAATCTTCAGCTCTCTCTGCAGCCTTCTTGCATACCCTTGTGCAAAAATCCTGGGGGATGACTACAGCCTGGGAACTGCTGTTTTGGGATGTACATGGCTGAAGGTACAGGCAGAGGATGGTTTTGCCCTGGTAATGACAATCTGCCAGCTCTGATAGAGAAAAAAGGGCTTTGGGAAGTGTGATCACAAATTATGTCTGAGGAACTTTGTGAGGTGCTCTAAGTGCTTGGGAACCATAAATCTCTGCTCTGCTGCACCAGCTAATGGGGCCATTACATTTGAAAGTATCTAAACAACACACAGAAGTTCATTTATATATATATATATATATATATATATATATGTATATATATATGTATACATACATACACATGAACAAATATATAGATATATATATAGTTTCACTGCCTAATATTTTTTCAGCTAATTCACTCATAATGAGAACCAAATTAATATTTCTGTGTGCATTAATAGTAAAAAAAAAAAAAAAAATCCAATTAAAATTAGCTATGGTATTTCATTCCTTTCAAGCGTTTTTTGCCCATTACAGCTTCACAAACTGTTAGCTACAAATTACACCAGTTAAGGATTCAGGTTATTTTGATTAAGAAATAATTTGCAAATGGATTTTGTTTTTATTTTTCATAGGTATTTGTTGAATACTTCATCCAACAATTTCTGCTTGTGGGTTATTTGCTTCAGCTTTTCACTAGTCACTCCTATTCTCTATGCACATGGTATTTATGACACACAAAGTACTGTTAAAAGAGCCCCTCAGGTAAAGGTAAGAAATATCCCAACCTCTGCTCCATAACAGGCACAGTATCCACTAAATTTAGTCACTGCTGTTACAGAGAAATTGATCAAACTCTCCTGTGCTGGATGATTTTAGATGCATGAATACTACACAGCAACTAATAATGAGCAATGGACTGTGTATTGTTAGGGAGAAATTTGCTGATGTGCAGTGAATCATGGAATCACAGAATCATAGAACACCCTGAGTTTAAAAATACTCACAAGGATCACTGATCCCAGCTCCTGGCCCTGCACAGCACCATCCCCAAGAATGTGCCCAAGAATATTGTCCAAACAATTCTTGAGCTCTGTCAGGCTTGGGGCTGTGACCACTGCCCTGGGGAGATGTTCCAGTGACCAACCACGCTCTGGGTGAGGAACCTTTTCCTGACATCCAACCTGAACCTCCCCTAATACAACTTCAGGCCGTTCCCTCAGTCCTGTCACTGTCACCACAGAGATCAGTGCCTGCACCTCACAACAAAGTTGTAGACTGCTGAAGTCTCCCCTCAGTCTCCTTTTTGTCTATTTTATCCAGTTCATCCAGACCAAGTGACCTCAGCCTCTCCTCATATGGCTTTGTATTAGTACCTGCGCAACTTTCAGCATTCACAAATATTACTCTGCCATGGGACATCACTCTGAATATTTCCTGTTAAAGACCTTCTTGTGACTCACAAAATAAACAACCTTCCAGCATTTATTCTCCAAACTGGTTTTTGTTCAGGTTTCTTTTACCCTAATTTGGAATTCTAGCCAAACATAACTTTTTCATAAATTAAAATTTAAGGAGGCTTGATTTTGCATACATAACATACAAGGTAGCAGTGAAGTAATGCATGCAATTAAAAAAAATCCCAAAATATTCACTGATCTGAAGGTTGACAGTCTATCACTTTATAAAAAAAAAAAAAAAGAAAAAAAAAAGAAAAAAGAAAAAGCTAATAGCTTTTCAAAAAGGAAATAACTCGCATCAGTTTCTGCAAGTACCCAGTCTGCTGCTAAATGCTAAGCACTCCATCTGAAAGACAACTCCTTGTATGATCAAGGAAATGCTTATTTTCTTATCCAGCAGAACTCCAAGTACACTGCTTTTAACTTGGTCTCCATTTCACTGTTTTACCAGTATGATAAGCATTTCTGTTGATTACAAGGCTAAAAAAAAAAAAAAAAAGCCTTTTCTGATCAAAATGGCTGTGGCAACAAGGAGCCTAAGGCAGACTTGGTAATGCTGATATCAAAAGGAAGGCCTTTTCCTGGAATTGGGTTTGAGCTGCCTCAGCAAGCGACTCTTATAAACTGTATCTCTTCAGAGGAATGGGAGAGTGCCAGTCAAGCCACACTGTGAAATACTTTCAAGTGCAGACAAGCCTTAGAGCTCTGATATTCAGATTCATCTAAACAAATGCATACTTCACTGTGGATGGACATTCTCAAACTGGTTAATCATTTTGTGACCTCGCCAGCATTATGAAGTTTGGCAAGACAGTTAAATCAATCTAATACTAAGAAAAACAAAATCGAATTTTTCCAATAATTTCCTCTGGTCTCAGCTATACACTGATGCTTCTTGCTCTGCAGAGACACAGTGTTCACCTGATCTCTAAGCTAACCAATTTATTTCACTAAACTGGCAGAAAATGCTGCATTGGTATTTGCTGCATTCATTTTCTGTCTGTTTAGTAAGCTGAAGCAGCTTGCTGGGGCATCAAACAAGTTCCAGAGCCAGCGTGAGAAGGCGGGAGGAAGGAAGGTTGTTTCTTCTCTGTATCAGCAGGATTTTAGGATTGTCCTCTGGGGAAATCAAGCCTTTAAACACTGTTATGTCACTGTACTTGGAGTTATCACTTTCACCATGCCAGAGCTATTGTTCTGACCAAAATACAGGGATCTCTGGTAAAGAATAAACAACAAGACTTTCACAAATACAGTTGGGTTTTTTTTCAGAGTGGAATAAATTACACAGAGACAGGCACCAGCCTGGCAGTTGATTAAGATTACGAAGAAGACAAAGAGCAAGCAAACCACACTTTCCTCTCCTAACCAGCTCTGCTATGGGTGCAACTGCCCTGACATATATGCCATTTTATCTACAAAAGAGTGTTTCTGCTCTATACTTGTCTTGTTCAGAAAGTTGTATCAGTTTATCCGTTTTTTGTACCATTGTAAACGTAGCTTCCAATGGAAGTGTCTGACATTCCAGTTATATCACAAGCCCTTTCTAGCTAGGATATGGTCATAACAGAAACCTTTTGGCTTTTGATTACAAAGAAAGCCTATATTTCAGTGGATATCCTACCACGAAGCTGCACAGCTGCTATTTTTGCTTCTTCAGTCACCACCTTTCCAAACAAAAAAGAAATTCTCGGTGTGCTGTGAATAACAATAAAAAAAAATCTATTCAAAATTACTCTGCTGCATTTGTGTCCTTTTATTTCTTTGCCAACAATATGGGAGTTCACTCTAAAATTCCCAACATTCTGCAGTTGCTTGAGAGCCAGAACAGCTCTCAAGCCAGGTCTAAATTATAAAGTGTTGTTGACAAAGCTGCTTCAGTCACAAGCATGAAAAAATCACACCCTTAATTGATATAGATATGCGAGCAACACCCTCTGTATGCACTCAAGAATCCCCTTGCTGGCATGGCTTATGCCACTCAAAAAGGTAGTTGAAGAAAAAAGGCTCCTTGTGCCAATGTATATTTTTCCTCTGGTACAACCCAGCCAACAAAGCCTGTGTGACATGGACCAGTGATTCCTAAATTTTCTCTAACAATCCTTGCTTGACAAAATTGGCCATGTGTAACACCTCTCTGCAACCAGGTTGCTTCCCCTAAACTGATCTTTAGTTCCACCTTTTGTCCCTCTTCCTACGGCATAGACACTTTTTCTCTGCCCCTACTGTTTCCCTCCCACCTCATGTGTTCCCCCTTTTTAAGGGACCATTTCTGACTAGAGTAACAGACCCTGTCAAAATGGAAAAAAAATGAAAGCAAGTAAAGACTTTCCATTTTACACTTTAGTTTCATCATTTTCACCACTGAAAGTCACCAAATCTCAGGATAGTTGAGTTTGATAAGGACCTCTGGGCATCAACTGGTCCAACCCCATGGACAAAGCAGAGTCAACTGGACCAGGTTGCTTAGGACCTTGTCCAGTCAGGTTTGGAGTATTTTTAAAGATGGAGACAAAGAGGGAATCTATGCTGGAACCTGCATGCTTTAAACTATTTCCTTATGGAAAACATCTCAAAGTCTGCACAGACTCCATCAGGTTTCTCTCATTTACTTCCAATACCCTGTAACTGGCCGAGAGGCAGTTAAAGGTAGAGCAAACATTTAAAACTCAGGCATCATTTGGGGAGCTAAAGAGGATTGTTTTTCTATAGTTTCTCTATCTTTTTATCTATTTTTGAAAAATTGGAAGGCGGTGTCCTCTGCTTCTTTGTATTGAAGTTGCTACCTGACCCCTAATAATTCTGAATCTACTGATACTTCAGGGTGCATGAATGTGTCTAGCAGGATGGGCTGACTCTTGCATTTGACATATAGCCATGTATTTCTACAGAACAGACAGCGGTTATTCCTATTGTATATATATATATATATATATGATTAAAAATTATACCTATGACTTAAAAGTACAAGGCAATCAGTATGAAGTACACAGAGTGGTCCCTAGGTTGTAGATATGCTCATCCCCTCCTCCCTCTCTTCTCTTCAACTTATTCTCAATGAGATATCTTGCCATACACACCCTAACACTTTAGTTCATTTAAGTGAAGATTTAATCTAGCAGAATGGAATCCTCCTACACTATATTGCATGCTTGGATGGATCTATGGCTAACTGGACAGGTGCAAGCATGAATTATAATACAGCATTATGTTAGCAAATGCTGCCTCCATATGTAATTTTCAGAAAGAAACTCTGGCCTACAAAGCTCCTTCATTTGCTTTGGAGTTATACACAGTACTTCACTGATGTTCATTGAGGAACATTACCAAAAAAAAAGAAAAAACTAAAGCCAAATTAAAAGAAAATCAAATTCTGCAGAGCTAATCATATGGGAAAAAATATTGTAGGATTTTTTTCCTGAATCTATGTCCTCAATCTTAGAATAAGATGGATAGAAAAGATAACTTAATAATCATATTATTTTCAAAACTATATGACTAATTGACTGAGTTACTATAACCCAAACCCTAACATTAGAAGCATTATTTGGGAAAGAAAAATGTGCTTGATATTTTCTTTAAAATTAATTGAATTTGGTGAATCATTGTTCTGTATCTCTCTTATCAATGCCAAAATATTGTAGTAAATAAGTAAGAGCATATCTTTAATAGATAAGAGATTTTTTTCAAAAGAGCACAAAGGTCTGTGAAGATGATGAAATTTCTATTCTTGAAAATCAGCTCTATCAGAGTTGAAACAGAGCAAGCACTTAACACATAAAAAAAGCATGGTTCTAAGTGAAGAAAAAGATTGCATCCAATTGAAATTTCAGGGAATGTAAGTATGAAGAATGCAATCTCCCAGTCAGAAATTGATTAAGGTACCACTCTTTAAGCTGGGAGATCTTTAGTTTTTGTAAGTGGACAGGACCAAGTTAGCATTTCATTCAAGAAGTGCCATATTGACAACAGTGCAGTTTCCCATACAGAGGAAACATACAGCTGAAATCATGATACCACACCAGTTCAAGTTCTGTATTCGCAATCTGTATTTCGTCTACAGCTCTTTTTTTCCTTGAAACATTAAATTTAGAAAGAAATCTTTTAAGAAAACAACAGAAAAATCTACTACAGAACAAATCATGTCTACAAGATTCCTGACAAAAGCATGAGTTTCCTTGCAGACTGCATTAGTAATTATTAAATGGCAACAGCATCTTTATGTTAACAATATTTTTCTCTGCCTGTCAATTACTCATACTCTGATTGTCTATTTTTAAATTTAAATTCTTGGTAGCAGTTGAAAACTGAAAAATTCAGCTGAAGAAAGCATCAAAATACCTTCAAAATTACTTGGGACATATTCTGGAGTCTAAGTCCCCAGTCTAGTTTGCCATTAGGGTCATACCATAGCAATCCCAAAAGGTCCTTAATTATACCACAAGCTTTGGCCTCTAAGGCTACATATACAGAGTGTTCTCCATCTCCATTTAAAAATTGTGAGAAAAAAAAAAAAAAAACCCACGGTTTTGCTTCAGTATCTGAGTAGCATTGTTGGTAATGCATCACCAAACTACTCCCTGCAAGCAAAACCAGCCTCAAGGCAGCTGTTTCCCCAGAAGCACCACAGGACTGCCACAGAGATCACAGTCCAGGGTATGTTCATGCATCCTCTGTGCCCTCTTAATACATTTTGAGAAAAGTGGGCACTCATTTAGCAAAAAGACATGCCAGCAGATCAATATAAAATGTGCAGCCTTCCAATAGTCTTAATGCTCCATCATGATTGAATAAGACATTAGGTGGACTGCAAAGTATACAGGACTGACCGACAGTTAAGCTTTAATTAGTTAAGGCAGCATAGAGACTCCCTGGAACAATATGCTTGTATTTCTTAGAAATGCAGGAATGCTTTTATAGAAATATGAACTAAAAATAACTACTATGCAAGGTAAAGGTGGGAGGAATTAGGGCATGAAATCCTCAACAGACAGCTCATGAGCTTTCTCTCTGGGGTGGTGTTTGAAATATAACTACTCCCTGAAGAGTCTAGATACAGTAGAAAAAGTTCCAGGAAGGGCTGTACCCTTTACGATACAAGCTGAGTGCATGCAACAGGAAGGAAGAAAAAGTTTAAAATTGCTCATGTTTTTTCCTGCCTCTGCCACTGATGATGCTCTGTGAGATCTTTAGAGATGCACTTCACTCCCTACCCAAACTGAAAATACGTGTTCCATTTAGGCATTGTGCGTTTAACTATCTGCAAAAACATTTTGATCTTCAGATTAAAAAGACATAAAAGAAACGGAATCTCAAGGCTGCATGCAGGAGAAAGACTGGGATGAAAAAATCCAAAATGTAGAGACTGTCTTGCCTAATTGTAGCTTGGCTCCTGCAGTCAGCTGGCTGTGGTGACACGGCCCTGCTTCAGACGGAGCAGTGTGCAAAAATGTTGACCAAAATGTTATGGTATGAAGTGGTAACACAGTCTTACAAGAAAATATTGTATTAAGTTTCTACATTGGAATTTGAAGTCTGTGGATATGCAGAATAGAACAATTTCAAATGAAAAGCAGAGTTTGGCCTAAGTATAGTCATTTCAGTTAAAAAAAATGAATGGGTTTGAAGGCATGTGGTGGAGAATAGTTAAAAATTACTGGAGTGCTCTTCAGATTATTGAAGCAATCTAGGGAATCTAAATTGGTCTGCAGTGCCCGTGCCCAGAGCACCCTATTCACTTCCAAAATGAAGTGCTCTTAATAAAAAATTAAAAAAAAAAATTTAAAAAAAGTGAAGCATTGCATTTGGAAAGGACGAAGCACTTCATTTTCTTCTTCTTTTTTTTTTTCCTTCACAAATATTTCTTTTTGGAATCAAATTGAAAAGCTTTTTATCACTGTAGGCAAACTCACAAATTATTTTAAAATTAAGCCCTATTTAAAACAAAGGAGAATAATTAAAATAACACTAACATCCTCCTGCCTTGAAACACAGCAAAAGTGAAAGGGAAATAGAGAAAAAAGTAGGTGAGATAAGAAAAAATCCATACCTTCAAGGGAGCAAAAAGAATCGTAAGGACATCTCTGACCTGGTCTGTGTACTTTGCAGAGATCCACAAATCAATACACTGCTGAAGCAATAGGGTGGTCTTGGGAATTGACCATGGTGACCCTATTTCCTCACCTTTGGCTGCACGAACTTCCTTCACATCACAGAAAAATGCCTCTCCTCCTTCCTGGTTGTATCTCAGTGACTGCTCCCTTAACAGCTGCACAGGACTCCTTAACAACTCTTTCTGAATGGATTTTTCTTTCTTTGGTGAGAGACATCTTGCATGGGCTGATTCTAAAGATGTTGTTGTGATTTACTCAGGGTTAAAGCTCCAGATAGTCAGTGTGTAGGACTAGGGGGATTTCAGCTTTCATTTAACATGAGTGTTTTCTAGCCCCTATAGTTGGTGATAAAAACTTGGAAATGTGTCCCCAGGAAACTATAGATTCCAAATCCCAGCAGGCAAATAGAAAGATGTCCCCTTTCTCACCACTCCACATGCAAGCCAAATTATTTTTAAAGTTCAGTATTTAGAAACCATCTTTGCAAGTGTGGAACATTTGGGTCTGCCAATCTCCCTTTGCTCTGCCTCCCTCCCGGTATGGAACCTTTCCTCATCAGCTAAGATTAAACCAAGAACCAGAACAGGGGCTCTGTGCAGACTGAAGCCAGATCAGAGAGAATGAGATGAGCCTGGAGCAGGGATTTTGGGCTCCCTGAGCATCGAGGCAGAGGCATTGCCCCTCCTGGAGCAAGTGCCGGGGGTGAAGTTGCAGGCTGGCAGCCTGCCGCCACGCTGGGAGCAATCCAGGGAGGGTTTATGTCTGTGGGACCGAGGAATGCAGCGGGCCCCGCTCGGAGGAAAGAAGAAGAGTCAGCTTTGCTGCCAACAGAATTAGGGCTCTCTTCCAGCATTCAGAAACGTACATACTTTTATGTATTTGCCACATGGCTTTGCAGCGCAGCAGCACATGTGTTGTGGCTGCGCAGCGCCGAGTGAAAAGAGCACCCAAATCAAGGAGTGTTGTGGGTGGGGAGGTGGCATGGGGAAGTACTGGGCAGATGAATGGTGGTACCTGAGGTTGGGAAAGAAAGCAAAAAACACTCATCTTCTGATAGCCAAAGAAAATGGTTGCACCTGACTGACTTCATGCAAGTGCAGGAGACCCATTACCAGAACTGATCAAAGATTCAAGAGAAGATCTACTCTATCCCTTATTTTCTTTCCCTGATTTTGTTATTGTCAACCTGTGCCCTGGTGGCGCTGTCTGTAGTACAAAAGTCTTCATGGAGACCAGACTCCATTGAACCAGGCAACAAAACCATAAGAAATAATCATAAAGACCTTACATCAAAATCTGTCAAGAGGGGCAAAGGGTAGAAGGAATGAAACATTTAAATTCCAGTCTCAGGTTCCCAAAGTCCCACTCCAGTAGCTTAAGTATAAAAGACATCCCTCCTCCTATGGTTTAAGTTAACACAGGGACAAAAGTTGAAAAATCAGGCCCTCTCTTCCTATTGCTCTTCTGAAAACAGGCCACAACATAATTTCCAGCATACATTTGCGCTTAAGAGGAAAAATTCTATAAAAATGGACATTTTTGACAAACATGCCTATGGCTCATGAATAATCTTGGAAAACAAGGAGGAAATTTAGGGAGAGTCAGTTCCAAATGCAAAAGAAGGTTTTCCTTGCCATGACCACAGCCAGTACTTGCTCAGCAGAGAAGCAGGTGACACAAGACAATCTGCATGCAGCTGAAGGCTGATGGAAAGCTTGCTTGTGCTCAGCACACTAGAGAAGTTGTTCGGGAACAGTTACGTAAAGATTAGCCCTGTAACGCTGCCAAATACTTTGTGTTATTATGTGCTGTGTTTGTGCCAGGCAGCCCCACATGTCAGAGCTGCCTCACAGGGCAGTTTTAACATGCACACCCACATTTTCAGAGTGCTCGGAAGAATAAAAAAGCCACGGAGGAACCAACTCTGACCTCATTCGCATGGCTGCCACCGCCGATTCCCGTCAGCTTGCCTGAGTGCAACCAGTGCAGAGCCGGAAAGGCACATCTACCGCATTTTGGAGATGGCTGTCCTCACCTCCCCTCCTCCTCCTGACCCATCATGTTTCCTCAGAGAATCCCAGCTGCATGGATAAAAAAAAGTAGCAAATCAACCATGTGGGAGCATACAAATTTAATGTTGGTTAAAGACGAAGGCTGTCTAAATAACACAATGGTTGGAGTTATGCAGGTCATAAGTCTAGGGAGTAAGGAGCTCACGGTGTTTCTTTTCTCCCTTGTTCAGTTCTCTTCACAAAAGTTCATTAAACAATGATTCTTTCACCTTTAAAAATTTATGAATGAATGATGTGCTCATGAAAATGAGAAAGCAAAAAGCCCTGGCCATAGCCCGACTCAGCACAGGCTAGCACTCTGCAACCTTCCCCACATGCCTGCCTCTCACAGTGTACTTCCAGCCTGATGCGTAGAGGTCTTTTCTCACACATGTGAGACATACCTGTCCTGGCAGGGAGGGGACATGGAGCCAAAGACCTAGAGGAAAACAGTGTTTCATTAGTCCAGCAAAAGAAATCCACCTTTGATCTGCATTATGCAGGTCCCAGTTACAAGGATGCCATAGCCATAAAGAAAAATCTGAATCTGTCTAAAAATAAAGAGGTCTATTATTTCAACTAGTATCAAAAGTGGCACTGTCCTCTTCCATGTCCTGAATATAGGACTACACATCAGTGTAGCTTGCCTGATAATACAGGAGCAATCAATAACCAACAATAATGACAAGTTTTTATGCAGCCCTTTTCATGAGCAGTACATTACAAATTAGAAAACTAATCTTAATTTCTCACTCATATTTTGCATTTCCATAGAATCACTTTTTCTTTTTAATTTTTTTGGTACAATTTTAAATTTATTCGCTACATTTATTTCTTTACTGGGCCTTCTTTTTATTTTATTACTTTTTCTTTTCCCTCCTCTTTATTCTCACTTAGCTTCAGTTTTAGACCTCTTGTAGTTTAAGTATCTCTCCAGTTTTTCTAATATTCTACCTATTTTCATTACTTTGCATTTATGTGTCCAGTCCTTTCTACCCTTCCTATTCTTTGCCTTTTCCTCTTTATCTCATCCTCTGTATCCACTGTCTTCTCTCTTAATCCCCTGTGATAACAATTCTTTTCCTTCCCAGCCTGGTTCTCAGTCGTCTTCTGACACCCTGTTCCTTACTGTGGTCATTTCACGTGCCTCTCTCCCTTTGTCTTCCTCTGTTACTATTATTCTTGTTTATATAATTTACTGCAGTACTGCCCAGAGGTTCAATCTTGACCGTGTTTTCACCACCATCACCATCAACCTTCTCAGAGCTCTATTTAAACAGTTAAGGACATTGCTAGTCTCAAACATCTTTCCCAGAGCTTGTTTTTATGTCTGTGGATAAGGCCTGCATGGTAATAGAAATGTTAGGATTAGCTTGTCCTTTCAGTATTTTGGGAGAATAGCTTTTGGCTCCATGTCAATCTGTCCTGGAGTCAGCAAGGAAGGGGCCCCACCATGACATGGTATTCAGGAAAAAATCCAACTCATTTATTGCAAAGTACCTGCCGGGAGTTCCAAAGGACACAAACTCCTTCCAAAGCTCCAACTCTTCTGTGGTCAGTTTGTCAGGTAAGTGTAGGCAGAAAACAAGCAGACTCCAGACCGTCCTCACAGCAAGTGCAGATATGTGGGCACACCTGGCACAGCAGACTCCTCAATAAGGAGACAGGATGACTGAGAGCATCTCACAGATGGAAAGTGATACATTTTCCTGGTGCTTTTGAAGGGGTAATCTGATAATAATTGGGTTAAAATCAGGAAAAAAAAAAAGAAAACAAACAGAAAACAAAAAACCAAAACAAAACAAAAAATTACAAACAAACAAAAGAAAACCCCTGACCAACAAAACAAAAAACATACACAGGAAACCCCAACCACAACACTGTGGAGCTTTCTGGGTTGCAGCAGGAGTACTTCAAGCTGCTTCTTCCCTGTGGTAAGGTACAGTTTCATGGGAGCCCCCAACTCACTGAATAGTGTTTTTAGGAGGCAGATTTTTCTGAGTTTCTATGGCTTCGAGAAACTGAGCCTCAGAATCTTGCTGGATGGGTAAGGCATCCAGGACTTTAGCAGAAGAGACCACACCTGCTTCTTTTCTAGAAAGATAAAATGTAGATGGTGTACCACCACCAAAGGGACTAGGACAGGTCGAAATTCCTTTGCTTTGACAGACTTCATTTAGTACCAAAATGAAAGGAGGTCTTCAATCCAGAGGACTATGAAAGTTAGGAACAAAATGAAAAAAGGAAGAAGTTTGACATGAGAAAAAATGTGTCTGCTGGAACACTGAAACTAGGAAGGGAGTGAGAGGGAGGAGAGATGCAGAGAGCAGTTGTTTTAAAAAATGTTACTTAGGAAAAAAAATCTGAAAACTGGTCTTGCAATTACTGTTTTTTTTCTCTTCTTTTAATTTCCCATTTTTCATCTTTCCATTTTGAAGGCAAATGGAACATAACACATCAGTGTAAGTTCATTAGGTCTCTGGCCACATGCATGGGTATGACCTGGTCATAACTCTTTGGCCAGAAGGGCTAATAACATGACATATATTTAGCCCAAGTTTTTGTTTTCAGTCATCAGTATCTTCCATACGCTTGTTCCATTTTCATATGCACTTCATATTAACTTGTCTTCCACATGCTTCTTTTTTGTATCAAATGACGGCTATTCATAGACTTTCCACACATTACATGGGAGGATAAATGAGAGACTTCAGACAAAGCCACACTCTCTGGCCAGTAGCAAAGAATATTTTTTCATATCATAATTCTCTTTCCTGTTCTGTGCAATGTGAATGACTTTTACCCAGGAATTTTGAAGGTCACTGAATATCCTGGGGGGCAGATCCACAGTCATCCTATGAATCCAACCAGTGGGAAGACTGGCTTGTTTTTTGGGGGGATCATTTGGAGGGAAAAAAAAATTAAACTAATAAAACAGTGTTTGATGACACTAGCATTGAAATGTACTCATGCTTATACATCCTTAGATGTATAAAAGAGTTTGAATGGGTTTTTTTTACTATTTTGGAAAGAGAAAGAATTAAAAAGATTGAAACTTATAATTGAAATGTTTGTGTATTTTAAAACATAAAACCCCAACAATCTCATATTCCTATCAACTTCTATCTCAAATTAATAAATTAGCACAGAACATTACAAGAAGTACAGTTATTATTGCACCCAGGAAATAGTGATGGATGGGGAGAGGAGGGAAATTAAAGCAGAAAGACTATTATTTACGTTTACTCTACTTCTGAAATAAAAATGGGGAATTTTCTGTTAAATGTTGATGTGCACAAAATCATAGCCAGCTCTAAACACCTTAGTCATGGCAGGGGGTTAAAAAAAAGAGAATATTTGAGAATAATGTGAATTAAAAAGGCAAGTTAGTTTAAATTTCTGTTTGGTAGGGCCTGAGGCCTACAACTCCAATGGGAATACACTGTAGCCGGAGGGCTGATGAATGCCCCTAATGAAGTTGGACAACCTGGAATACATGCATAAAATGATTTTAAATATTGATATGATGTCATTGTGTGACTGAAGATATTGAAATGTTAATTTTCAGAGCTAGACAGGTTTTGTCTAATTTTTTACAGGGAGGGGGAATGATTATTTACACTTTTTAATGTAGCAATAAAACAATTATGGGATTTAAGGACGGAGAAAATATTCATGTTTCTTGGAGGGCAAAAATGCATGTTGTGATGGAAATGAGTTAAAGGAGCTTATGCCAGCAGATGTTAAGAAATATGCTTTTCCTTTTTTTTTTTTCTTCCTGAAAATTGAGGTAATACATTCAGAAACTATGTAAAGTAAAAGGACCCTTTGACCAACGTTAATTATATTTAACCTGCTCCATGTATAGTAGAAAGAACAGCTTAAATATATCACTGGGGACAACTAACTCACCCATATATTCTGGATGTGTCTATTACAACATTTCTATGACATTGCCTGGTTTTCAGAAAAATTCTTGCCGTGAAGAAGAGGAGCCGTGGTGTTATAATGGTACGTTCAGTTCCATTGTGATATGAAAGTTTTACGGAGAATGCCTGAGGGCATCTGTCTGCCTCGTGTGTTCAGTATTACGGCTGTATAACACACAGAGGTGGAAGTGTATTAAAGGCAGAGCCATTGCAGTCTGCTGGAGGTTGCTGGTGCTAAGGTCCAATCCTGATGATCCCCAGAACAACTCAAAGAAAAAAATTCCTTGCAAAAACTACCTAGGTTGTATCCTTCACTTGTTCCTTTGTTCTCAGCTGATATTTCTATTTGCAAAGAAAAAGAACTTAGGTTTCATTTAAACTCTAGTGCAAACCAGAGTAGCTCCCTTGTACATAGAGTCATTTGGGGAGTGATTTTCAGTTTCTCTAAAGCATACGTTTGGCATGATCTGCACTTACGATATGTGCTAGCAAGCAGGAATGAAAACCTCTTCTCTCTGATCCCACGCCTGCCTTTTACATCAGCAGTTTGAAACAATTCAGCATAGTAAAACACATGCCTAACTCAAAGCATCTCACTGAGGCTGTAGCTCAGTGGGTAACTTCGTGCTGAATCATGGCCCGCATGATTACAGACAGTGTACATCAAAGAGGTCCTTCGAAGGAGATACGCACTGTGCTCCCGCGTTCCACTAACCAGTCATGGCACTAGAAACATAGCCTATGACATGGGCAGGGTTTTTTCTGTGTCCAGCCTTAAAGTAAGCCCCAGAAAGGGCAAAATGCTTTGGGGAAAGCAATGGCAAGAGAAGCCCTCTTCTTCTGAGCATCCTTTTTCATTCTGCAGTGTATATACCAACAATGACTGGATGGGCAAATGATGAAGAGGGAGGAAAAGCTTGAAGCCTGAACCCAGTCATCAAATATAAAAAGAACTATAAAAGATAGAGGGAATGGCGGTATGGATGAGAAAAAAGGACATGTGAGAAATTTACATTTTTTAGGGAACAACATAGGTGATTGAAGGGGGCTTGACAAAGATGTGTAAGGTCACAAAGTGCCCAGCACATGCATTAATTACTCCTTTTCCCACATCATCAGAAGGAAACAGCACCCAATGAGTGAGCAAGAGCCCCATTGATAATAGACAAAGCCATTATTCCCCAAAGCACAAAATTGGCTAAAATTTCAGCTGCAATATAATTATAAGAGGCAAAAAAACCCCCAAAAAACTAATAGATTGAAAAGATTAGATGAATTTGTAGAGCACAACTTCCTAAGTCTGGATATAACCTCTGATTCAGGAAATTGCTAAACCATTGATTTTCAGTTAAAAAAAAGTCACTTTTTATGTCTCCAGTTTCCTCTTGTTTTCCCCTAACCATCCATTCCTGTTAATGCCAGACACTAAATATTGCTAGAGAGCCTGCTCAGCCTCTTAAAAAGGTGTACAAGGCACATACAACCTTCCAACGTGTATCAATATATCTCTACCAGCTGGTCACTAAAAAGTGAGCTAATTCTTGGCATTCACAACACATTTCATCCAAATATGAGCAACTGTCAATTGTCAGAGAGTGAGTGTCAATAGAAAAAGAGAGAGACAAAGATAACAGAGATAGTGAAGTGTCTCTGCACAGGCTTGTGAACCTCCACATGGATATTCACAGTTTAGCGTAATCCCCGGTCCTTGTTCATGCATCCTCAGCTTCCCTGAACAGCCATAATCACACCACATTTCAGCAACTATTTACTTCTTGGTTTTAGATTGCATCTGATACAGTTACTTAAAATTCATTTCAATTAAGGAATGGATCAGATCTCATGGTAATTCCAGCTACTCGCTTTTCTGAAGTGACTGCCCTGGAAGATGCACTGGTTGGATCTCAATTTGGTAATCAAATAGCCAAACTGTGATTAGACTATATCAAATTAGTTGACATTCACTAGCTGACACTCTTCACTAATACCTCCTGCCACTAATTGACTTTATTTCCACTTCCTTTAATGTGTCTACCTGTTTTCAAGCTGTTAACTGGATTTACCATGCCTTTCAGCTTGGTCTTTCTGATAAACATCCTTCATCCCTCCTGCTCTTCCCCTCTTCCTACAAGCATCATTCCCCTATTCTTCCATCCCTCTCTTCTCTTTTGTCTTACTATGCTTCTATTCTTAGGCTCAGATAAACATACGGCATTGTTTTGGCCACAATACAATGAAATATTAAGTGAAAATTAAGTATGAAAACTAGATAAATTCTACCTTTGAGTAGAAAGATATCACCAAGACAAAAAAATAGAGCCTAGGCTGAATGTGTGGTCAGAACTCACCCTTTGACTGCAGAGAGCTTCCTAAACTTCACCCACTCAGTCCTAAGGGGTCTGAACAGCAACAGGGAACAAGGGCTGAGTTCTGCACATCCTAAATTCAGGTCAGTTTAACATGGCTATTCAGAAATATTGCCTGTAGTGTGCCTGCCCCTTGCACTCACTGCCCAGGTGCCTGGAGCAGAGGTGAGAAAACCCAGAGAAGGAAACTCATCTGGGACAGAGCACTCCTGCCTACAGAGTGCCAGGGACCTTTTATCTCTAGGAATGTCTAAGGTGCTGCAGCTTTGCCCAGGAGCCACAGAACACGCTCCAGGTTTTCTGTCACACACCAGAGCAACCCCCAGGCAGTGAAAATGGTGCAAGCAGACCTGAGAGTGCTCCACTCCCCTCCAAATTGTGCTGAGTGACAAAACAGCCTTGTCCTCTCTGCTTCTGAGTGACAGATTGGCTACACACACAGTCTGAACCAGGCTGTCCCCTGAATATGGCTTGAGACATTTTCGGTTAATGAGTATCGCTCAACATTCAGAGAAAGTTTGACTAGAAAATACACATTGCTATGACAAACAACTGTACATTAGCAATTTTCACTGCTAATATGCGATACAAAGAAGTTTAAAGAGTACTGCAGCAATGATAGCTTTTCCTGGGAAGAACATAAGCACGGAGAGAAAACTTTTTTTTCTATTTTTTTAATAGAGCTTTGCCAATCCTTCTAAATATCCATTCTTTTAATGCTCTTAAAACTGAAGGAATAAACTTTAATTCATTTGTTCAGATGAAAAAAAGTTTGAATGCAATATAAATTAGACTAAGTGGAAATATGTTTTTCAATTCACATGTAATTCTTTAACAGTTTTGTATTGTAACATATACAATTCCAAAATTATGTAATGTATTTTGTTTCCCACTTTTACAAAACAAAAGAAAAGCTTTCTACTGTATGGGTCAAAGCAAAATTCTCATTCTTAAGCTTCCTAAAGAATTGTGTTCACTTAGTTGATCTTTTTATGTGTATAAATGTTACTTCTTATTTGTTTTCTGCTAACCAGTAGTCACCATTAGGAATTATGGACAACAGGATTTGACTGAAGAGCTGCAAAATTTTAGAATACATTTGCAAGGCTGATTTAAAAATCAGATAGTATTATATATATTACAGTATATTGTCTAGGCCGCCTTAGAAGAAATCATTGATACAACTGAGTAAACCAGCATTGGCCTTGATGGAATAGCATTGGCACAAAAGAAATAATGCAGTAATGCACTCCCAAGAATTGAGAGCTAATAGAGAACAACATAATGGATATTACCCAGGATGTAATATCTTTATTCTCATACATATCACTTCATTTCATGTCAGGATACAGACAAGCTCAGAAGAGAACTTGTGGGAGGAAAGGGGGAGGATGAGAGCCAAGGGTCTGTCCATGAACAGATGAATCTGAATCACCAACAAAGCCCAAGTGCAAGGCACGGATTCAGCAACACAAGGACAGAATTTTAAGAAACACTCTAAAGCTGATGAGTTTTAGCATTCCAGATCTGCTCTTAGGTTTTCCTCCTTCTCTTCAGCTCCCTTCTCATCTTGAGCAGGAAAGGCCCATGATGGTAAATGTCTGAAGGCAGAAACCCTAGAGACAGATTTGGACTGATTCAAACAACTGTTGTTATCTCCTGAGAAAATTGTCTGGATTTAGATAATTTAGCAAAAGAATATCTGGGGGGGGACTTCCAGTCCCATTCATTATACTTACTTGCATTGTTGTTGTGCAGTAGTCCCAATAAGCAATAACTTCCCAGGAGACCAACAACCCCTATTCCAGAGCTTTCAGCAAGAGCTTGTGGTCAAGAAATGTAAAATTACACTGAAAAGGGGAAGGGCAGGATTCTTGGTCTCTGTACATTCCTATAATTTGCTTTGTGCTTTTTTTCCCAATATCTGTCCTGTAAAAAACTCAGATTTCTGACTTCCGAAACTTAAATTGTCACTCATTTACCACTCTTTTACTGAAATGGTTTCTGTGCATGTGTATGTACATGTGAGTGCAATGAGTGACAATTCCCCTGTACTTGCCATGATCTGAATCTTTTTCTTGTTGTAGGACCCATGTCTTCATCTCTATTGTCCTGCATCTTCAGGCAAGCATTTATATCACTGGGATGCAGATACTAAACAGCACTATTGCTATCAGGCACTGTCTCATGCCCATGCTGAACTGACATAAATGACTGCAGAAGATGCACAGCAAAGGACAATCAGCCCCCAGGTTTCTGGGCAAAGTACATGCCTCTCAACTCTGCCATTGATTTGTCAGGAGATGTATACTCAAGTAGATGGCTCAGAAGAGGATCCTTTAGGAAGAGTGTGGTCAGATTGACCTCACTTTCACTACGCTGACAGCCTTGTGAAGAAAGTTAAACTGAATATCAAAATCATCAGCAAAAACCTCCTCTTTCTTTGATTGTACAGTTTAAGAGGAGCCATTCGAGCTCAATTTATTCTCTACACAGGAACTTCATTGATTATCTCAGACATTCATGCAGGAAGGAAGATGAGATAAGAAAGTTCTTTTTTTTTTTAAGTGATTGCAAGATGGAGAAAACTGCATTGTGAATGTAATATATACCATAAAGTTCCCTTTGTATAATCTGCTACTGAAAAGTGAGAAGAGTTTACCTTTTCTGAACAAAAGAAACATTAGGGATGGGTTATGATTACCAAGGGCAGAGATATGAATACTACAATTAGGGTATATATTCAGATATAGGATTAGCATACAAAAAATAAGTTTTCCTGGGAAAATTTTTGTGGAGGTTCTGCTATATTCTTGTCCTGTCAATCACTAGCAGTGGAAATAGAGACTGATCACTATTCCTTTTTTTTTTTTTTTCCTGGAAGGATATTCTGGTTCTATCTTAGGCGATCAACCATAATAGGGATTTCCACTGACTTTGAGAGGGAATCAATCCCAAATCCAGAGTGCTGCCATGATTGGAGATGGGTATTCAGGTGTGTTCTACCAAAGTCAAATGAACACTCCAACAGTCCCACTCTGGTAGGAACTTGAACTCTAGGAGCAAACAGAGGCACTGCACCTCTGCTTCCCTCACGGGTAGGTTACTAGAAAGGATAAGGAAACACCACATGTTTTTTACCTGAATTTTGGTGGTTGTACTGTGAATTGAAAAGATTAAGTATGACCATACCCTGGGAGGGTCTGTGCTCACAAATCAGTTGCTCAAATGCAGGTATGCCCTTTGCAGAAATCACCACACACCCCAAGGAGTCAAAGCATGCACTTTCACATCAGGACAGTCCCTGTGTAGAAATTGATTGATGCAGAAATTTTCAGTTGATGGATTTCTTGGGTCCATTTACAGACTGACAAAAACATTTTCAAAGTCAGCCTCTTGTGCAGGCAAGTTTTTATGGTCACACACTTTAAAATTCTGCTTCAGTTGAGGACACCTAAATATTGTGTGGAGAGAAACTGGAGTGGACAGCAAGGCTCAGTCAAAATGTCTTAGTGCTTTTTTGATCTCAGGGTTGCTATGTGTCAGTCTAGTCTTCTGGTACAAGCTAAGGTGACATGTATCAGTCATGAGTGGCACTAAAATGATGCTACAATTTGTTCTTTTATTCATAACACCTCTGCTGACAGCAGCTGAAGCCTGGCATGGGAGCCCCTGGAATAGCTGCGCCAGAAAAACAGCAACACCTCAGCCCTCCATCACTAACTTTAAGTTTCCTTTGGAAAATATCTGAAAAGAGATTAATCTCACCTATATCTTAAAATAAAAAGTAGTATCCCTAATGTCACTGCTAGGCAATCATGAAATAAACCAGCAAAAACATTTTTACTTCACAGGAATTTTCAACAGGGTCACACCAGAGCTGGATGTGGCTACTTCAGGAATTGCTGCAAAAACAAGTGGAAGCATGTCAGGATCTAAGCAGATCAGCGTGGGTACACCACGTCTTCTATACCTGTTTAGACTGGTCTTAGATTTTGATGTAAGTATAGAAGCAAGGGACTTTTGAAATCTAATATCCTCTCTTACATGAAACCTTTTGGCTGGCCTTGGGCAAATTTCCTAACTTTTTCTTACTCTTATTGTTTACCTTCACAAATGCAAATAAAACTATACCACCTATGTCATACTAGTGCTGAATGTTTGTATACTACTGCTGATTTTAGCCACAGATTTATGCAGAAGCAATATTTCCCAGAAAGAGCTTGCTGCATCATGACACACCTTTTGAAAGCTCAGTACAAGGAACAATATTCATATTTTGCATTTCTCTGGCACATGTATGCAGGGTGGTATACTTTCTAATATTTATTTTCTCCCAAATGCTCTGAAGCTGACAAATCAGGCATTATTAAATAGACACTTTAAAAAAAATTACTCAGCTGCTAAACCAATCACTGTAGGTTGCAGCTCAAAATGAAGTTGGAAATCTGCACCTTTTAATAAAACAATCTGCTTGAGAGCTGATGATATTTGGTTATGGAATTTATCTGTAAATATAATTAAAAATTCAACGAGAGAGTGCTCTGAACTGAGGGGTAAATATTCAGCACGATTCAGAGTGCTCAAGCTACATGATTCCCATTATCGTTAATGGGAGTCCTACAGCTAAATCCCTAAGCATCACGCTAAAAATTTACCCCCTAGTGTTTGCAGATGGAACAAAAGGATTATTGTACATACCAGCTGAAAATAAAGTTGCCACTGACATTTTGACCAGAAAGCTTCCATCGGGATTGATCAGTGAAAGACTTAGCCTACTAATTCTCTTCACATACTGTTTCTTTGGGGTGTATCCCATCTGAAAAGGCATTCTTGTTTTTTATTTAATTCATGTCTATTTACTGGTTTTCATGTCATTATATCTCTCAAATTCTTCTCCTTCTGGCTTCTTACCAGAACACTTCTCTCTGCTGCACACCAGGTTTCCTGGCTTCAGTATGCACAAATTCAGGTCCCTCAACCTTAAACATAATGGACATAAGGGCAGAAGAAAAGTTCCTATGCCAATGACCTTACAGCTTAGTTAGCTGAATGTGCAAATTTACCCAGCAACAAAGTGCTGCAGGGGACTTTGGGGTGATTAAAAAGTTGAAGGGGGAAGGGAATTCACACAAGCAACTTTATTTATGGTTTGCACCTTCTGCTCTTGTGTATGGACTGTCTACAAGGCTCCCACTCATGAGATTTCCCTACCCTGGTGAAATTAGGATCAATTCAGGAGTCTGAGCCTGATCCTGACAGCAGATTTAACAAGCACCATTTGATTAGGTATGGGCCGGAGCAAAACAATGTGATCCATTCACTTTCCTAGTGCTTTTTGATTAAATTTTCTTAAATAATGGAAAAAATGCTTCTGACCCATCTTTGTATAGATATATACACACACATACCTAAATCAGAGGAAACCTCTCATTCTTTTAATTTCCGGTCTCAATTTCACATATTCTAACTCAAAAATAGGCAAAAGGATTTGTTTATCCTGAGTGAATTTTATGGGTGACTTTTAACGCTCTCAATAATAGGGGCTTATAATGGAAACACTGATAGACTGTTATTATAGTGCTGGTCATAAATACAATGCAATTTAATTTTATATAACATTCTTCATACTAAATATCACAAAATGTTTTACGGTAAGTATCAATTGAAAGCTAAAGCAAAGGGAAAGAGAATATGAAAGCAAAATTTCATTGACTTTAGCAAGGGGGAAAGAATTCCTTTAGGAATTACACAAGTAAAAGTCCAAAATTTATTCTGTCCAAACTTTGTGTAAAAAGCTCTTAGGAGGATGAGAATACATATGTAAATCATGCCTTTCTGTCCAAAATTCAAGATTTCAGCTCCTAGTTCCACTATTTATACATTTGTGAGGCTCCATTACATACCTTGGCAAGGCCCTTCATTATATAGTCTGCCAGGATCATACGTAAAGTCCTGAATTGTCATTTATTTCCACAGGGCTAAGGGCACCTGACAGCTTGTAGCCTCATAGCCCCAACCCAAGAAGAGCAGAAGGTGCAAAGCAGCAAAGAATGAAGTCACTTGAGTGACTTCCCCTCCCCCCTCAAATTTTTAATCACCCCAAAGTCCCCTGCAGCATTTTATTGCTGGGTAAATAATATAATTAAAAAGTGCCTACATGACACAAGTCGCATGGGCACAGACAGCTATTAAAACTGAAATGATTTATTTCGTAACAATCTAAGGTAGCACACTTTAACTCTAGGTATAGCAACCCCTCCATTTCTGCTTGCCTCATTTGCATAAGTAATTGACAGCTTGTTAACAGCTCATTAGGAACACTGAAAACCATGTGACAGATACAAACCTAGTGCTAGAGGGGAGAAAATCTGTGAATTACAGTATATTGAAAACTCAATCAGATTCAGAATTACAGGTCACAACACAAGTTGGTTATTTTATTAGGTTAAAAAAAATTAAAAGGTTAACATACCTTTTTTGACCTGTATTTTTAAGATAGCAGGCTACAAGGTAATTAATTAAGAATCTGATTGGGAAATGAGCTACTCTCTGCTTCCATGGGTAGGTTTAGGAATAGTACAATGTTAATACACTAGGACAAATAATAATTGCTGAGAATTAAAAAAAAATAAATTAAAAAGTCTTGATATAGTATTCAATTTTAGTTTGGGAATTTACCTTCCTCAAGAAAGCAAGTAGCTTCCAGACACTGCAATCTAATATTCTGTAACTGAGAAAAATGTGAAGAATAATTTGATTTTAGTCTATAAAAAGAAGATAAGTGTTCTGATTTGCACACTTTTACTATCTGGAAATTTTGATGATTTTTTTTTTTAAGGACATTTAAATATAAACAGTGTAAATTACAGTTATATCAGCAAATCTACTCTTTTGTATTAAACACACAACCTCCATAATCTTGCTTTTCTAGCACTGTTAGCAGAAATAGAGTAACGTGTAGAAATAAAATTATCTTGCAAAAACTCTCCCTTTCTTTGAAACTGGATATGATTCCCTGTAACTCAAGTAACATTTGCTGATGGGGACAAAGCTGGCCAACTGCACACTAGTCTGTAGAGGAAACCAGTAAGCCAGCTGATTTCAGTGGTTTATAGTTTCCTCCCTCTTCCCTCTGAAAAAACACTAAAAAAATTAGATCAGATTTAAACCTCTGACTATGTGGCCAGAGGAACAACGATGTTAAGATGTGGGATTATCAAAATTCTCAAGTGCTTGTTCATATGCAGGGTTGCACTGTTTCAGTTCAAGAGGTGCAACTGCTGCAACATGGATATGTTATTTAGATAAGTCCTGTAAAAATAAGTTCTGAAAGGGTCTGTTACCCAAAATCATGGATCTACTTTCATACTACGAATACAGCTGTATTTGTATGTATATACTGTATGACTACAGTACTCTGGCTGGTGGGGATAAAATCTCCTTGTGTAGACATGGTTTAAGAGTGATTAATGAATCCATGACCTGTGGTACAATGAAAGTTGTGTTTGTAAGTCACTTCAGCACTTTTGAGGGCTCCATCTTTAGTCTTCATTACAAGTAACAGCAGTAGGGCCATTGTGCCCTCTGCGTTAATTACACCAACTCCTGCACGGTGAAGTTACTCTGTTGTAACTACAGCAATATAAACTTCTAACTCAGACACACTCCAATGGTATAAAGACAGCTTTACACATAGTACAAATGACCCCAGCTTTACACCAAGCCTAGGCGAGGCATGATTCACATGCACTGAAGAAAAATTAGCTCATTTTTTGCCCTTGAGCCCAGATCAGCTGAAGCATTTTGCCTAGGAAAAAAGCCAGTGCATGACTGGTGAGAAGCAGTGCCAGCAGTCAAAGCTCAAGATCACAAACCAAGCCTTCTAATGTGGCAAAGAGATGGTAAACCCACAACAAGTGAGTATAAGAAATTTGTAAAACCTAAAATTCCAAACCAAAAATCAATGAAATGTACTTATGTTGTTTTCTTTGACCATAACAGTACAAACAGCAATGTAAATGCTGTATTTGACAATAGATCTCATACCTGAGTACTGAACCAAAAGTCTCAGATAAAAGGGCTTATCATGCTTCATTCCAGTATATGGCTTCACTGACAATATTCTTTGAGGCCTGGGCATCGTTTTGAAGTCCTTTTATTTTACCCTCCTTGATTTTTGCATGTGAGAACACTGTGATTTGATTCCTGTAGGTCAAAGATAAACACTGAAAATCAGTGCCTGCTTTCAAAACGCAGATCAGTTTCCAGTTAGGCTGGACTGAATTGCAGCTGAAATTCTGGGAATATATTCTTTTTCTGTATTAACCACTCAGTCAACCTTTATAAGCAGATGACATGATTAAAATGAAGTTTGAACATTTTCTGTAAATTAATTCTCTCACTTATGACAAGAGCCTTCTAGTTTTCATTAACTTAAGTGCCATTTCCTTAGGACTCTTATTTTTACAGTTTCTAATCTACAGTTCTGTAATGACCTGGACTTGGGAACATATTATGCTATATTTCCTTTCCCTCAGTCCTCCAGCAAGGGGCATACAGGCTTTTCAAGAAAGGAAAGGGGCTGCCTCAGTTTTGCATCCAACTTATGAGCGGATAAGATACTGCATTTTGTTACTGAGAGTTGGTTATGGTAAATCTCTAGCTGCAGTCCTCTTGGTTGCTTAAAAAGACTTCAGATCTCAGTATCAGTGGTGAAAAGTCTTCATCCAGCTATTAATACCTCCTTATTCTTGGAGCATACCTTTCCTTACAGACATCATGTTGCCCATCACTTTACACTGCTGTTAGCTGAAGATTCATTTCCAGAGTGCCAACCACCACAAACAAGCTGCTTTGGCATCCAGGTGTTCAAGTGCAGAACTGTACTTCAGGGAATAGAAGTTACTTGTAAGCCTCTTTAGGAAGCATGTGGTAGAGTTTTGGGGTTGCACCTGTGTGACACTCTAGTTTTGAGTAAAACTAAGTCATTCTTCTTCTGTTCATATCAGAAGCTCGTGCAGCATCTGTTCTTTAGTATCTTTATACAGCTCTTGCCACAATGGCAAGCACATTTACTCACCAGCTTTCCTCTAGTTTTTTGTTTTCCAATTGTGATTTTAGGGTGACCTTAATATACAGGTAATAAATATCAGATTAATTTTATTTTTTCAGCTCTTTCCTATCAATATACATTGTTTATGTTTGACTACTGACAACAAAATTTATTAAAATATATCTGTAAAGGTAATTTCTTCTATTGCTTCTAGCAGCACTAAGTATCAAAACCTTTATATATAAGCTTTTAAAGGGGAATACTCTCTGCTGTCAGGATCACTACCAAAGACATCTCTTTTTTACATTGTTGTATGTGTGTGTAAATGACACTGTTTTTTATCTTCATATTTGCAAGTCTGTTCTTCAGGTATCTCACTTCTTTTCAGCTTTATCCATCTCATACTTTCTCAAATATTCTTCCCATTCAAACAAATAATGTAAATAGCTGTAATATGTGCAAAGCCTGGGTGAGATAATGTTCTCTTAAAGCTTGGGAAATAAGACCAGATTTCAGTACTTACTGATGAACTGATAAAAAAACAAATGAGTATTTTTTAAGAAGATCTGAACATCCAAATTTTCAAAAGCTACAAAACATCTTGTAATGTCAGAAGTCACATTTTGGGGTTGGGTTTTGTTTTGAGAGAGGAGCAAATTGCATGTGTTCTTAAATTATTACATCATCACATCAGTTTTACAGAGTGACACTCTACAGACAGGCCCCATTTAAACTTTGAGCACCTTACAAAGTACAGCAGTTCTTTAATGAAATCTGAAATGAAGATGTATCTATAAATACTGTGTTCTAGGGATAAGAATAAATCATTCAAAGCAAACTGTTTGAGAGTACATCTATATTGGTAACAGGCAGCAGACAAGTTTAAATGATAATCAAATCCATGAGTGAAATTTTCTCTAGACTAATATCTTATTTTCTCCCGCTCTCCTACTGGACATCACTTCCTATATGAGATTGTTTCACTTATAAGGTTCTGAGAGCACAGCATATGAAAGAACAACAAAGAGAAGCAGAAAAATTGCCAAGTTGCAAATAAGCCACAGGGAAGGGCTGTGAAAGCATGTCTCTGAAGCAGTCCATCTACAAATGTTTGAATATGATCTTGAATATGTAGATACAGTGGAAATACCTCTGTTTATACCAGCTAATATAGCTGCTTGGATTAATGTGTATAAAGAAATAGCCAGGTGTTCAAACATCTTTCCGGCCTTTGAAAACATTGTCATCCTAGAGAAGTTCAGCTATCATGTCTCATACATACACAGATTTGGAAAAAAAATCACATATTTTAATTTTTTAAAGTAACTTGTGCTATAAATGCATGCTATTGTGTATGTCATAAATTAGAGCCTGGTTTTATCCACAAAGTGAGACAGACTCATCATAGCAAACCTTTTCACTCATTTGAAAAAATCAGAATATATCTAGGTATCAAAATATCTCAATCCTATACTTCTACGTTTCCCCTGTGTGGTGTGGTTGCATGTATGTATGGCTCTCCTCCCCAGGAACACAGATAACACAGTCTTAGGACTCCATAAGTAATTGTTTACTAATTACTGTCTTCCATCAAGCACAGGTTATTATTTCAAGGTAATACTTCTGTATGTA